>NC_140954.1:34916411-35298911 GCF_014529385.1 Adiantum capillus-veneris
GCAAAAAAAACCCTAGTTGCAAAAGGTTATTTTTTTCAAGGACCCATAGCCATGATAGAGGTAAGGATAACGACAAGGTAGAAAGTATAAAGACAAGGCATATGTGTAGCAATGGGAACATTAGCATTGCCATCAGCATCAAAGTTGATAACCATGTATTTAACTTGGATAAAATCTAGCTATATAGTCAGCAATTTAATATTTACGTAATATTCAAAAAATTTGTATGATCATGAGGTCTTGTTGACATGTTTATATGATCACAAACAAGCCGGTTCAGAGCGACCTAGAAACTCACAAAAAGCCCATTGGGCTTTTGCGTTTTCCTGTGGGCCCATCGAGAAAACCTTAAAGGTCGACGGACCTACAGTTTAATATATAGAGGGCCCTGATCGAGACCGCTGGGTGTTTTTTGTTGAGCCAGTCACACACACACACTGTAACATTTAATGGTCTAGTAACTTGTGTGTAGCGAAAAATAGCATGAACATAGTGAGAATTTCATTAGAATAGATTCCTAATGACAATAACAAGAGTGCTTGGGTGGAGAGAGCAACAAAAAATATAACACCTAGTTAGATAGCATGAAAACAGTTGACAATAGTTGAGAACCGGATTTGCATGGAGCCGGTCCTCCCTCTAAAAGGCTTTGTATTATGGTTTCTCCCATCAAGAGAGACATTTACAATACAATTCTTTGTGTTCTTTCAATACTAGCTAGTGCAATGAAGATGGAAACGTCATGCACCAAGCAAAACACTTATCAAACACAACATCAATTCCCTCACGGTCTCAGACCCAAGACCTCACATACCTTCAAAGATGGTGAGAGCTAGCGGGGTATGAGAGTAGATTGAGAGGAAGAAGGAGTATTCTTACGAGAAAGATATACATCTCCTCACATAATCACTCATATTAGCATAGCTTAGCTTAGTAATTAGCATGATAGAGGAGATGAGCATGCATTGAAGCTTGGCTCTTGGTTGGATTTGCATCACAAAGCCAAGAGTTGTTGGTGTAGGCCTCCCTTCTCACAAGCTTGGAGTAGGTGGTAAGCTTTCCATTAAAGCTTGAGAAGAGAGAGAGAGAGAGTCTTCTTGCTCCACACATGAGATTGTGTGAGTGTGTAATGCAATAATGCCTCGAGAAAATCAGCCCCCTCTCTCTCTTGGTCGACCCCTCTTGCTAATTGCTCATGCTGCAGTCCTATTGGACCTCCCCAGGCTTAGCCAATGGAATTTCAAGAGCATAAGTGATAGCCTTCTGACATGTGTCCCCTTTTCCCCTTTTGTGAGAGCTTTAGGTAATTAATAAATGCAGCTAAACTCTCATTGGACCCCTTTGCCTCCTAGCCAATGGGAATCAGGCAAGTCATTGGGCTGTTGAATGCTCATTGGACCCCTTGGGAAACTGTCGAATAGTCTTCTAGAGAGCTTAATTCTTATTGGTTCTTTAATTAAGTGTTTTTAAATTAGTTAAGCTGGACTTACTCTATCCTAATTCTCATTGGTCCACCTACAAGGTCTTCCAATAGGATTTGAGTACACCTTGTGGGCATCTGGGCTAGGGAGTTGACATGTGTCCCTCTTTCCTCTTGTGTACAAAGGGAGCTTGTGTGTGTGTGTGTGAGTTTCTCTCTCATCCCCTACTTCTTGGGCTCGGCCCCTCCTTTGTAGGCCTTGATAAAGACTTTTGGGACACACACTTTCTTCTTTTCAATATATATTACTAGAAGCCATATTTAAGAATTTTGGGAACTATTCAAGTCCCGTTTTTGAAACCGAGACTTAAAATTGCAATATATTTTTAAAAAGTTTGACATCATGATTGTTTGCGGTGACCCTCTATGCCGAAATGAGGCACTGGTACATAAGCAGTGGGCTCCAACTTAAGTTCAAGCCTCCTTTGTTGTTGTTTTGTGGGATTGATAATAGGATTGAGGTTAAGTTTGAGCCTCTGATCATGCCTCACTTAAACTAACAAGTGAACACACTCAAACTTAGTCCAAGGCACTAGCACATGGAAATGAGACTCAAATATAAGTTCAAACATCACATGTTGTTGCTATGTAGGATACTAAGATGACAGTTAAACCTAAGTTCAAGCCTCACATGTCTCACCTAAACTAGCAAGTGGACTTGAGGCGCAAACATAGTTCAAGATAATTATATGTGACTAGAGCCTAATATCATCAATTTAGCCCCAAAACATAGATATAGCCTCAATACATAGCTACATTGTTGTGATTGTGTATATACAATGACAAAATCGGAAGCATAAGCTTAGCATTGTCAATATGTAAAAGCCACTTTCTTATGAAAAACAATTCTATGAGACATTGCACCGATTAAAATAGTATAATGCTTGCAAATGCAATATATTTTAAATATAGGTGTCTAGAGTTGAAAGAATCATCAATGAGTACACTATTAAGAAACACTAGGATAATAAATGAGCAACAAAATGGGACTTGTTCACAAGCCTTCACTAAAGTAACTTTTATATCGAGGGAATACCAAATGAGGATGGTGCTTAGAAACACCAAAATATCACATAAAGAAGAAATGAAGAACAAAAAAATATTAACAAGCACTTTCACGTATATAGTGAGTGCATATTTACAACAAGATAAATGTGAGCTTGGAAGCAATATCAAGGGGCTAACCAAATGCATTGTGCCCTTAAACATTGTGTTTCCTCTTGTACATCCTCTATGCAGACTCATTTATCAAATTGCTAAAAGTATCCTCACTAGCTTGTCGTTTCATATATCCATCCAAGTATCCATGTAAGATCGTTCATCTCATAACGTTTTCCATCTCCTCACTTGATTGATCCCGCAATTTTGATTAAGTCAAGTATTTTCACGCATATTCCACATTACATGAGGATGGAGGGCATCTCTTTTGAATAATCACAAAGGTAGCGACTCTCTCTTATGGAGAGCATGATCATGCTTTCTATTCCAATAGAATAATGTGTAGATGTAGGTTACCTCCATTACATTATTTTTATTGGTTCGTTACCCTTTGATTATGTTGTATATCTTAGATATCACTTGAACAATATAACAACATCAGTATCTAGTAAAATCAATTGATGAGTGCGATATCGCATTTCATGTACAGAGCATTGACCAGTGGAAGAGGATGGTCACAGCCACGGCATAGGTTGGGAACACAGAATCATAGTTTAGATAGATTATAATAAAATGTGTGCGCAGACTCTTGATGAGCATAATGCAATTATTGAAAAAGCATTCATGCTAATAATGATAGGGTGGCAACATTTTGGTTTTTTTGAGGCTTGACCGAACGGACGCCCACCTGGCCAGACACGTAGCCAGACACCACATTTGTAGTCTATTATTTTGTCGAGCTAGTGTAATGATACTCTATGTAAATCTTGATTCTAGAACAGCAGTCGATTCCTTGCGTTGTAATGAGGTCATGATAATTGTAAAGGTTTGTGTGAACCGACCACTGGCCATTTAGAATGCCCTAGGTATAAAGGTCAATAATTTTAATGTGAAGAAAGGCTTATCTGTAGAGAATAAAGGAGCTCTGAAAACGTATGCTCAAGCTATGAAGCTGCTCCAACGTGTAGTCAACTTTTCTAGCAATTAGATAATCAATTTTTAAATCCAAAACTTGCATTTGTTGGAATTAGGGTTGCAGAGAAACACACACAGCTTGGAGAAGACAAAGGAAGCTCAAGGCACACAATAGAGAGTGTGTTACTTAGTGTGCAATGGAAAGATAGATAGCCCTAGAGTGATGGGTGTATATACAATGCATGGGGGAAAAAACCTCTTAAAGAGGAAAAAAATTCCCCGGCGGTCCTAGTGTGTTCACACACATCACTACCACATGTATATGGTAACAAACCCCCCTGGGAGTGATGCGGTGAACGAGAGCTAGCACATGAGTAAAGGGAAGTGCCATGCCCTGAGGACAGGATCAATCCACAAAGGGGAGTAAGCCCAAAGCTTTGCGGAAAGCTTCAAGCTTCTCACGAGACAATGCCTTTGTGAAAAGATCTGCAAGGTTGTCTTGTGTTGGCACATAAGCCAAGCTGATCTCTCTTGCTAAGAGCCTCTCTCTGACATAGTGGTAATGCACCTCAATGTGCTTTGTGCGAGCATGAAAAATTGGGTTCCTCGCAACTGCCAATGCGCTCTGACTGTCAGTGTAGATAGTGTTGGCAGTGTCCTGTCCAACACCCAAATCAGCCATAAGGCGTCTGAGCCATACACACTCAACCATAACTATGAAGACTGCCCTATACTCAGCCTCACAACTCGAAGTGGCCACAGTAGGTTTCTTCTTGATCAACCATGATATACATGAACTACCAAGCATGAAACAAAAACCACTTGTGGACACTCGCGTGTCAAAACAACCAGCCCAATCTGAGTCCGAAAAAGCATGTAAGTCTGGCGGCAATGATCCCCCCTTGGGATAAAACAAGCCAAGATGTAAAGTGCCACTAAGGTAGCGGAAAATCCTCTTGACAACCTGCCAATGCTTAGACCCTGGGCTATGCATAAATCTGTTGACCTGTGAGACTGCAAACTGAATATCCGACCTCGTGTTGGATACATAAATGAGGCATCCAACAGTAGTTTGGTAAAGAGTGACATCAGCAGGATCGCCAGCATCATGTAGACTCAACTTCAAATCTGTTTCCATGGGAGTGGCAATAGGTTTGCAATCCTCAAGTCCAAACTTACATAGCAATGTCTCTATGTAACTTTTTTGACACAAGGCAATACCACCATCACACTGCTTAAACTGTATACCCAAGTAATGATGCAACAGTCCCAAATCTTTCATCTTGAAAGTAGCATTCAAATCAGCCTTAAATTCAGCAATATGTCTCTCATTTGGTCCAATGATGATCAGCAAATCATCAACATAAAGAACCACAATGAGAAGTACATCACCCTCACGCTTTACATACAATGTTCTTTCTGTTGGACTGTTACGAAATCCTCGTTTAACCAAATGAGTGTCAGCTTTCTCATACCAAGCACGAGGAGATCTAATTGCTTCAACCCATACAACCCTTTCTTACATCTGCACACTTTGTCCTCTTGTCCTTTTATGACAAAACCGCGAGGCTGCGTTACATAAACTTCCTCAAATATGTCACCATTCAAGAAAGCAGTAACAATGTCTGATTGATGTACATCCCAACCAAACTGAGCTGCCAATGCACATAGAAAACGTAGAGTAGTCATACGACAAGTGGGAGCAAAAGTCTCTTCATAATCTATGCCTTTTTGCTGTGCATAACCTTTTGCAACAAGTCGAGCCTTATGGCGATCGATCTCACTATCCGGCTTGCGTTTCAACTTGTAAACCCACTTCGTACCAATGGCCTTTTTGCCAGGAGGCAAATCACATAAAGTCCATGTGTCATTTTCTCTAAGTGCATCATATTCTGATTGCATGGCAGCCATCCAATTTTCTGAATTCTGTGCTTCATCAAAAGACAGAGGCTCCTCAACATCATGTAAGCTAGACACAGCCAAAGCATAACAATCTGATGCATAAGATGCATGGCGAGAGCCTGAACAAGTACGAATAGACAAAGGTGCATCCAATTTACTCTCACGCAAAGTGTGCACCAGCCATTTTGGCATACCTCTAGCCTGCTCATTTTCAGCCCTTTCCTCATCAAGTACATCATGTACATCTGCATCAGTAATAGGCTGATCTAAAACATTTTCAGAAACCCCCATAGGCTGTACATTTGGCTCATTGGAACTTACATTCGTATTTCCACCACTAAAAAGAGGCAACAAAGTGTCATAAATGTCCTATGAGCTTACATTACTGTCTCTAGTACATGACAGCCAGGGCTGAACAGAATCTTCCATAAACACTACATCCCGAGAAACCAGAATACATTTTGTTTGCGGATGATACAACCTGTAACCTTTGCTTTCAGCACTATAACCAACAAAAATACATTTGACAGCTTATCATCCAATTTTTTGCGCTGCACTTGTGGCACCAAAGCATATACCAAACAGCCAAAAACATGCATGTGCTCAATAGAAGGCTTTCTATCATACCATGCTTCATATGGAGTAATAGACTGCAAAGCTTTCGTAGGACACCTGTTAAGTACATAAGTGGCACACATGATGGCCTCAAGCCAAAAAGAATGCAGTAAAGCTTGACTTTTGACCATACATCGTGCCATTTCCATCAGTGACCTGTTTTTCCTCTCAGCAACACCATTTTGTTGAGGTGTATAAGGCACTGTACATTGGTGTTTTATCCCACGACTAGCCAGAAATGCATTAAATTCATGAGACATATACTCCCCCCCTCGATCAGAACGAAGGGTGCCCATAGTACATTTCGAGACATTTTCAGTCATAGCCAAAAATCGTTTGAAGCACATAAAAACTTCGGACTTCGCTTTAAGCGGAAATACCCATGCATGCCTGGAGTAATCATCAATGAAAGTCATGAAGTACAGGTAATTGCCCAAGGATAGAGTTTGCATGGGCCCACAAACATCACTATGCACAAGCTGCAACCTGCATGTGGCCCGAACTGAACCATCCTTTGGAAATTTAGAATGCTGCATCTTACCCAAAATACACCCTTCACAAACATGTTTGACAGGTGCTTCAAGAGGCGGCAAAGAAGCAACCATATCGGATTTCTGCAAACATAGCAAACTGGCAAAATTCAAATGACCAAAACGTGCATGCCAAAGTTTTGCATTTGAAATAGCCCTTGAATCTGCAACAGCATTTGCAAAATTTTGTCCACACTTGTCATACAAAGTGAGCTTATACAACCCACGACACAAAAGCCCAGATGCAACAATTTCATCACCAAAACTAAGATCATGAACTGTACATCTGTCATCCACAAATTTGACTACAAGTCCAAGTCTAGCAAGTGTGGATACAGACAAGAGATTCTTCTTGATCCGAGGTACATAAAGTGCATCAACAAGTGTGAAGGAGTTGCCATTAGCAGCAGTGAGCACAATCTTTCCAACTCCCTGAACTGGATAAGAGGCGTTGTTGGCACAAGTGACTGAATTCCCATGAGAGACACACTCGAGAGAGGTAAACAATTCACGATGTGAGGTAATGTGCTTTGTAGCACCACTGTCAAAATACCACACATGTGAATCTGCAACAACTGACAAGCATGCATCATGGACAGCAGTATTGTAAGTGCACTCTGTGCTAAAAGCCCATTATGCATCAATATCAGCAACACAATCTCCTTTCACAGAAGACTCAACAATGGCTGCATTTGTAGTGGAACCAGCATTTGCAGTGGAACCACCCTCTTTCAGCCTCTTTGGCCTTCAACTTAGGACACGACTTGATCAAGTGATCATTGGATTTACAATAATAGCAACATCTTCTTTTTTACCTTATCACCAGAATCTCCAGACGAATTGCTACCAGCAGAAGCATTAGGAACAGAATTTTTGCCACTCGCAACAGAACCATAAGAAGTGGCTGCATTGCTGTGACCACCCTTTCTTTGAGAAGCAATAAAAGCATGTTCAACTGCACGCTACCTAGTCCTGTTTTTTCTAGAAAGTGACTCTTGCAACAGCAATGTGCATAATGCAACAAACTTGACAACTTCAGAATTTCCTTGGGTCATCAGTCTCCAAGTACTAGCAAAAGTCTGGTAGGAATCGGGTAAGGCATCAAGAACAGTCTGCACAAGGGAGCTGTCTGAAATGACTTCACCTGTAGAAATAAGTTGCTCATTGATATCCTTGACACTAGCAAGGAAAGTGTCCATTTCATCTTCCTCATGCATAATCTTCGACTCTAGCTCTTTACGCAGCAAAGCAATTTTAGCCTCATTGCGACTTGCATAAAGACCAGCCAATATATCCCAAGCCTGTTTTGCAGATTTTGCTGAACGGATGTGAGGAACAATGATGCGCTTCACAGACACCGCAATCAATGCATGAGCCTACGCATCCTTTACATCCCAACGAGCTTGTTCTGCCGTAGGCAAAACAACTCTAACAGCACAAATCCTTGCAGCAAGACCTGCAACATCCTCAACATCGCCTACATCCTCAGAACCAAGACATACATCAATGCCCTGCACAATGTTCCAGACACCCTTTGACACAAGAACATGTTGCATCATATAAGCCCACATAGGGTAGTTGTCCCCATCCAACCTGTCCTCAGCAGCAAACATCTTGAACACATCGGTGTTGTTGTTGTCAGCCATGGTAAATGCTGCACCTGATGTGAAAACTGCCCGAAAATAGGAGAAACGGAGCGGGAACAACCTGTGCTATATAGCACAAACCGTAGAATACTATGAGGCACCTGTTATGCAGGAAACGACACTGACAGAAATTCTGCACAAAATGATGAAATAGCTTGTGCAGTACTATCTGTAGTGGAAACGGAGGCCGAAATGAGCCCAAATCAAAATTCTGAGCATGCTTGCCAAAGATCACTGAAATCAGAGAAAGTGAGCAGGCGTGTGCTGGACAGCTGGCGACTAAGCCCGGGAGGACGTGACCAGCTCTAATACCAATTGTTGGAATTAGGGTTGCAGAGAAACACACACAGCTTGGAGAAGACGAAGGAAGCTCAAGGCACACAATAGAGAGTGTGTTACTTAGTGTGCAATGGAAAGATAGATAGCCCTAGAGTGATGGGAGTATATACAATGCACGGGGGAAAAAACCTCCTAAAGAGGAAAAAAATGCCCCGGCGGTCCTAGTGTGTTCACACACATCACTACCACATGTATATGGTAACAGCATTGTGTTCCTCTCCTTTTGCTCTTTCAATTAAGTGTAAGCATTGTCAGTTTTGTTAAGATTCGTGACTACGTGTTTGTGAGCCTAATCTTCAGAGTTGAGTGCTTTAATCATTGTTTTTAGTCTTTTTGACCATAGGAGAGTGTTCTTAGACCATAGGATGACATTTTTGGACTGATCTATTTTGCAGTCTTCAAGGCCTTTTTCATGATGGATCGTGATTTTAGTACCTTGTCAGATTGCCACCAGACTTGGTAGAATAGTGCCCCTAGGTTTCCTAGACCTCCTCCTAAAGTTTTTTTGCATTTCGAGTCCGTTCAAGTGCCAAAATGGCGTGATGACCTAGAGTTGTGAGAAAGGACATAGGCAGATTTCCCGGATCCTTGAGTGTCGGTTTTCTTGTTGAGTTAGTGTGTTTGCTTGTTAAGGTTCACTTCTTGAGATTGATGATCTCAAAGAATCTATGTGCCCCATTAGAGTCACTTCCCTAAGTATTGACATTATGTCAGTGCCCGATACCTATGCTACAGACGTCCGTCGCGACAACCCGCTAACATTGGCGCCATTGCCCGGGGATATGATCCTTAGATGGTGAATGACCTAGTGCGTATTTAGAGCGTTCTTTTTCGAAGATTTGTCTCTCCATTTCATTTACACACTATCAATGAAGCAACTAGACATGGGGTTTAGTGCTTGTTGTAGAGTCTAGAAGTCGAGGACTTGCTAGATCTATTCTTGAGAAGTAAAGAGGGTTGTGAGTGAGATAGACAAAAACATTTCATTCTTTGATTTTCTCTATGCTTTCAGAGTACCATATCATTTTTTGTTTCGACTTTATTTTGTACCATTTTGTTGGTTTTTATCTCATGTTTCATTTTAGTACTTAGGAGTAGGGCAAGTAGAAACTACCACCATCAAATTTGGGATAAAAGATTGAGGGAAAAAAGGGTGAAAATCATATTCTGGCCAAAAAGACCATAACTCTGAAATTCTGAAATTTGATAATAGAGACCTCAAAAGTGATCCAAATTCAAAAATTTGTGGATCAAAGGCTGATATCAACATACTCTCTAGAAGCAATCTAGAAAGTCTAACCAGATTTTGTGGAGGAACATGGATTGCGATCCATGTACCCTGCATCAGTGGAACATTGCTCTCATCAAGTTTGCTTGAAAGTAAAACTCAAAAATCACATCAGTGGAACATTGCTCTCATCAAGTTTGCTTAAAAGTAAAACTCAAAAATCACATCATAATTGACTGTTAGGGCAAAAATAGAAAAACATGCATTTCAAACACAAAAGTTGGGTTTTTTTAACTTTTTGGGATCCAAATTCAAAAAAGGGTCCAACATAACAAAATTCATGAAAAAATGCTGTTAAACATGGATCACGATCCATGTGCATTTTGACATTTGGGACTAATATTTGACAAGTACATCCCTGATACCATTTGGGACAACTTTCCCAAAAGGCACAATGTCAAAAAAGTGAAAAAAGTTGGTCACAATAGCCAAATACAGAAACTAGTCAAAAATTGCAAAGCAGACAAAAAAACTCACTTTTGGCTGAATTATCCAAATTAAAAAAGAAGTGGTGGAATAGACTACTAACACTGCAAGTAATCATCAGACCAAATTTGGTGTTCAGATGTGATGGAACATGGATCACGATCCATGTACCTCATCAAAAATTTTGGATGAGATTTTAGCAGTAGGTAGCTGAGACATAGAAAAACACTTTTTCCAAAAGAACCAAATGCAACAAAGTTATAAAAAGTGGTCAAAATGTTAGGAAATAAGACGTAGCTAAATAGATATTTGAGTAGATTACTTAATGGAGAGAGATAGATTTCACACACAAGAGATTATAGAGTAGAGAGAGAGAGAGAGTACACACGATATACGTGGTTCACCCAAGGGGGCTACGTCCACGGGAAAGCAGCCACTCAATGGCTTTAGTACTTCAAAACAAGAATTAGTTTACAAATGGATTATACCCTTAATGGAGCTCCCGCCTTGCTTCACTCTCACCACCTCACACTCACCTTGTTGCATCAACTTCACACTATGAAATGTGTGTAGAAATGGCCTCCTTTTATAGGCCAAAAGGGCTGCCCTCTCTTATGAGAGACAGCCATGTGTAGCCGCCCTTGTGCGAATAAGTCCAAATCGGACCCTCCAATCCGCCCATGTGTGGCCGCCCTTGAGAAGACAAGTCCGTTTTTGAATTCGGCCACCGGCCACCGGCCACCGACCGGTTGTTTTTCGACCACTTTGCGGCCGCCGTCCGGCCATAATATTCCGGCGAAAAAAAAAGTCTCAAGGGCCTCCCCCCCCGAGGCCTCTAAAGTTGCCCCTGATTCTTGTCCGTGAAAATTTTGGTTTCCGGTGAGTGATTTTCCTTCACGCACGATGGCTTCTCCTCATAATGAGGGCCTTACAAATGTGCACTTTTACCACAGAAAATTACAAGGGTAAATTAGGCTCCATACTTAACACAAAAGAGCCAAAAACATAACATTGTCAAAAATGTCATAATAGACTCTAATAGTCAGTTTTGGTTGGGCAAAACTGATTCAAATTCAAAAAGATTTGTGGAGCAAGCTACAAACATCTTGATCTGTTAGGACACTAACGATCAAGTCCAAAAGTGATGTAACATGGATCTCCATCCATGTTCACCTAAGAAAATTTTGGGCAAAAACGTTTCCAACCTATAGTAGAGACCATTGTGAACAAAAGTCCCCAAGCATTTTTGTCAAAAAAGTTCAAAAAGTGGGTGAAAGGAGCCAAAAGTAGTTCAAGGTGAAAGCCCTAAAACAAACCTAGGGATTGACTTTGCTTGATCTAAAGTGATCCAAATCACACAAAAACCATATAGCAGGGATCAGGAGGCCAAAGACAAGCTGTGTGCCAAGTTTTATTACCTTTTGACACAAGAATACATGGATCACGATCCATGTTCCCCTGTCACAGAGTGAGACCAAACTTGCACCATAGCTAGAGGACACCACAAGGAGTCTAGTGGTGTTTTTTTCAAAACTAAATTTGGATATCAAAAACCAAACCAAAAGCTTAGAATTGCCAAGTACTTTGACAAAGTGTGAGAATTGACATAAATTTCAATCTAGAGGTTCATTTTCAAAAAAATTGATACCGTAGAACCTACTAATCATGTTGTTTATGATGGTACCAAAAAAAGTCAATTTGTGTTTCAAACTTGGATCACGATCGATGTACCCATAGTAACAGCTTAACTTGAAACTTTCCAGATCAGTAGTACATACAAAAGGAAACATATCCCCAAGTCAAATTTTGAAAAAAACCAATAAATTTGTGTCTAAAGGGGACAAAATAGGTGACAGGCTAAAAACTGTTGGCATTTGACCTATCAGGCCAAGTCCAAATCCAAAAAGAGTTGAGATTTAGCTTGTGGACATAGTCAAGAACAAACTCCTAAGAGATCAAGTCCGGATGTGGTTGAACATGGATCAGGATCCATGTACCTCAACCTCAGAATTTGATGAAAATTTGGACAGTGCTTGCATATGACCTTGTCTGCATACTATCAAAGTTTGGAGAAAAAAATATTGACAGAGAAACATGGATCGCAATCCATGTACCTTAGCATAGTGGGGGTATCCGACTTGGTGATCATGTAGACATACTTGAGAACATCCCAAATCTCAAGTTTGAGCTAAAAAAACATTTTGGAGACCACGTATACAAGCCAAAGTTCCTTTGTGTTGGTCCTGAAACTGTTTTGAATACTATTTCAAGTGCAGTTCACTAAAATTTCTCTAACTTTTGATAGACAACTCCAAATTGAGTCAGGTATAGCCAAGAAGAAAGCTAAATTTTCTCAGGTTTCCTAAATCCAAACTTTTAGGGTACCCCAAGAATAATTTTCAAATTCTTGACTTTTAAGAGACCTTATCAAGAACAAAAAGGGATAATTTGCACTAAGCCAAAGTGGGCTTGTAAGAGACTATCTTGAGTGAACCTTAATCATGACAAATCATACACCACCAAGGTTTTCTACTCCACTCAGAGACATGAAAAATGCAAGAAACGTTGCAATGCCTTCAGCAGTGGGATTAAGAGAATATCTAGAGGAGAGGCATCCTTTGATAAATAAACCAAACGTAAGATTCATCGAAACCAATGAAGCCATGTGAATTCTTATGGATTACACTTATGAGGGCTTATATAGATTCACAAATAGGGATAATTATATCTTCTACAAGTGTGTAGAACCCTATGCTAGAGAGATGCCATTCCATAATAATCTCTATGCATTCACGTATACAGATGTCCATGGAGTGCATGTTTTGATGGTAGATAAGTATGGATGTGAGTATATACTTGTTGATCCGATTGACTCACAACGATACACATACACGGGTACTTCGATCTCTACTTACTTTCATCCAAAAATGATGCCAGAGTACACATCAAAGAGGATTCAACTGGGATTTTATCCAGGATGAGAGGAGAGAACGAGAGACATCTTTCCACGGGACCACAAGTTGGTTAGATTGGTGACTGAACCATAACAATTAAGACCATGTCAAGTGGCTCAATGTGTTAAAATAAAATACAATGGATCAAGGGATCCATATGCTCATGTCCCACTCTTCAACAAGTTTTGAGGCCTGAACAGATTGTAGATTTCCATACTCTATATGAGGGATTTGGATTGACATAACAATGAATAGCTTTGACGTGGTTCCAATTTTTAAACACATATGATTTTCTAAACATAGCACAAATCTTACAAGGGGATTTAGTTTTTGCGAGATTTTCTTTTCGTGCTTTTGTAATTGTAGCAATTCTTTTAAGTTTTTTGTCTCTAGCTCAATGCAATTTTCATGCTAACCTCAACTTTGATTTGAGCATGTCCATTGGAATGGAAACATACTTCATGAAAAAACAATTCATGTGAATGTCGCATGGAGTCCCCTACCACAACCTTATCCAAGTTTGTATTTTGAAAAAGGATTTGGCACAAACACACACAACCCATAATAGTCACTTAAGATGAAACACTCAAAATATAATGTGTTAGATTTTTCCCTCTTATGGTCACCTACCAATTTGTGTTGTTAAAATAGATGTATATATCAAAATGAAAACAAAATCCTTGTATTATCCTATCATCCTAGGAATACAAATTTCTCTCTCTATCTCTCTCTCTCTCTCTCTCTCTCTCTCTCTCTCTCTCTCAACCATGTCCTTCCTCTCTTGATGCATATTTTTAATAGTGTTCAATATGATCAATCAATTTTAGGGCTATTGGCACGTTACATATGTCTAGCTAGATATTATTTTCATGTATTCTATCAATTACAACAATTGACCACCTCTAATGACTTCCCATTGTCACCCTTAGTCATATAGGTTTGCACTTTGAACCTAGTAATTAGTGTTGGGTAAAGCCCCATGTGGCCGATTAGGCCAAGTGCCCGCCCACTATACTTATTCATTACGTACATAATAGAATAAGGGGGCTCACATGTAGAGAGTGAGTTTTAGCCCCTGCAAACACAAGTTCTCCTCTCTTCTCCATTGTTGCACACACTCACACATGCTCTTGCTCGCACACTTCAATTGGTATCAGAGCTCAGGGATTTGGAGCACCATTGGAGCTCAGCGGAGAAGTAGAAAAAATTGCAGCACATTTTTGCAGATCAGTTTTGGCCTACCAAAACGTCTTCATTCAAGATGATTCATGAACTAGTCTTGCCCGGTTTTTTGTCCTCTTCAACTGTGTAGAAGAAAATTTTCTCAAAATCTTCACCAATTTTGAGATACGTCACTCAGACTGCCTGCACGTCTAGGGTACACAGGTGCAGATTTTTAGAGATCAGTTTTGACCTATAAAAACAACACATTCAAGGTCCACTCTTGATCATCCCAACCGTTCTTGCGAGGTCTCCAACTTTGCAGAAGAAAGTTTCTGCAAATTCTGAACGGTTTGGAAGATATGGACTAACAGGCTGCAGGGTATTCGGAAAGTTGAAGATTATGTATGCCTATTGTGGTGATTTCCTACATTCGGAGAGCTCGGATTGAGGTTTTTTCATTCTCTTGTTTTGCACATTGATGTTTTTCTCTCAGTGAAGAGAGTGTGGGTTGATATTTTCAACACATTTATGCGCATACCTTGAGAACACTTTGTGGATGTATGCATTCTTGTGGACTCTCAGGATTTGATAGTGGCTTCATCATAGGTTATGTGCATTGACTTATGCGATTGAGAAAATTTTGAAAGTGTGGTGCACAGATATTGCGGAGAGTTTAGCAAGCATATTTAGCATGATTGTGAGCTGAATTTTCTGCTGATTTGGATGCTCTTTGATACACATTTGTTACATGCTTGATGCTCGTTTACATTGCCATGCGGATGCACATGATGCGCACTTTTTGGCGGATGGTATTCTTCGCCTTGCAATGGAATATGTAGGCTGATTTTCAACTGTTTTGAGCATTAATTTGTGCCATATTTTGATTGGTTTGCATCCATGTTTATGCTAGTATATGCCTCGCTTATAGAGTGCGGTTGATGCACTTTGTGTTTTGGATTACAGGATTGTTTTCCAAGTTTAGGGAGTTCAAACTTTGGGGTAGCTCATGTATACTTAAGTGTGGATTTTGCGTATGATTTGCTCATGGTTTTGAGCATGTTTATGGCATATATGGTTATTATGGTTAGATAGCCAAATACTGCCAAAACTCTGTCGGATTTTTCTTGCGAGTTTATTTATTTATGCGCATGGTTTGCAATCATGTTTTGATTGCATTGGGCACTCAGTGGTTGCTTTGCCATGGTGTTTTGGCATCGCATTGTGAGAGTGTTTGCTCACCAGATTACATCATTTGATAACTATGTGGTAATCTCTTCAGGAAGGAAATTGTTGATGATACTTTCATCGATTACCACATATTGCTCTTAGATTAGAGCGGGTGTTTTGGCATCATTTGAGCAGTTTTGCTCACTTCTTTGTTACATTGATCGCCATATTTGCTGATACTTCTCTTGGACAGCTTATGCCAGTTTATGTTGTATTTTGACAGTACTTGGTGTATGAGTTAGCCACGCTTTAGCTATTGTCAGTTGATCGATTTGTGCTTGGTCTTGTCACAGGTTATCGCCATGGATTTGGCATGTACATCATTGTCAGGGTTTGTGATTTTCCATACAAAGTTTGATGGTTCAAACTTTGAGCATTGGAAAGTAGGTATGCATGATGCATTGACTCACTTGGGCCAAGTGTTGCCACTATAGAGCATGGATGCTAGGCCAAAGTCTATGATTGACGATGAGTGGGAGGACTTGGATGAGTTTGCACATTCGACGATCATGTTACACCTTGGTGAGTCTGTCTATCGCATTGGTTTGGATGCATGTACAACTAGAGAGTTATGGCAAAGATTGTGCAATGCTTTTGGCACAAATGAGTCTAGAGAGATGCCTACAGTCAAAGGACGATCTTGCAGACATAGAGATGTTGTGTGTTGGCATTGTGGTCATACAAGGCATGTACGTAGGCGTTGTTTTCGACGGATGAGACAGCGCAGGAGACATCACAGGAGGGATGATATCACTTTGGATGATGTGGGAGCAGATGTGTGTATGTGTCTACACATGACGGAGATGTCACATTTTCTTCCATGTTTACTCTTGACTTTCTTATGTTGTCTTTTGACGACACATTACCTTCGCATTGGATACTAGATATGAGTGCTAGATTTCATGTCACGCCGAGTCGTGAGTGGTTTAACACATATGCTAGTGGTATTCTTGGACGTGTGTGTCTAGCTGATGGTTTAGTGCATGACATAGTTGGTGCAAGAGATGTCAGACTATTGTTTCCGAGTGGTGCATCATACACGTTGCACGATGTACACCATGTGCCAAGTTTGACATAGAGCTTGATCTCTGTGAGTCAGTTACAAGACAGCGGATGCCAAGTAGTGTTGGATGAGCACAGTTTCAGATTGCATCGTGGACAGCTAGTCATAGTGAGAGGTGCTAGTGTTGGCACGATTCATGCGATGCGAGTACGTCGTGTGTGAGATGGCACAGTCTTCATGAGTCGCAGCCATGCAGAGAGATAAGGCATGTCTCCTTTGCGGATAGGTTGCATGATGCTCCAATTTGTGAGCATGTTGAGCAAGTTGTGTAAACATTTGTGCAGCAGAGCATGTCATTCGTGGATATGATGACAGATATGGATGGCTTGAATATTGAGGATTCAGCCGTAGGTGCATTTACAGTAGGTACATTTGCAGTGAGAGCAGTCAGTCGTGCAGTGATTGATGTTGGCCTTGAGCATAGGGGCACTTTGCAGCGCATGGTGAGATACCTGCAGGATGTGTGCGGCTTTGGTGAGGAGTATGGTGTCGATCGCTATATACTTCCTCTACAATTAGAGCTGGATGCACATAGATTCAGTGAGCCAGTGGGTGTTGGTTGAGGTCATACTTGTGATGGCCTTGTACAGGTTTTTGTACGGTTTTCTTTTCTCTCTCACGACCACATTGGCCTTTACATGGGAGGTTGTTGGGGTAAAGCCCCATGTGGCCGGTTAGGCCAGGTGCCCGCCCACTATACTTATTCATTATGTACATAATAGAATAAGGGGGCTCACATGTAGAGAGTGAGTTTTAGCCCCTACAAACACAAGGTCTCCTCTTCTCCTCTCTTCTCCATAGCTACACACACTCACACATGCTCTCGCTCGCGCACTTCAATTAGGGCACCATCCATCCAGTGGCATGGTGAGAGGATGATGTTTTTTCACATGCCGTCCAGTCAGTGTTAGTCCACATTGCACATTTTTTTCTTTTGGATCTCCAAAGCATATGAGAGTTGTAGCATCAACTTGTCTCAAAGGCTTATGTTCTTCCCCCCCCCCCCCCCCCCCCCCCCCGCCCCCCCCTCTCTCTCTCTCTCTCTCTCACTCACTCACACACACACACATCTCCAATTAGGGTAGAGCATAGAATGCATCCTTAAATTACTTGGATTAGAGAAATACTCTATACAACTATTGTCCTACAATGGGGCAACACCAAGGAAACCTACAATCCTTCAGAACCCACTAGATGTACCATTGGGTACCCATAAAAAGGAGTAAATATGAAGCCATAGTTTGGCATAGAAGTCATCAACTAATAAAAGGGGGAAGCCAATGGACAACCTTCCACAAGTTAGAAGTAGCACTATCACCCATACAGATAGAACTTGCTATCCATCATAAGATATGCTTTTTAAAAAACTATTACTTCCACCTAAGACCACCAAAGGTCAATCACAAAAGGTAGGTCTGTTAGAACATTACTTAGCTCAATATGCATTCCCATAGCTAACATCCCTAGTATTCCATAATCGCAAGGTTATTTTTGATAGTCTCAATGCTACAGACAGAAACATGGCTTCCCTGCAAAATACCCAAGATAACACAATATCTAGAATAAACTAATAAATATGCATACCTGGTGATTCCCATAGCACATAAACCACGACGTTGCGAACGGAGAGAGACTGAGAGCGAGACAGAGCAAGAGAGCACGTGTAGGTGCACCTCCTAGAGCGGAGTGCTACGCCGGCACAGCGAGAGAGAAGAAGTGGAGAGGAGAGAAGAATACGGCAGACACTGGGTGCAATCTTCACCCATGCAAGAGTGAGCATTTCCCTCTTGCATGTATTTATTTATAGATTTCTTGAATGCCCAAAAATGAGTACAAACTGATCGGCCAGTCATAAATGGCCAAAGCTCATAAGAGCACTTGAATAATCAAATATACATAAAATATAATATTCTTTTGCAATAGCCTAGTTCGGTCCAATCTTTTCCACCTGGCAGCTACAATAAATAATAAAATATCAATTCCATAACATACCTCTCCGTTGGAAAGCAATTGTCCTCAGTTGCAAAGATAAGAAATGTGCAAACGATACTTGTAAAAAAAAAAATGATTAGAAATTTGTGTCAAAAAATAGCATATAGTAAAATGAATGAAACTAAACAACATTGCTTATGCCTGCCATCATTCACATACTACCTATTCTAGTGTCCCATACCACTAGAATAAGCAGTATATGTCATACCCTGATGAATCAAGATATCATTGGTCACACTCATCATTAATCACATAATGTTAAGTCTCATCACATAAACACTACTGTGATAAAATAATGATCAGATACCAAATCCCAATCCAAGTCCAATTCCACAATATAAGTCCAAATCCAAATCACTTTCATTATGTACCCAGGTAACAAAATCATACCAGTTGCAATGGTGGCCAGCCACTGCAGCATGATTTTGTGATTGGTGTTGCCTCATCCGACGAGTCTACACCAATAAAGCGTGCTGCCTAAATCAGCGAATCTGCACTAATGCTGCCTAAATCGGCGGATCTACATTGGATATTATTTAAAAATCATAAACCTGAAGTTTATCAATGTGCTGCCTAAATCGGTGGATCTGCACCAAGATGAGTATTTACACACTGCCTAAATCGGCAAATCTATGTGTTGGTGACCAATGGACTAGGCTGGACGTAAAAAACAAAAAAAAAAGACAAAAAAAGAATTATACCTGTGTCACACCACATTGGAGTATAGTTGAGTAGCAGAGTATTTTCAAATTGTTGTTCACGAAGTCAAAGCACTGTAGCTCTATGAGTAGTTGCATAGCTTAATGCAAAATCGTCTCAATAGAAATTACATGCAGTGCAAGCACAAGCCAAAACTTTAGGGATGGTTAATGTCATATGCCTTAAGAAAATGCAAAGAAGCAAAAGATGTATTCCCTTTCAAATTTTCCAAAGATATTATCTCTATTGCAAACTACTTGACTTTGTGTCCTTAAATATATGCACCAACAAAATAGATAAACTTCCAAGGAAGTAGAGAAAGTGAGTATTATCGTAATATTGTATTAAGAGAGTATATTTGAGTATAGGCAGATGAGATAAGGTTGTGTAAGTGATAAGATCTTATGAAATATGATAGCCATAGATAGATATAGTAATGGATTCATTAAGGAGAATTAAAATACCGTTGAAGACAACAATAAATTACGTACCTGGAGGTGGTTTGAAGAAGTAACTAGTATCCAAATCGTCAAATGCTAAACAATTTTTTGATGCAAGGGTCAACAACAAAATTCATCATTTGAGTAATGTTATGCAAGTTAGAACAAACCAAGTACAGATGCCATAAAGTTCAAATCATATAGATGGGTGGTAGATATCGGTGATCAGGTGGATTGTATATGTGAGTAAGTTTTTAAACCATTGATTGTTGTCACAAGAAAATTAGAAGCTAGTAAAAATTCCACCAATGTTATTGAAACTAGCTAATAATAGCAAACCATCGGCTAGATTCCATGCTTTTCTTCAAGTAAATCGACAAAGTTTTACAAATTTTAGTGTGAATACATGAAAATCTTTGAATTTTGAGCTAAAAAACAAAAGAGCTGTAGGTGTGCCCTTATTTTCTTTAATTAGGAAAATTGACTTTGGCAAGCCCTAACTTGATCAACAAACGTTGCTATGATTACTCTGATCCAAAATTTGATTTTCACCATTGCTCTCTCAAAGAGAAGTTCTTGTGAAAAATTTAGTAAGAACTACTTTCGATGGTCATCTTTGAATGGATACAACCAACACGCCAAGGTTGAAAACTGGAGCTCTGCCCACCTGGGGAAAGTGTGTCTCACAACCATGCTCCTTGAAATTTCAATAATGCCCCTTATGAGCAGGAGAAGTCTAGCTATTGTAGGTAGGACAACTTGCCTAGAATCATGACAAGTGAAGCAAAGATTTAAGAACTAAAAATAGAGAGGGTGGACAAATTCCAAAGAGGATCCATTGTAAAGAAAGGATGTAGAACTCTTGATGCCATCCTTTCAGTCTGGATAAGATTATGGCATACAAATGACCATTTTTGCAAGGAATGTCAGCCCAAACCTGGTAGGGATCTACTTTTTGAGGCCAATAGCGACTCTAGATACCCAACATGTCCCTTAGCGTAAGGAGAGTAGTAGCCTCCGACAAAACAATAGGTGTAGCCTCAAATTGAGTAGGTGTTATCGATGCATTTATAGAGAAAGGAGAATCTTTAAAAGTAAAGCTGCATACAAATAGAAAAAGCATTGCCAATATAGCTAATACAAAATCATGGATATTAAATGCCATGGCGAAGATCTTCTTTATAGTGCCACGTTGTTCCAGACAAAACGTTGGACCAATATCTCGCATATCAATGAAGTAGAGAGAATGGGCGGCAGTAAAGTGTCTTGCTATGATTGAAGGTAAAACCAAATATTGTTGCATGCCCAAAATCTAAGGGAAAGATAAAATTTTGTGGGAAACAAACCCAATGACGTTCTTTAATTCACAAAAAAAATCGGGACAAGAGTGTGATAGTATCCTCGGAAAGCTGGCAGTAGATTACTTTAGCGGATGCTGCAGATCTCAGGATACTGAGGTGGAAAAAGCAGTAGAGTGTGCCACCTGTAGAACCCGCCAGTATCAGAAAACACCACCACTGGAGGCCGTTGTTGACACACCCAACCAGTACCAAACAACTAGAGAGAAGGCTGTTGGATAATGAGCCGACCCTCTCCACACTATCGGAGCCCCTTCTTTAACTGCAACTTCCTCTGCATGGGGAAGGTAGTGAAAGCTTCGTCGATCGCGAAGTCTCGAGGGCTGCCCTCTTGATGCACGGCAACTGAAGAGGGTGCAGCAAGCAGAAGGAGAGAGAGATAATTGGACGATTATTGGCCGGAGAAAGATTGTCGGTGGTGGCTCTTACCAAAGAGAGAAGGCGAGATATGTGCACAAGTAACTAAAAGCATGGTATTTGGCAGCTGTAAGATGTTGACGAGAGGTGGAAAGGAGTTGTGGCTGGTAGAAGCCATGCGCTGGGAGTGTGTGTGAGTCACAAGATAAAATAAAATAAATAATTTTTTTCTTTTGATGGCAACGGTGAGACTTCAGATCGCGCGTCTCCCCTTTCTCTGTTCTTTCCTGTTAGTTGGCGGCCGCTGCATGTTGAGCGATTCTGGACAAATAAACCAGTCGTTGCTGCATGGGATGGGGGGTTGGTTGGTTGCATGCAACTCACAGAAAGAGTGTGGGCCGCGAGAGAGAGCATTCGACTTTCAAGAAAAATTACGAGCCTGTACAGGGTGTGCGCAGTCGCAAGGGGGGTGGGAAAAATAAAGAGAGAGAGTTAGGTTTGGATGGTGGCTGAAGAGAGAGAGAAAGAGAGAAAATCGAGAATTGCATGGCTAACTGAGGGTGGTTAATGCTGCTATTCGGCAAAGAGGGAGAGACATAGTGATGCTGAGGTGATAAGCAAGTGTTGGACTGCACGTTCGGCCGCTCCTTGCTTAGTTTTTTGCATGGCGTCTAGTGGTCTATGCACGTAGATGTGCATGAGATTCTGTTGGAGTCAATGGACACATCCTATCGGGCAAGGGGTAGCGAGGTTGTCATGAGAAACTAATGCAACGCTGCCTATCAATGCCTGCACTACCATGCTTTCGCCTACTTAATGCCCTAGCGCACACCAAATCTGCCTGGTTGGCGAGAGTCAAGTCCGAAGCGGTTCACTGCATGTCAAACGAAGATCAAATACCACTGGTGCGTGCCGTGATCGTAGGGCAAGGAGCTGTTGCGCAATTACATGCAGCCAACTGATGAAAGAGAGAGAGAGAGAGAGAGAGAGAGAGAGAGAGAGAGAGAGAGAGAGAGAGAGAGAGAGAGAGAGAGAGAGAGAGAGAGAGAGAGAGAGAGAGAGAGAGAGAGAGAGAGAGAGAGAGAGAGAGAGAGTTGTGGGTGTGTGTAGCTGCCTGTTGACGAGGGAGGGAGAGGGTGAAATAGATTATGGCCAGTGTGTGCTGCTTACGCTACACGCAGATAAATCCTGGCCACATGTTGAGCGTGTTGAGTTTGCATATGGGCGCCAATGTTTTGTTCTTTGGGTGGTGGTCGCTACCCTGCATGCTCCTCATGACCAATGGCTTCAACAACGTCGAATGATAGCTAGAAGCAATGATCAACTAGTCTAACGTTGGCACTTTATGTTGACCTGATGGCGATGATTATGCGCACAGAAAAGGGAGGTTGGGGCATGCTACCGATTTCGAGCACATGTAGCAAAGCCATGATATCTTCTATTGTCAAGAGCAGTAGGCTTAATTGGTTAATGTATCTATTTATTTCTTTTGCAGATTTGAATTATTGACCCTTTGTCGGGGGTTCCCGATATGACTTGATGCCAAAGCTGGCTCAAAAGTTTTCAATCTAAGTGTTCATCAATCCACTCAATCTATCGAACTTCCTCAAGACCTTGAATTCAATTCCCTTAAGGTCTCTTCGGATTACTCCTATTTTGCTAAAATCTCTCTACTACCTTCTTCTTCTTCTACAAATCCCAAACAAGGACTATATACATCCTCCTTTCTATATTGTATATCTTCACCTGATTAATTTTCTCTAAAATTTGTAGAAATCATAACACGAACTACTTTAAACATCAGATGCTTCATATGCTTCATTAACATTAATACTCTAATTTTATACTGGCTCTAATCAATAAAGTTAATAGTGAGCATGTACAATCACAGTTCAATGAATCGTAAACATTAGAATAAAGAGATAATTAAAAAAATGATTTGCTTAGCTTTTGATTATCAAGATCCTTAATCTTTGGAGCGTAGCCTGGGCTCTGATACCACTGCTACAGATGGAAACATGGTTGCCCTGCAAAATACCCAAGATAACACAATATCTAGAATAAACTAACAAATATGCATAACTGGTGATTCCCATAGCACATAAACCACGACGTTGCAAACAGAGAGAGACTGAGAGCGAGATAGAGCAAGAGAGCACGTGTAGGCGCACCTCCTAGAGCCGAGTGCTATGCCGGCACGGCGAGAGAGAAGAAGTGGAGAGGAGAGAAGAATAAGGCAGACAACTGGGTGCAATCTCCCCCCGTGCAAGAGTGAGCATTTCCCTCTTGCACGTATTTATTTATAGATTTCTTGAATGCCCAAAAATGAGTACAAACTGGCCGGCCGGTCATAAATGGCCAAAGCTCATAAGAGCACTTGAATAATCAAATATACATAAAATATAATATTCTTTTGCAATAACTTAGTTCGGTCTAGTCTTTTCCACCTGGCAGCTGCAATAAATAATAAAATATCAATTCCATAACACTCAATCCCCAAATTACGATTCATACATCTACATGCCAAAAGGAACTACTTCAAACCATTGACTCAAAAATAATTATCGTATATAGTAAGCGGCACCAAGTTACGAAAAGTAAAATAATATTTCTTTGGTCAAGTCTGACTAGTGTGTACAATGGAGATAGTTAAAAATGACAGCGAGGGCAGTCACCATCTCATAGTAAGGGAAATCACCATGATTAGTATCTTTAAAAGACAATATTATCACCAATAAAGGTCAAAAGGTAGGAAGAGTTAGGATAAATTGAAAAAGGTAGGAAGAGTTAAGCTGTAAATACACTGTAAAGGAGGTCCCTGATATAAGAAAAATTAAGAGTGTCTATGTGTCTAGGAGAGAGAGAGAGAGTGTGTGTGTGTGTGATTGAGAGAGAGAGAGAGAGAGAGAGAGAGAGAGACAGAGAGAGAGAGAGAGGTGAAACTATGAGAAAACCAAAAAGCATTATCAAAGCCGTACTTACATCAAAACTAGAGGGTACTAAAAAACACACATGAGACATTTTCCAAGTTGAATGACCATGTCACTGATTTCTAAAAAAGTAAAACCTAATCAAGGGATGTTAACACCCTTGTAATGAACTGCAAGCTATGTGTTCTTGGCAACAGACTTGGTCACCTTTGTTGGATATTCTACAAAAGCGTATGAAAAACCTAGTAAAATTTAGCATCATCATTCTATAGGTACAATGGCTCCTTCTCATGTTCCTTACTTGATAGCCCATCAATCTCTGTCACGGTGAGAGTAGATCACAATAGATCTTCAAGAAGGATTCATGATACCTTTACATAGAGCTCACCTCAATTTTTAGACCAAGTTGGAGGAAAAGCCACAACCATACTGCACTTGATAATGCCATTTTTCAAACTACTTGTAGGGATTCTACCAACACCACCAATTCTAAAGCATCCCAAAGAGAAATATGAAGAGCCTTCTTAGACAACCTTGTAGATTGATATCATGTAGTATTCTAGATTATATCCGTCTTGAATGATCTCATGCTCATTACTAGCGGAAAAAAAAATTGTCAAAAATAAGTAAAAATGGTCAAAAAGTTTTTGAAAAAAGTAGCACTTGACTCTCCTCATCCTTCGTGCGCTTTGAATAAACTCATGTTCATCAGTAGCGGACAAAACATTTGTAAAAAATGGACAAAAATGATAAAAAGATGATCAATTTGTTTATCTTTATTTGCACAAAGACGCAAATGTTGATCCTTACCTCTCCGATACAATTGGTTTCCAATAAGAGCATAGTATCTTGCTTCTGTTTCAATTGCTCTTTGACAGCGTTTGCTCATATCCTCGGGAAATGTTCGGCTCGATAAGTAAGTGACTAGATAGTTACTCCACTTAGGAACAAGCGACATTTGGAACAATGTTACATGAGGTATGGGTGTTTGTTTTTGACATTGAGGATAATACTTTACAAAAGAGCGAACATCACTCCTCATAGTTGGCCAAAATACTCCAAGTCTCAAGATCCTTTGCATAGTTTGGTCTTCCGCAAAGTGAAGTCCTACTATGGTAATATGTTCTTGACTTAGGTATTGGGTTTTCTCTTCAACATTAATGCATAAGAGCTATATTCTATCTCGGTTTCTCTTGTATAGCCTACCAGCTAGGAATTTATATATAGCCGATTTCTCAATTAATCGAATTGTAATAGGAAGTGGTACTTGTGAATCCACTTGAGCTATGGTCATCAATGATACCATATTTTTCGACCATCGATATATCATTTCCACGGAGAATAGATATGCATATGGTAGATCATCGTCTACGCCTTTAGGTGGTTCCCCTGAAACAATCCTAGAAAAATGATCTGCTCTTTGATGAGTGGTGCCCTTTTTCACAACTACAATGAAATCAAATTCTAGAATAATGATGAACCTTCTCACTATTCTTCCTGTGTTGCATGGCTTGTTGACCAAGTACAATAAGGCTTGGTGGTCCATAAAGAACACAAATTCGTTTGCTAATAGGTAATGTCTATACTTTTTAACGGCATAGATCATCCCTAATCTTTCCCTTTCTGTGGTGGTATAATCTTTTTTCTCCATGTTCAACTGTGGGCTAGCATAAGAAATAGGAAAATCGATTTTCCCGTCTCTTAATTGAGCTAGTATACACCCGATGGAAAAATTGGAAACATCTACATATATGTGGAATATCTTATTCCAATCTGGTGCTTTCAATATTGGAGCTCAGGTGAGAGCTTGCTTAAGCTTCATGATGGATTCTTCACACTCATCAATCCATTCAAAGTGTGTAATCAAGCTATACATGGGTTTTGCAATTATAGCATACATGTAAATGAACCGTCTGTAATATCCACAATGTCCCATGAAGGCTTGAACCCCTTTGACTGTTGTTGGTTTAGGCAAATCAGCAATAACATGAATTTTATCCATATCAGTAGCTATGCCATTTTCAGACACTATATGTCCAAGAATTTCTCCTTGTCTACCCATGAACGTGCACTTTTCAGGATTTAAACAAATCCTATAAAGTCTACATTTTTTGAATACCTTTTTGAGATGTTAAAAATGACCAACCCGGATTGATGAATGTACGCATAGATCATCTATATATACTTCCAAGAATTTTCTAAGATATTATTTAAAAGCATGACTCATCAATCTTTGAAAGGTGGCAGGAGCATTAGTTAACCCAAAAGGCATCACCCAATAGGCAAAAATACCCCATTGCATTGCAAAAGCAGTTTTATGATGATCTTTTGGGTCAACCAAAAGTTGATTGTATCCCGAAAATCCATCTAAGAAGTTGTAAGCTTCTTTTCTTGCAACTCGCTCTAAAACATGCTCAGTGATTGGAAGAGGAAAGTTGTCTCTAATGATAGCTGCATTCACTTTCTTGAGATTCACACACACTCGTAATTTTCCATTCTTCTTGGATACTACCACAATTGGAGACACCCAATCTCTGTGTTCAGTTTCATAAATGAATTTGGCTTCCTTTAGTTTTTCAATCTCTTCTTTGATCTTCCTGGAAAATGTTTCATTATATGTGAATGGCCTTTGTCTACTTGATTTCGCATCATCTCTCATGGGTATGGTATGTTGACAGATTTCTGGATCAACACCCTTGAGATCCTTGTAAGACGAAGCAAAGATATCTCGGTATTCCTTTAGTAGGCTTAGTAAAAGCTCTTCTTCTTCTTCTTCTTCTGTTAGGTCATTCGCAATGTACAGGTAGGCCTAGACTCTTCTCCTAGTTCAACCAAATCTATCTTTTTCGCGTTTTCAGGCCTTTCGTAGGACTCACACTATTTTCGTAGTTCTCTAACAGGTTGTTCAACTATGACTTTTTGATCTTGGAGAGTCTATTTCTTGTAATGGGATAGAACACTCATTACATCTTTACCATCCTCTTCTGTGGTTTCGAGCTAATTTAGTCAGCAGTTGAGGATTTTTCAGATTCGACTTTGGCAAAAATCAAAGGATTAATCTGCAACCTAAAAATTGAGTGAACATGTACCAATTTGGATCCGATTGAACCCAAAATTTCCCGGTGGCTTTATATTATGCTGGTCTAACACTATACAAGTCTAAAAGTCAAAATTGGTATCTCTCTATAGTAGTAGTAAATAATTGCAATTATTTACTTTTATCATTTTTTTACACTTTTTGGCTTTGGTTTGCCAACTATACAACATGTTAAGGTCCTTGGACAAGTTTCAACAAGTTTGGACAAAATCTGTTCAATTTTATCAACTGTTTTATGTCCACAGACTCTGATTTCAAGAATCTGGCTTAAGTTCACTTTTGTGATCCAAATTCCACCAAAATTGGTTTGTGTGGTCTACTTGATATGCTTGACCTTGTGGTATGATCAAATAACCAAGATTGTAAATTTTTGAAGCAGATGTAAATTATCACGATTGTTTACTCTAGCTAATTTTTTGCAATTTTTTGTCCCAATCTTGGCACAGATTTGTTAAACACCTCAATTTAAGGGCTCTAGCAAAGTTTCATCAAGTTTGGACAAATTTTGGTCAAATGGTCATCAGTTTTCTATCCGCAGACTACTGTCCGCAGACTAACTTTGCAAATTTGGTCACAATTTTCAATCCAATGATCCAAATCTTACCAAATTTGGTTTGTGGGCTTATTACAACATGGTAAAACTAGTGGTATGCTAACTTAGTTAAAAAAGTTGGAAAATGGAGCATATGTAAATAATCGTGATTATTTACAGCTGACAAATTTTTGCATCTTTTTGGTCAATTGAGCATATACACATGTCTATCACATCAATATAAGCCTATGAATCAAATTTCATCAAGTCTGGACTATTTTTTTCTCAATTTACACTCAAGTTCTCAAAAGTCAATACAAACTTTAGTTTTTACCCAGTTTTTTGTCAGTTTGGTGATCCAAAGCCAATGTGCCTTACAAAAGTTTTTTGTACACATGCAATGAGTCACTGGTATCAATCTTGGTCAATTTTGAGCTGAAAGTAAATAATCGTGATTGTTTACTTCAGGCTTAAAATGAACCATTTTTTGCAATTTTTTCATGGATAGTCGTTTCATGAGCTATTTTAAGCCTAAGAATCAAGTCAAAACTTAATTTGGCCTAAAATGTCAAGAAAAAGTAAATAATTTGAGTTTTTGTAAACTCTTGAAATTTTTACTTCAAAGTGTCCTTGAGCTTACCCACTGGTTCATACAACTTTTAAGCTTACTCTCGAGTCGGATTGAGTGGTTTGGAGTCTTTTCGTGCTATTTCTAGTCGTAGACCTGAAATTTTGCAACTTCAAATAACAACTCACAATGATTCTTTCCGAGAGAGCAACGTTCTGAAATGCATCTCGGATCCTCCTTACCCTACTCCTAGGTTCTCATGCAATGGGGTTATGGAAAGTGTCCACAAACACCCGTTTTCATGTTTTTTATGTTTTTTTGAGCTTTGGTCTTAAGACTTGTCTCCTCTATCAATCATCCTCAAAATCTTAAGCTAGTTCTATAATCATACAATCCTAAAGGCACTCAGCAAGTAGAATTTACCTCCAAGCTACCTCTACACAACAAAAGACGACAATCTTATGCTATGCGATTTTTAAAAGAATTTTTTTAACTCTAGGAGATCCTAGAGGAAGTTAAAGGATAACTTCACAAGACGCTAGTGTTTTTTCCTAGTTTAGGTCTCTTCGATCCCCGGCAATGGTGCCAAATGTGGGACGGGTGTCTAACCTCACTCCTATCTTATTGCAAATTTAGCAAGAATCACGATTAAATTGTCAATCCATGGGATGAAGCTGACTTGACCAGTGCATAGAGGCTACAAGAGGTTGTCAATCTCTCAGAAAACAACAAACAACTTGAATCTAACTCAAGCTACACTCAAGCTACACTCAAGTGACTGAAATCACCAAAATCCGTTACAACATCAAATGACATCCAAACATAACGAAACTTCTAGGACATGTTTATAAGACCTAAGAACACATGCTTATGGTTTCAAACCCTGTCATTCAAGTGCCAAAATCGCGATTATTAACAACAGTGTATTTTTGACCTAGTCATTTTCGACCCAGATTGCACCTAAATGCCTAGCAATGATGCCCCAACACCCCGCCTATGCTTAGTTTTTTTATTTTGAAGTGTAAATTCCTACTTATAATGAAATTAGGGCACGGGTTGTTGATGCCAAAAGCCACAAAATATCGTGAAGTGTTTACGTCAATGCGTAGAGCTCTTACCTGCGGTTGCAATGCAACAAAGGCGACGCAATGTGACAACCGGGGAGGGAGTAGGAAGCGATAGAAGGAGAGAAGTGAGCGTCGTTAGCTCACGCTGTGTAGTTCATTATCCAAAACTTAATAATAACTTACACCTTAGCCAAGGTTTTTGGTGGTCAAAAATAATAATCCGGGAGCTCCAACTAAAGATAGGTAATGACAGGTTGATACAATCTCGAAGCTTGTAGCCCCGGCTCATCAATTACAAGGTTTATCCAAAAAATAAGAGTTATAATATTCTTGATTTATAAAAATTAATAAGTTTGTTTACAATAAGAGCTCCAAAAAATGGTATCCAAGTTAACTTGTTGCTAACACCACAAAAAAGCGAGAATCTGCCAATTATTATGAAATACTTTAGAAGCACAAGATATTCAAACTTTGAAGTACCAGCTAGCAAAAGCACAAGTGGATCTAGCTGCTCAAAATAAAAAGCACACACAGGAGCTTTACAAACAAGAGATGGAAATCAATGCCCAAAAAGCAAAGGTGGTGCTACCAACCCAACCAGCTCAAGAAGTAGAAACTATCCAAGTAGACCTACCCCGAGTAGATCTACTAAGTACATCTGCTAAGGGTGGGTTACTTGAATTTGAGGGAACAAAGGATCTTAGAGAAACCAAAGACAAAATCAAAAGGTGGATAGCGGATATTCTAGATCCTTGTCACAAGGAATGCATGCAATATGACTTGAAGGTCTTGGAATCTATCACCTTGTTGATGATTAGTCCTAGTGAAGTGGTGAAAAACTTTGGCCACAAGATGATTCCGCTACTACTAACGAGAAAGGAAGCACTTTTATGGAAAAGGAAGCTTCTATGAGTCCTGGAGCCAAACAAAAAGGGGGATTATAGAGATGTACCAGTGTTAGTAGATCAAGCACTGGCCATTTTAAAAAACCAACCCCTATGGTGCAAGAAGTACCATCCAAAGGATGAGACAATGTACTAGAATTTGCCTCAACACCTCCGGATTGACCCCACCTACTGTCCAATTCCAAGACAAAAATCTTGGGATAGATACTATAACTGGCATAGCAAACAACCATCAAAGCTCAACTACCCAGTTTTATCAAATCCGATGCATCATTAGCTATAGGCCAACCAAATCATACATGGTACATACTTATAGGTAGTAATCACACGGATGAGGGATGTCCCAAATCTTGCATGCCAAATTCTGATGAAGATAGTCAATAACCTGCATCATCGCATTTGAGGACATAGAAGCATCAGAGCACCCATGGCAAGTGTTCCTTAAAGGAACAAAGGGAATTGCTTGGAATCTGGAGATAGGAGTCCCCAATCAAAACATCATCATGGGAATGTACACCCGAGTCATGTTTTTGCCCTACCATTATCTACAATCATTCAAAAAGGCGTTCATGAAAGGGCTCTTTGAGATGGCCTCCACCATCTTCAACCCTCTCATGAAGGATCTCTCAACTCATCACATTTCTTATCAAAGTGCAATTATGAACAATCCTTTCAAAGATTTATCAATTCAAGCACATATAATGTCAAGGGAAGAAAATTTTAGAAACAGAACCTAGAGAAGAGGACCTTCAAATATTGAAGATGAAGTGCATCTCAACCTAAAGACCAAATTTCACACGGATGTGCAATGGCTAGGAAGGGGGAGGGATGCCCGAGCTATATATGGTTTACTCTACTCAAATTGGTCTCACCTACAGATTTTGGTTTGGTCTCTTAACAACAACAGACATCCGATTCTATGCAATCTCTTTCTCTTTTGGGTTACACAGATGCAGATTGGGCAAGCTCACATTTATCTATGTGATCTACTAGTGGAAATTTCTTCTTTATCAATGGTTGTCTTGTTTCTTGGACCAGCAAGAAACAATGTTGTGTTGCAGTTTCTACAACTAAGTCAGAATATATTGCATCATCATAGCTTGTGAGCTGATCTAGCTTCCACAAATGCTAATTGATATTGGTCACTCTCCTCTTTCTAGCACACCCTTGTGGTGTGACAACCAAAGTGCTATTAGTCTTGCAAAAGACTATCTTCAACATAATAAGTCAAAGCACATTGTTGTTCATTATCATTATGTCAGGTATGAAGTACACAAAGGCACCATAATGGTTGAACACTGTCCAAGTGACCAGATGATTGCAGACTTTCTTACTAAAGACCTCAACGAGTCACGTTTCATCCTCTTGCGCTCGAGCTTTAAGTTGCTTCTGCCTCACTCTTTCTAGATTAGCTTCTCTGCTTTTGTGATAGCTTTGTACATATGACATTGTAATCCTATATGTACCATGCACTATGCACACTCCACACTTGCACATTGTGATCTATGAGTCACTTGTATATATTTACATAGATACACAATTCACTTTCACATAATCATCATTGGTTCATATTTTCACATTGTATAGGGGCTTGGGATTTTCCCTTGAACTCCCCAAGGGTTTTTCATCCAAAGCTAGAGACCTTTGTTTGAGTGGGGGTGTTGGAGCTATATATAGCTCACTCTACTCAACTTGGTCTCACCTATATATTTGTATCTTTTCCTCAATATGAATTAATCTTTGAGAGCGTACATGGTGTGTCTCTTGTCTTGTCTCCCTCTCTTTCTCTCTACATATCAACAGGGGGGGATGTTAGCAGATGGACCGGACGGGCACTCTCCTAGTCGATCACTTTGTCATAAGGGTACCAATTACAAACTCCCATTAATTTTTTTAAGAAAATCCTTGTAAGTAAGAGGAACTCTGATTTTTAGCCAAGTTATCATTGAGCCCAACTTTTGTAAAATCTAATTTGTAATGATTGATTCTCAATGTGAGTTTTGTAAGCTGACCATTGGCTAAAAGAAGCCCTAGGTATAAAGGTTAATTTTGTAAGTTTGAACACAACACTTATCATTATCAAAGGTGTTTGGAGAGTTTGAAGCATACAACTAAGAGCGGCTACTCTTATGCTAATTGTAATTAGTTTTTCTTGACCTCTCGTAATCCAAATTTTTTTCGACAATTACATTGTGTTCCTTGTCTAGTGTCTTTAATTTAAGTGTAGCCATTCTCAATTTTGTTGTGGTTTGCAACAACCTATCTACAAGCTAAATTTGTTGTTTTTAGTGTGCTAATGGTTGTTTATTGATGTTTTGACCATAAGAGAGTGTTCCTAGACCATAGGGCGACCTCTAAAGATTTTTTTGCTACAATTTTTAGGACCTTGCTCATGATGGATTGTGATTTTTGTACCTTGCCAGATTGCAACTATACATAGTAGGATAGTACCTCTAAACATATCAGACCTCATCCTAAAGTTTTGTTGCATTTTGACTTTGTTTGAGTGTCAAAATGGCATAACGATCGAGAGTGGTAAGACAAGATATAGGAAAATTTCCTAAGTGGAGAGTGATATATTTTCTAGTGCAAGAAATGGATTCATATTGTAGGTTCACTTCTTGATGTTGACACCTTTAAAGAGTCTACGTGCCCCATTTCAATCACTTCCCTGAGTATTGACATTATGTTAGTGCCAAACAACTATGCTTCAGACATCCAATCGTGATGACCCACTTGCACAACTCTCTCTCACACACTATTTTGTAGACACGCACTTTCAATACACACAGTTCTTTGCACACTAGTTTTCAATTGTATTTCAGTATGTTGGACACCATATACATATTTATATATGCATAGAGTATGCTATAGTTTGTTGTATATGAGTGTAGAAGGATGTTGCACCATGTCTAGGACCAAATAAAAATAGTTTCCTTGAATGGAAACAAGATAATCTTGAGAGTAGTCGACACATCCATACACATTTCCAATGTTATCAAAAAGAAAAAAGAAAACAACCCCATATGACCTTTAAATCTTGATACAAGTATGGATACAAAGGAAGAAAGTAGCAAACCTAATAGTAAGCTACACATAGGTTTTCCCTAAAAAGCATCACAACCATGATGTAAAATTTTGTATATCAAGATGGTGATTCTGATGAGATGACATTAATTAATCACTTGAGTTTACAAAGGCATTTTACTTTTGCTAGGGTTTGAACTATTCACATTATGAATTTGTAATTTTTCTTTGGTTCCTCTTTCTTCTAAACTTTTTCTTCGTCCTCCCACCTCAAATGCACTAATATTTCCCTCTCCACTCCTTCCCTCTCTAGCCAGTTCTGCCTCTTAACTTCTAGGTCGGCCTCCATTTGTCACTAGAGGTTTCCTTCCCTCCATTGGGCTTCATTTTTTCTTCTCTAGTCGGCTGCCAGTTGGCTTATGATTGCATTAGAAATTGCATCCTTGTCAATATCAAACATGTAGCTAGTTGTATATGCTTGACGCTGGCTTGATGGTCCTTAGATTGCAACCATAGAAAAAAACAGTCAGCCAAAGTGTTTGCCAAGAAGTCTTATTGCTTCTTTTTAGTCTAGTGCTCCAAGTTGGGAGCAAGAAGCCGAGTTTTGACATAGTTCTGACACACTTTGTATCTACTATCATATAAATGATAAGAGTTTTGTCGGGCGTAATTATGCATTAGACAAGACGCCTAAATGCAATGTTGTTGTGTGAAGGAACCGAGGGGCTAGCTTAGGAGATCGACCTCCCTACCACCCTATATATAGATTGTGTGGCTCTTAGCCCTTGTCTAATTGGATCCCAGGTCAACATCTAAGTCGTTCAGGCCCTTGGCCTAGGTCCGTGACCCCTTGGGTTGCCCTTGGCCTTACATTACTACCCCCTTGGAGAAGTGTTTTAGTCCTTGAAAACAAAAGCGGGAACTTTCTTCTTGAGAACATTATTGTTCTCCCAAGTGGCACCTTCTTCAGGTGGGTATTTCCACTTTACTAAGACTTGTTTTGACATGCATGATGATGAGTACGTAAATTGTGGTAGTCTAAGATGCATTCAAGTTCATTCAATTGGGTTGGAGGTTCAACAAAATCAAGAAGAGCATCTTGATTTTCCACATTGTTGTGCCTTTGTCCCCATCTTGTGTAATCGGCCCATGACCAACATAGTGTGTAGACTCTATATAGAACTCACTTGAGCATGGTTAACGAGTTATCACAACTAAGATGTACCCAAAAGAGTACCTTTTTTCACTTTCCATGAAAGTAATTGGTTGATGTAAATCATCAGCAAATTATAAGTTCTTGACTTAATATCATTCTTCATTAGCCACCATAACTGGTGTTCAAGGTTTAGAGCCTCTGATTAAACAGAAAGAGGCTAAACTTAGTCACAACCTATTTTGTCTCATGGTAAGCAAACTCCAACTAGAGAGATGACCTTCCCAATTGGATTGCTTGGTGCTAATGTATACCCTTAGCATATTCTTTAGCACAAGATTAACACTTGTAATCTTCCTACTCTGATCTGAAATGACTCTAAATGTCAATTTAGAATAGCTATTTGAAAGTGTTCAACTCATTCCATTTTGGCAATCACGAGGGCTTGAGCTAAAGCTTCTCTGACTATCTTCCAATTGGTGTTACAGCTAGTAGACATCATACATGTTGTCCAAAAGAGGTACATGAGGTTGATGGGTACCTACAAGATTCATATAGGATCCAAACTGCTTCATCCCAATTATAGAAGATTCAAAGTGAGGCTTTAAAATTGAGCAAAAAATTGGAAATGAGACAAATGTGGCCCCAAGTTCAGGTATTGCTAAGGAATTTAGGAATTCTCATCACTTTATTCATTCCAAGAAAAGACAGGATGCTGAGCAATCCAAAAGGAATAGTCAATCCCATGGATCTCAGAAGAGTCAAAGACATATTGAAGAATGTGAGTGTAGCAGACAAAGCGACAGATCAACACATAAATCAGCCAAGAAGAAGGTCGAGGACATTGTGCCAGAAACAGAAACAGACAAGTATTGGACTGTTGATATCGATCATTACAGCAAAAGGAAATCCAGAGAGAGGAAGCCAGTGCATAAAGCCAAAACCAGTCAAGTTGTTGAACATTCCAGTAATTTGAATATTTCCTTGCTAGTGTTCAAACGTGGGAAAAAAGATGATCCCAATGTACATATCCAAGCCTTTGAACAATATGCAGAACTTAAGAATATAGATGAAGATGAATGGGGAGAGAACTTTCCACAAACATTAAAGGAGGTATCTTGGAAATGGTATTACCATTACCCAACTTGCCAATTCAAATCTTATAGGAAGCTTATTAATGCCTTCAAATGAAAATACTCATACAATAGGGTAGATAAGGACATTTTGTGTGAGCTTGCCAAGATCAAGCAAGGTAAGTTGTCTTTTAGAAGCTGCATTGAGGAAATTAAAGAATTGACCACACAGTTACAAGAATTCCCTTTTGAGAAAACATTGAGAGCCCAATTTTTAAATGGATTAAAAAATAAGAAATTGAGATAATAAGAAGTACCAGCACCAACAAAGAAGTTCAACGATTTGGTGCAAAGAGCTTTGAAACTAGAGCGATCAAAGTTGAGAGCCGGTACAGAGAAAGAAGTTGTAGGTCAATTTTTTTTGAGACTTTGGGTGCCTTGTCTGAGGCCATAGCTAACAATTGAGCAAGATATGGTAGAGTATTGAAGTGAGGAGGTAAAAAATTGCACTTAAGTGGAGTTTCATTGTATTTTTACATTTCCTCAAGGGGGGGAGATGATGTGGGCGTGCCATGTGGCCACCTGATGATCCCACATATGGAGATGAAGCTCAAGGTTCTAAGGTATAAGATCAATATCATGGCCATGCGGGGCTCTATTGGGGGGGCGCTCGCATGCGTTCGAGTGACACACGCAGGTTGTTTTGGCGGCGACGGGACCCACCGTCAATGGAAATGGTTGGATGGCAGTCTAGAACCATTATGATGATGTGTCTAGGCACCCATATAGGAGCAATTTCCCGCAGCCCCCCGATTCTCTTTTGAAGGAAAATGTGCACCCCCCCCAGTGAGGCCGCTAGTGCCTCGGGGTGAGGGGAAGGATTATGTGAGTTGAGATGGGTAGGAGATGAGCCTTGAGGGGTGCGAAAGAGGGAGAAATCAAGGCAAGGTTTAAGTGAGCAAGTGGGCAGCCAAAGCGAGTAAAGGAGCCGGATCCCAAAGGTGAAAAAAAAAGAGAGAGAGGAGAAAATAAAAACAAAATTTTGAAAAAGTGCTAGGGGCACTAGCAACATTGCTAGTGTACCCCCTTTCAAGAGAGAATTGAGTGAGAGCTTGCAAAGGTGGTTCCCCCTTCCAAAGTTTCCCAAAAAAGGTGCTAGATGGGCCAATTAGAGGCCCCCTTCCCAAAATGAGATGAGAACCCCTATGAAAGTCAATTTTTTCACTAGAGACTTTGTAAGAAGATTAACCTGGCTAGGAGTTTACTGGTGTACCATGAAAAGAGATGTTCATTCCTATGTAAATAATTTTTCATAGTGCAAAGAGCATCCATTACACATGCCACATTATTTGAGATATCTGTTACACGAAGGTGGAGTAGATATCTGGTACAATATTTGTTGAATAGAAAGTTTCCCAAAGACATAAGTAACCAAAGACAAAGAGAGATAGAAACCAAAGCAACCAGCTATGCAATGATTAATCAACAACTTTATAGACGAGGAAAAGACCAACAATTTTATTTGTGTGCCAACAAGGATGAATACCTTCTTATCTTAGGGCAAGCACATGGGCTAAAGCAATATTGATGGCTAGAATCTAGCGGACAGATTTGTTTGCTAATGCAAAATGATTTATTCGATGATGTGACTCTTATCACACAGAAAAAATGTTGTCTAGAATTGATAGCATGCCATTACGACCTATGGTGGGAGCAAGAGCATTTTCTCAGTGGGGTAAAAACTTTTTTGGTCCCATACAACCACTTTCTCATGCCTACTAAGATTGTAAGCTCTAAAGAACTGACTGGGAGATGAATCTTCATTCGGCTTTATGGGCTTACAGGGTCACATCTGGAGAGAGCATGTGATACCAAGTTTTGGTTCCCTCTCGCAAAACTAGAGGAAAGGACATGGCCTTAGTAGCTTCATCATCTCACCCAGATGCAAAGAAAGCCATCTCTACATTGTCCACAAAATCTGGGGCAATTTCACCCGTCTTCTCATAGAAATTTGGGAAAGCAATCCGCCATTGCCAGGCTATGGTGGATGAAGCCTTAAGCTCACCATGACGCTAGGATTAGGGTTAGAGCAATGAAAATTAGGGTTAGAGCTATGCCAAGGTCAAGAGCATAAAGAAAGAGAGTATAGACACAATGATTAAAATTCAAAGTGAAATTGATTCATTAGATAATAATCTCTTGAATAGTCTTGGTACCTTACATTCATTGGTTATAGAGGTTGCATATTTCCTATTGGATTGTGTCATCTCCTCGTCCATTTAGTAGCCTAGGGATCTTTCCCATGTGGTGCCACTAGTGTAGGCTTACTCTAACAATCACCCCCGTATGACAATCTTAAAGAAAAGTACAAATGAGTTGATTTTGTCATAAGATACTCCTGGGTTTATAGAATTCAACTACCCTGACTGAACATGGTGGTTCATCTTGCCCTGTCTAGCCATAAATACACATTTTTTAAGATTTAAATGAAGCTTATACACACGATGAGATGCGGAAGCGCAAAACATACCCGATGGCCTCTGCACCAAGACTATGCACAATGGCCTCATCACGGGAGGTACACAACAAGGGAACCACCTAGCTTGGAATGCGGCTAGGATATAGATATAGAGAGACAACATGATAGGAATGACATACAATTTATGAGGAAACACTTATGATACATGGAGTAGGAGGAGCATACGCAACATGGTGATGTGCATGGCACATGTGAGTGTTCTACATCATAGATTGTTTGACAGGGGTAGCTGGCTAGTGGAGGCATTGTAGCATGAGACATTTGACAAAATCAAGACAGCATGACTTGCAAAGACACTAGCGAACATAATCCCCAATGGAGAGATAGGAAGAGAGAGAGAAAATCACATAAAAGCATGAGGAGATCGCTTATTTTCTTAATGATACTTACAATGGTGGTTTGGAGATGACACCAACATCCAAGAAAGGGGGAAGATAGAGAAAGCTCATGATGTAGAGCATGCACGAAGGAGTACAGACTGCCATATGGCGCATGGAAATTTCTAGAGTTAGTAGGTCAGTGGATTAGCAGTAAGATTAGTATAGGAAACATCATGAGGATGGGAATTCCGGCAGCATCTTTAGTGATGACAAGTGCTAGAAATGCCCAAGAGTAGACTCTAGAGTTGTTGATCATTGCCCTAGAGTGCTCATGGTGCCTTAAGTGCTTTCCTACTCCCTTAGTGCATGATTATTACATGAAATGCATATGGTGTATGTGATGATCTTGTGTTGGTAATCGTTGTCTCTGTGTATTGAGAGTAAACTATAAACCTCCTTATATAGGTGGAGAGGAGGAATCTTCTCCAAATTTTAATGCCAAACAAGAGGTCTTTGGCACATGGCCAGGCTTTGCTAGGAAGACCATTCGCCTTGTGTTATTTAAGGATGATGATGCATGCTAGATGCTCTCTAGTCGATGGGTGGCCACATCTAGAGAGAGAAGGAGAATATACAATAAATTTTTGTTTTTCCTAAGATTACAGGAAAAAGGTAAGGGTGATGATATGTAGAGTAAAACAAGAAATCTACAAGTGGTCGTGTGAGTGCGTATAAGTGTGTGTGTAGGAGAGAGAAAGAAGAGAGAGAACCATTGATTTTGAGACAAGAAAAAGAAACATATTTTTTAGCCATGGAGAGAGAGTAAGAGAGTGACATTGAAGAGTGTATGTGTGTGTATTTGTGAGTGTGTATGTGCTGAAAATTGGTTGTTTTCAGCTTGTGCGTGGGTGTGGGTGTGTGTGTGTGTGTGTGTGTGTGTGTGTGTGTGTGTAGGAGAGATATAGAGATTTTTTTTGGTCGAAGAGAGAAAGAGAGAGAGAGAGAGAGAGAGAGAGAGAGAGAGAGAGAGAGAGAGAGAGAGAGAGAGAGAGAGAGAGAGAGAGAGAGAGAGAGAGAGAGAAGGTGGTGGGCTGAGGGAGAGAGAGAGAGAGAGAGAGAGAGAGAGAGAGAGAGAGAGAGAGAGAGAGAGAGAGAGAGAGAGAGAGAGAAAGGTGGTGGGCTGAGGGAGAGAGAGAGAGAGAGAGAGAGGAGACAAGGAGACCCCTCCCTCCTCCTTTGTTTACTTTGTCTTCATTATTGGCCACCCTATTTCAAACTATGGATATTATATGCTTAAATAAATTAAGAGTGGAGCCCCGTGGAAAGAAAAACATGGAAAAAGAAGATTCTCTTGGCTCCACCAATGTCTCATTGGTTGCTCTACTATGATTCTCAATCCTGTAGACTATAATTTTTGTAGTGTGATAGGACACTAATAGCCCATGATTTGTTGCTATCAAACTCCATTTAGTTGTCCATATCTCCATCAAGATTCTTTTTAACTCCTGCTCCATTTTTGTCTTTGAAGGTTCCTTTTCTTTGATGTCATCAATGTTTCTTGGTTTTGTTTTGTTTTGGTTTGTTGGTTTATGTTTTTTCCTTTCTCTAAGATGGGATATCTACCAGCGATCATATCCTAGATAGAATCTTCTTCATCAACCATCATCAGATATTATTTTGCCCCATATTTTTTGCACATTTTGATTTCATCTTTGTTTTTCTTACGTTTCTTATGGTATCTTTGTTGGTGTCTACGATGTTGATATGAACATTCAACAAAAAAATCCTCTCCTCCCACAATAATAATTTTTCTCTCACGTGCTCTTTCTCAGAGTCAGATTCCTCAGTTGTAAAAATGATCAAAGAAAACTTGTTCTTCATCCAAAAGTTCAATCATTACCATTTGGATGGGAACAATGTCATAGCCCTCTTCACCACAAAATTAAGTGGGTGTGGATTGGTTGATACATACACCCATAGTGCCCAAAATCTAAGTCCACTCAAATGGTTAGCAAATGTTCGAGAAAGGGTTTTGGTATATAGTCATTGTTGTTTATATATCAATCCAAGGTTCAATCTTCTCATCATAAACTTCCACTCTCTAACGCTCCACACATCCAAATCAATGTGTCTTTTTTCAACCATTATAGTAGTTTAATTTTGATCGATGTTTTTGAATCCAGCTCTTGGATTGGTGTCTTCAAGACATCCTTATGAGTGGTCTTTTAGATTTACTCGCGTAATCAATACAAGTTGTTTCAAGTAGAGATAATTTTTTTCCTATTCTTGGATCAACTATATTTGTCCCATAAAAAGTCATCCCAAAATGATTTTATAGTTCTTTTTTTGTTTCAAAATCTACAATGGCAAAAGTGTGTTGGTAGTCAATTATGCAAGAGCTGATTATCATATTTTCTAGTAATTTTATGGGCTTTTGAATGTGCAATTTTATCCGTGTCTGTCTAATTGCAGCGATGGCCATGAAACTTTGCATGGGCAATAAGGAGGGTGATTTCCCTACCCCAAACTGCTATTGTTGCAATGCTAATATGTGCCCCCGAGTGTTTAGAATAGCCACAATTGTTACATTATTAAATTGCACTGAAAGAGTTTTGTTCCCCTCGTTCCCTTCATAGAAATCTCCTACCTTGTTCATAGATACAGATTTGACGATTCATCCCTAAGATTATTCTTTATGCAACTATTCAATGTTCTTAATAACCTTGAGCTTCAAACTTTTAACAAGAAAAAAATAACATTGTTCTATCGGCTCCTTTGCAAACTATCACGCCCTTCACCTTCTCTCAGGTTCTCCCTCTGTGCGCTTTGCCGCATGTGTCAAAGGCTAGGAAGTTGCATGTGCACTATATGCGAGCCTTGAAAGGATACAAGAACACAACTAGAGAGTCCTAACAAGCTCAAAGAAGTGATGGTGTGTCACTCACCGCTCAATGCTTTCATCGTGAAGGATCCTGTGCTGTGAAGAAGAAGGAGCCGCCGCTAGTGCCGCACTCAGCTGCCTCGCCGTCATCGATGCTGCCGCAATGCTCGATTACACACTCCCTCTCTCTCTCTCTCTCTCAAGCATACACACACACATACACACGTGAGCACACGAAGGAGAAGGAGACAGAGATGGAGCAAGAGCACTTCTTAGCTTACACCTCCCACAATGAGAATTTTTAGGTCAAATGGACCTTTTATAAGAGTTTGACCCATTCACACATGGGCACCCACAGTGGCCAGTCATTGCAAAACTACTGTAAAAATAAGATAAGTGGTGCGCCTCTCATCGGCAATCACCTACACACCTATTGGACCGACAATCCGAATCCATGACTTAGTCAAATAAATAATATGCGTCTGTCAAAGGCGATAGGGTGTCCGTGAGGGTTAACATGCACCCCTTCCTAATGTAGATTCCTTCCTTGAAAGCTATTGAGATGAAGCCCGTTCATTGAGGTGGAAGAGCATCCAAGATTGAATGTCCTTAGCCTTCTTCATCACTGCAAAATCAACCAAAATTGGCACAATAATTACATTCTCTTATACAATTAAAAAGCATATGCAATTCTAGGCACACAAATTGATTGATAACAGAACATTAAACAATCTGTTAGCATAGTAAAACATTAAACTGTAATATAGTCAAATGCATAAGCAGTTATAAAGGTCAAAATCTAAACAAGTCTTGGGTCGCTAATTTGACAGTCAAAAGGCACTAGAGGTCAATTAATAATACCATGGGCAAGCTTCTCAATTTTCTCTGGTCAATTAAGTTGTTTAATTGCGAGAGCCAAGTATTTCATGTCTGAGGGTTGACTAGAGGCTATACCTAGAAGACCTAGTAGTTAAGCTACAATAAAAGTAATTGCTCATGAAATCGTCGCCTGACTTATTTCCTTTTCTTTGACCCCTCAAAGTCTTTTCACATTGATCCAATTTTGATGTGTGTGCTTATTTTGTATGCCTTGGGTTTCTTACTTTTCAAGGAAAAGCACCCACACTGGGAACCTCTAGGGCTCTAGTACAATAGGCAATACATGTGAGTGAAATAACAAATCAAGTTGGGATATCTCTTCCAGCTTAAGATTTTTCATTGTAGCACTTTTGATTTTTTTGTTTGTTCATTTTTAGCATTTTAATTTTGTAACTTTGGGGGGTCATATAACACTGTTACCCTCCCCAGGCTCATCACACTAGTAAACTCCCTTTATAATACTTAAGCTAAAGGTCAATAGGGACTAAGCCCACTAGAAAGCCTAGTACATTGCACACAATGATGCCTAAATTGGATTAAGAGCCTAAAGTAACCATTGATTATGAGGAAGGCATTCCCCATGGTATTAAGAGAAGATCTCTAATTCCTATCTTGGTTAAACTAGCTTAGTCAGACTGCTTGATTCTTTAACCTAGACAAGGGATTATGACATAAAATTATATAGGATCTAATGTTTAATCTAAGAAAATGTGTTAAATATTTTGCTACCAATCACAGTTTAAGCAGACAAACATGGAGGCAAAAACAAAGACAAGGGGCAATGCTAATGGACAAAAAACACATGTTCGTGTTGATGATCACGCTCGATTCAAAGAGTGAACGAGAAAGATTCCATGAAGTCCAAAATCCTAACAGTGGCAATACGTTCTTGTACACACTAGAAAACACAAGGAATACCTCTAGGAGGCACATCAATGGTAAGAGGCACCAATCTTTACTGAGCACAATCAAAAAACATAAGGAAACCTATCCTAATTATTTGCATCCCCTCACCCTCTAGAGAGTCAAGGGAACAGGATATTGTAGAGATGGGGAGGTAACCTTAAATAAACCCCTATCCTTGTCATGGTCGAGAAAAACAAAGTCATCATCCATAAGACCATACGTGCCATTCATGCAATCATGTAACTCTTCCTCATCATTAGAGGCACAAATGTTCACTTAGAACATCACTAGGTGTCTATAATCATCTTGGCCAAGAGGGTAAGCTTGTGCAATCGGAGAGATTTCCTCTACTAAGAATAGATAAGTCATGGTCAAGAGACGTATCAGCCATCTAACTCCTCAAAATTCCTCTCACACGCTAGCATATCTACCAAATCCTCTTCACATGCAAGCATCGGGTAGACTATGTGAAACACTTGTGAAAAGTAAAGAGGGTACCTCTCACCCAAGGTAGGAGTGGATGACTCTAGCATAGTAGCCATATTTGTACACACAGATAGATGATGGTTAGAGTGAAAATATTATAAGGGTCGTGTCAAAAGGTCGTTTCCTTGTTCATAACCAATATTCTTGGGGTCCCTTAGCTTCGCTTGCTCTGAAGCTTTCTCAATAACCTCATCACTTTCTCTTGGGAGAGGTGTAGCTATGGACTGACCTTCTTAGCAACATTCTTGTACTTTATATCCACTTTCACTTCAAATGCACCAACTAATTCTTTGCTTACCTCCGTTAGAATGTCATACATGTCCATCAAATGCACTTGCACAAATTCAGTCCTACCTTGAAACCTACACTTATTGATAACTTCAAGCTTTGACATTGAATCAGCATAAGAAACTTCTTCAAAGACACCTGAAATAACATCATCATGTTCAAGTACATCAAATCCCTGCAGATCACTTTGAATACTTACCATATTGCTTCTCTCACTTGGATAATTCATTAAACTTTTTGTATGAAACTAAACATTCAGATGTTATTCCCGAAAACCGCAAAGAAAATGTCTTTTTTGTGAGAACTTATTCATCTTTGTACCACTATAATCCCGCTCTATAGTGGGACCCCGAGAAAATCCTGAGAAAACCTGTAGGGTGAAAGCATGTTAACGTGTCACACTTTTGTACTAGTTGTCACTTTCAAGTTAGCAGATCTTTAAAAAGTTGGGCGTCCAGTAGATTTCTATAAATAATATCAAAATTTGCTAGAGGTTGTACATTTGGATTCCTTGTTTCAAGAGCTTTCTACTTATATATCATACGTTATAGATCTTGGAGATGTAGCTCATGTTATTGTACTAGTTAGCATATGTCAAAATTGTGCTAGTTAGCAATGTTCAGAACATGAAAAAGTGTGACATGTTAACATGCTTTCACCATGTACTCTTTGAACTCTTTGTGAATTTTTGGCAAGGATTGATCTCGTAAGTTGTCTTTATCTCTAACATGATCACCACAAACAATTAAAAAATGAACTTCTCTTTAACCATCTCTACTTCAGATCCTTGCATATGATAAACCATCATTCAACACCTTTGTCTCCATGTTCACATCCGTTATGTAAGGTTTCCCTAAGATAAGTAGATAGGAGGAATGCTCCTGTATGAAAAAAGTATGTTCATCACAAACTTTTCCTATTGTTACCTTGGCATTTGCACATGCTCCATATAGTTTGCCAGGATGGGCGTTGGCATCTTGAATCCGCCAACCATCATCCATATCAGTAGGACACTTCCCTCTCTAATACAAGCTCTTTGACATCAAATTAATTTCTAAACCATGATCCACAAGTGCTAGAATAGGTTCATCAATATCACAAATCTTAACAATTGTCTTCCTAGTGGCTCTTGCCCAATGTGTTATGGAAAAATGACTCCTAGGTACTATTTCATCACAATCATCATCTTGAAGTGAAGATGTCTTACCTTGGGTGTAACTTGATTGGATACCATTGCACACTATAAGCTTCCTTCTTCAATATCTTCCTCATAAGCATCCAAAATTGATTCAACATGCTGAATCACTTGGCTCTTGACCGTGTAAGGTTCTTTCTTAATTGGTACTTGTCATTTTTGCTTTATAACGTCAATAATTTATTCATGAAGTTCATGTTTAGCAATACCCAAGACATTGCCCAAAGTTCCACTTTTGATTTTGATAATACGTTCCTCAACCACCTTCTTCAAATTTGTAGCCAATTCAATGCCGGATTTTAACTTATAGGAAGGTCCTCTTAGCTTACCTTGCTTCTTGTCTTTGGGCGCCTCCTTCATAACCACTTCAAGTGCAAGAACTGGTTTGTAACTTGAGCCCTATTCAGTTTTGCCATTATTCCTCATAGCCCACTTTGATGATCCTACAATATCTTTGTCTCTCTTGCGATTCTCTTCCACCATAGGCTTCATTAGCATGAGATTTTTCAAGAAAGGCAGACACAAAAAGAGAACCTACAGGATCTGACCACCCTGTAGTTTGTCCAATGCAGTCCCTAGCTTGACTTAATGTGTTATGAGTTACTTTTCCTTTCTCAATTTTCCTCAAAGAATAGGGCCACAGATTTCCTTGAGCCTTGAAACCTCTCTCATCCTCTACACTGCATACTTTAATCCATATGTTGTTGCATCCACCCTAGAGACATTATGTTGCCTCTCCTCATTCCGCTTCTTCGTACCGCCCTTCCCATAAGCGTAAATGTTCACCAGCTTCCCTAATATGAAGCTTCCAATCCTTCCAAAAAACTATGTTCTTCTTTTAAGCTTCATTAAAATCATCACAATTTTTAAGTACGTGATCTAAACTATCACACCACATGTAGCCCTTATCCCACTCCTTTTGTGGAGGACACTGACTGGGTTCTGAAGAAGATCCACTTGCATTCAAACCATCAAGTTTAATAGCTTTCAAATTCAAATTAAACTCTTGTATACCTTTTACCAACTCATCAAGAGCTAGCTCTTCCAACTTGGGCTTTGGCTTCTCTATTGGATCTTATTCAAGCGCTTCCATAAGATCAGCCACCACTTCCACCCTCTTTTGTCTCTCAACAATCATATACTCCTTTGGTAACTAATTTCTAGTCCAAAGTTAAGCCTAGCTCACCCGTTTGATGGATCCTCAAGCAGGTGCACCAAACTTTTCTAAAGGCGTGAATCTGTTGCCTGAATGAATAGTTCAACCTTCTCTAGCTACATTGTTTTCTGCTCAACAATAGATAACTGTTCAAACTTCTTTTCATTAAAAGCTTGTAGCAATCCTCTCGCGAATAATCACTTGTCCTTTGTTTGGTAACCCGTTGATAATCCTCAAGGAAGTACTCTTCTTGTAAGGCATTCTTAAACTTCTGCCAATTTGCACCATGTGGTACCCAAATTTCTTCAATTCAAGACTTAAGCTCGGGTGCCACAATTAAGTGAAACCCTTCCATCATGTCATGCTCATTAACATCATAATACTCCATAGATTGTTAATAATCAATACAAAACTTTGAAATATCGCGACCTTCAAATCTTTGCAATTTTTCAGCTACCGCATACCGCGCTTGGCAAATATGTTTGTTCCGTTGAAATTGTTGCTGAGAATCCTGCTATCATTTCATATACACCGCAATTTGTTGCATCATATATTGCAGTGCTGCTTCCTATGGTATCGTCATAAATCTTCTACCAAAGTCCTACCCTAGCTCAGTTTCATGTCGAGTACACCAAAGATATCGGGGATTTAAGTGTTCAAGAGGTGAGCCGGTTTCCCGCAGTCAGCAGCCCGGTGTTGACTTGGCTCACCTCTTGAACACTTAAATCCCCAACACCATTTTTCTTCTTCTTCTTGCATTGTTCCCTACTAAATACCTTGATTGTTTTCGTGGGCTCATTGTCTGAGGATCTATGTGGCATGACTTGCACTATGCTTATGGCCGTTTTTCCTTTATTTGCATGACACCTAGGACAATCATCAAAAAATTTCCCACCCTTTCTATTGCATTGCATGCAATAAGTTGCAATTGGTCTAGCATTCTTATCTGGCCTAGAAAATGGTTTTTTCAATGGTCATTTGAACCATAATTATGGAAATTTCTTCCACCATGCGTAGTCTAGCTCCTTGTTTTGCAATAAATCAAACCGATGCTACTATAGAGGTGCCTGATAAATTGGTTCTACCATGGCAAGAGTAGATTGAAGATACCATGGCAAGAGTATATTGAAGATACCACTCATATTCTACTATCGTGGTTGAGGAACTAGCTTTATTGTATGGTGTAATCGGTACTAGTGAATCCTCTTCCACTTGTGCTTTAAGAAGCATGTACTTGATTGGTGAAGCATTATTTCGTAGTAGAGGTGGTTGTTGACCTAGCACTAGCTATGGTCTTTCCATAGCCATGGGTGGTTTTTTCATTTGCCCATGTTAGGTAGATACATATACATAGGTTTCCCTTGTTGTCTTGTCAGTATGTACTAGAAATTTTCAACATATTTAGGTTTGTAGTAGCACTCATTCATTTTTTGGTTGGTCCATTTTACCTCAATAGCACACCATTTTGATGGTCTTGCTGGACCCATAGATTTCCCTTATGGTGTACCTTGTCCCGGTTCTTGCATCAACATCCTTTGCATATTTCTCATCATATCATTCATTTGTGCTTGACCATGTCTTTGATGGCATTCACAAGAGCTACCACAATAGGTCCTACTTATGCTAGCACAATAGATGTGGTACGCTCACTCTCTGTGTCCTTAATGATGCTTTCTTCATTGAATATATCATAGTTAGCTCTCAGGTCTATTGCATTTAGGTTGCATGCTTCCCAAGTTGTATGCTTCTTGCTATACAAAATGGCATGAAACTCTTTGCTGAGTGAGCCTTCTAGAAATAATGAGACAAATCTTTCCTCGGTTGGAATTTCCAACTCTGGGCATCTGTCAATGTATTGCCTTATTTGATTCACAGTATCCCTTACCGTCTCTCTTTTTTTTTGTTTAAAGCTGTAGATTTTTGTTATCGTACTAAGCATGATTCCCATTTTCCAACATGCAGCAACAAATCCCACTACCAATGTGGGTTGATTGTAATGGATCCAAGAGGTATGGTATGAAACCAAGTTAAAGGCTAACCTTCCAAATTCATTCCAAGCCCTTTAAACTGAGGAATCCCAAACTCCGAGTGCTTGAGCGATGATAAAATTGAGCGAGTTAATGAGAGGCACTTTATCAAAACACACATAGACAAGAGCTCCCCTAAGTCACTCATTTATTCACTTGAGAGACTAAATAAATTGACCTCTTGAAGATGTTGGTTAAATGTGAGAATGGCTATGCTAAGTAAGAGGTACATGTAGCAAGCTTGACATTGGGGATAACTCTTGAGATTGTTCTTTCTTGTATCTTTTTCTAGAAAGTAAAAGAAACATAGTAGCTTTTCCATTGACCAAAGGAACTTTTTAAGTTAAATTGTGAAGATTATACACATTGCAATATAAGCACATGAAACTACTTACCACACTATGACACCTGCATGCTAGTAAAAGAAACATCATAGCTTTTCCATTGCCCAAAGGAACTTTTTAAGTTAAATTGTGAAGATTATACACATTGCAATATAAGCACATGAAACTACTAACCACACTATCACACCTGCCTGATAAAGTTTGATGGACATCCACGATCTTGGATAGAGGGGAACATCAGGGTGCATGTCTGTCATATAAAAGCAAAACCACTCTCCTCATAGGGAAGAAACTTGTGAAACAAAAGGGGACCCTAGGAAGCAAGAGCTACCAATGCTTATGGGGTGGACTACACCCTAAGGGTGGACTACACCTAGGGTCGTCGTATCTATCCATGCACTTTGCTTCCTTAATTGACCTCCTATCTTGTTTCCCTACATACTATTTAAAAAAAGAGACTGATTGGCCTTTGACCTTTTTCCTCTTTTTGCCTCTTTCCAACCAAGGAACAAGCCATCTCAAAGAGAATCCCAACAAGTGGATATGATTCTGTATGTGATACTCAATGCGGCTAAGTTGTAGAGGATCTCAATTTATACCCCCCCCCAGCCCCCTCCCACCCCACCCCTCTTGAGCTCCCCAAGCCCCATGCACCACTGCGAGGGACTGAGGAAAATATTTTTTTTTTTAAAGGGAGGGTGGGGAGCTTCCCACAAATCCACACAATAGATCTCTCTCTCTCTCTCTCTCTCTCTCTCTCTCTCTCTCTCTCTCTCTATATATATATATATATATATATATATATATATATAGATTAAAAAATGCAAATACTTCTATGGAGATTTCTATTAAAAAACCTACATAAAGAGTATGTAGCCCGTCTATTTTTTTTGAGAAAATTGAGAAAGGGGAAATCTTAATAAAATCCATTAAGATTTTGTTCCCTTGTTTTTATAATCCCACACCCCCCCCCCCTTCTCTCTCTCTCTCTCTCTCTCTCTCTCTCATCATGCATGCAATAGAGAAAGACTCTAGAACCTCTGTTTGCATTTAAAAAACCTCTCTCTCTCTCTCTCTCTCTCTCTCTCTCTCTCTCTCTCTCTCTCTCTCTCTCTCATCATGCATGCAATAGAGAAAGACTCTAGAACCTCTGTTTGCATTTTAAAAACCTCTCTCTCTCTCTCTCTCTCTCTCTCTCTCTCTCTCTCAATGTGTAGTACGTCTTTGATGACTCTATGCCAATTCATGTGGTGTAGCCTACACAAAAATACCTTCCCCTTCTCAGCAAGACTTCTCTCCACCACATCCACATCCAATAGTGCCATCACCATCCTCACGTGCAAACATTGCTAATGGGCAAGGGCTATAGCAAAAAAAAAAAAAAAGAGGTAAATCTATCTCTCTATCTCTCTCTCTCTCTCTCTCTCTCTCAACTGAGTAAGTTGAGATAAATTAGAAAAGAAAAATATGCATCTTTCATGCTCAAAATAAGCCATGGAGTCCAAAAAGAATACATCATCAAAAAACCATCAGAGCATTGTCCCCAGGCTTTTATAGGGAGCCCCCAAACCTGAAGACAAACCAAATGCCATAAAAGCTCACAATATTATCTCCCTGCTTAAACATAGCCAAGAAGATAAGAACAACTAGATTAGTAACCCAAGACCATAATAGACCTTGAGAATACTACATATTTCCATAGGACTGCCACCCCAATACAAAAACCCCCTCATAAAATACCATGCAAAGGACCATATTTCCATAGGACTGCCATCCCAATACAAAAACCCCCTCATGGAATACCATGCAAAGGAACATATTTCCATAGGACTACCACCCAATAAAAAAACCCCCTCATGAAATACCATGCAAAGGAACATACTTGTCGAAAGAGAAAAATGAAGACTTCATTTGTCACAAATGAGCTCTTTCCTGCCACATGTGAGCTCCTTCTCCAAAGAAGAACACAAAAAGGGCGAGGCCCAAGGTCCCATCGCGAGCCTGCGAAGGCCCAAGTCCACCATGCCACCATCTAATCACACCAAGGAATAGTCTCTCCAAGCACCCAAGGTAGCCGAGGTACATGGCACAAAGGTTGCCACATGAAGTGTGAATGTTGTCACCACTGTGCACTTCCTCCTTTGGCCCATGTCCCCAAGAAACATGGGTGGGATCCTCCCAATGGCTCACCCCTCAGATCCCACCAACATCCAAGCATTCAGTTCCCTTGACCTCCAATTATCCCCATCTAGGCTTCAACCTAATGCAAAAACCTTCTTTTGCACCCTCGACAACAAACACTCACAGACAATAGAGCCATGAGAAAAGAAGCTCTAGAAACCCTAGAGAGAAAGTTTTATTTTTTTGTAAAACTTCCCTCAAAGGATCTGCGTCGATGCAAATCTTTTGAGGAAGGTTTTTGTTTTTTTAACACTCTCTCTCTCATTTTGTAGAAAATTCAAACTCTTTGGGAGGGTTTTTCTTTAAACACATTGTTGAGTTTTGACAAAATCCTATTAAAGTGTACCAAATGCAAAAGCTTTGGGAAGTTTATTTTTAAAACACTTTGTTGAATAAAAATCGAAAGCCTATTCAATTAGGTCTCCCCAATCTCCCCACGCATTATATAGTTCAAGTCATAAAAAATAAATAAATGAATTAATCATTTCATCCATTAACGAAGGCCTCATGATATTGTTTAATTCTCAAACCATTAATGTATTCTATCGTCGGGATGTCATCTAGAGTTTCAATGAAAACATGACCTTCGTTGGTGGTATCATTTTGTATAAATGGTGCCAACCCTCTAGCCTAAACTTTACACCCAAAACATAGAATGGATTAGTATGTCCCTACAATTTTTTTAAAAATCGTTAAAGCTTAGAATTTGAACAGATGTCGCTTTGGCATGCTGAGGCCAAAAGGAGATGAAGGCACAGGTAGTAGATAGCAGCGTAGGATTCACGGGGGAGGACAATGCAGAGAACGAGCAACGCAACACGTACCTTGACGAATCGTGGGATTTGCAACCCGATGTGGTGGCTTAGCCAGTTAGGCTACACGTTGTCGTGTTGTGACACGTACATAGTGAGAACGCATGCTACAAGATCTGTCTTGCAATTGTTTAGATCCATAATTATATTTTCTATAATGTACATGTGCATATCTAAGTATAAAATAAGCTTTCTATCTCATCCTATTATTTATTTCAAGGGTAACATATTCTTATGTTACCATCAAAAAGTACCATGGAAAAAGCGTCAATAGCTCCGTCTCTTTAACTTGGGACAAAAAATTGATTCTTTTTTTCTACTATCTCATTATCATCTCACACCCTAGCTAAATCCTATATCTAGGATAAATTTCAATATATATATATATTCTATGTATTTTTCTTATATTTTTACTAGAAAGGAATCAAATCCTAGTGGGACATTAGGTGGCATGATTTTCAAAGATACACTTATTTTAATGCATTATTGCAAGCATGATTACAAAACTTTGTCAAGCAATGTCATGCTTTCATATGGCATGAGGTGTCCATTGGAATCAAATAAAAGTCTATGCTAAGTGGACCACAAGAAGACTTTTGCTGCCAAAATTGTACCCTATTTTGATGATTTTTTTTACACAAGGTTCCAATCCGAATTGGAAAAAGTATATAAAATGGGAGTAGTAGCTAATGCGAGCTGAATTTTCTGCACATGTTTTTACTTTTTTATTTAGAGCCACGATTGAGGAGATGTGATCAAAATACTAGACCACAGTCTGCTCACATCATGGAGGGACAACTCATTTCCAACTTTTCCAGTTTTTGTTCACACTGGCTCTTCTCTTCTTGTGTAAACCCTTGGGGGTTCCCTTCACCCATAAAAGGGGACCTCTTTTTCCTTGAAAACCATTCAAGCAATTGAGGACAGGAATTCATAGGAAAGTGAGTAGTAATGCCTAATTGTACTTAGCCATTAACGTAAGCATAAGCCTACACTTTCTCCTAGAGGAAAACTAGCTATCGTTGGAAGATCAACTCTAATCAAAGAAGTTCTTGGACTTGGTGTATCAATCCAAATTTAATTCTTCTTTCTTCTTCTCTCTCCATCAAAATGATGCCGAAGGGTTTGTCAAGTAAGATGTGTTCTACATTGATATTTTGTTGATTTCTTGTTGTTTTCTTTTCATCTCTAATCCAATATATATATATATATATCTAATCTCATCTCCTTAACCAAAACCTATCTCTCTCACTCTTAGAAATTCATTCTCTCTACAAATTCTAGGTTTTCCTTGCTACAGGTACATCTCTCCCCATAGTATCCTAATTGCCTACGGGCAAGAATAGGGCTTGGGAGTAAAACTTCTCATCTCTTCACTTTTCTCATATCTATATTTTTCACATACTAGAGTTATCATAGATGAATAATCCACATGATGAGAATTTCTATCGCTTCCACTCTTTGCGATCTATTAGAATTAACGTATGGATTAGCCGTAAAATACATTTCAACAACATATAGTGTTTCTCTTTGGCCCAAAAAGGCTCAATGAAATACTTCTTTCACCAGATCCCATCATACTACCTCTTATAGACTATAACTTTTCTTTTGATGTAAGTTTAGTTATCTTGCTATGAACCAAGAGGATTTGTACACACAATTAATCCCAATCACTAGACAAAACATATATATTTTGGTAAGCACAAAACTACAATTTCAAAGAACAATTTGTAGCCTGTTTGGTCAGCAAAGATTGAACACCATTAACTCATCTATTAACCCTTTCATATTACCCATGATACGATATGACCATAGCCTTGATGTTTTCATCTTTGTGTTATTTTTTATATTTTCTTTTGTGTTCTTTCTTTGTGGGTGTTAGTGTAAGAGAGAAAGAGTGGAGATTCTTTGATTGTACATCCTTCCAAACACTAGACTTCATGGAATCTATGGTTTAACTCCTCCATATAGTTGTTGGAGTTCTCTCACAAACTCTCACAGCCAGAAGTCCGGTGCTTTCCTGGCAAGACCGTAAATTTCTCGACAATGTATGAATTCTTTCAATGCTCAGGCCTGAGGCTTGATTTCAATTCCTCTAGTCGTCCTTTTACATGGAATTTGTGTAGAATTGAATAAGATAGTGAAGCTATCATTAGGTCTCTCCAATCTCAAAAAGATAAAAATTCTTTCAAAACATATTAAGTGCATAAGTGAAGGGTGAGTTTAGAAAACAAAACGATAGATGAAGGTGGAAAGTCAAAAGACGAATGAAGGTGGAAAAGACAAATGAAAATGGAAAGTCAAAAAACCTTTTGTGTCTATATAAATAGGTGTTTCTCTGCTCTTTCATTTTTTTCTTAGTGTTTTCTTCTAAGTTCTCTTTAGCGTTTTCCTCCCTCTCTCTCTCTCTCTCTCTCTCTCTCTCTCTCTCCCTCTCTCCCCCAATGTTGTATCATCTTTCTTAGGTAACATTATTACAAATCTATGTGCTTTGTCATTGCCTGTTGTTACGTGCTATAGTTTAACGCGTTGTTTTTTTATTTTTGAGTAGAATCTTTGAATTAAGAGCACATTTTAATTTTTTTGAATCCATTAGGAATACCTTTTAATTTTTAATATGTTTAGTAGTATGTCCCTATAAAGAGAAGGAGAGAGTTTTTTCTAAAAAAACCCTCCCTCAAAGGATCTACATCAACGCATATCCTTTGAGGAAGGTCTTTTTCTAAAACTCTCTCTCTCTCATCTACTAAAGTCTAATTAAACAATTAGTTTAGAGTTTTCTCATTAGCTAATATTTTGCATAGATTTGTTCCTACTTTAACTTTATGATAACAAGTCCTAAGGTCGTGGAGGTCCGCGAGCAACATGCAAGATGTAGAGTAGGCACTACAAGGCAATGGCATCATGAGGGGGAGGAGTAGAAGACCATCTCAAGGAACATCTGCAGATAGGGAGACAAAGGCAGATGGTGTGGCTCTAGATCAGGCCTCCACTATAAAAAAATTGCTAAGCGAATCAAAGAAGAGATAGATAAGCTAATGGAAGCTGAATTCATATACGAGATTGAACACACTGATTGGGTATCTCCGATTGTGGTGGTACCCAAGAAGAACGGAAAACTCCGAGTGTGTGTCAACTTAAAGAAAGTGAATGCTGCAACAATCAGGGACAATTATCCCCTGCCGATAACTGATCGTGTTCTAGAGCGTGTATCAGGGAAAACAACATACTCCTTTCTTGATGGTTTTTCAGGATATAACCAGCTAGCCATAGCACCGCCAGATCAACATAAAACAGCTTTTGCAACGGAGTGGAGAATTTATGCTTATCGGGTTATGCCTTTTGGTCTTGCACAGTGCGTCCCCCTTTACCCTCTTATCTCTTCGCAACTCTACCTACAAGGCACTCTTCCCCTTCCCTCAAAAGGGGTGCTTGGTGCACATTAGTGTCTAGAGCCGCAACGCGAGGGTCTAGGATGATGCACCCACGGCGCTACCCTACACACAAAACAAACGAAGAAAGAGAGAGAGTTGTTGTGTTGCATCAGGGCAATGCTGTGTAGAAATTGAGAGAGCTAGAGATGGTTCTATCCCAGCGGGGAGCATGCCATGTAGAGAACAAAAAGGGAGAAATATGCAACTTGCACAACTACCTCTCTTGGGTGCTTCTCCATCTCAGCCATGCAAAGCAGGACATCAACCTGTGTTCTCTCAATCTACCCTTGCACATGGTGGCGAGAGAGAGAGAGAGAGAGAGAGAGAGAGAGAGAGAGAGAGAGAGAGACTTGGAAAGCAAAGCGCAGAGAGACACTTGTTCGTGGTTGTAGGTCGTGCCAACTATCGAGCGCCCACTGCAAACGCCCACTGCAAACGCTCACCGCAAGCGCCCATTGCAAACGCTCAAATTTTTTTAAGAAAAATTACCAAAATACCCCTTTGATTTGTGGAAATTCCCAAAACACCCCCTATATTTTGTCATAAATTCTTAAAATGCCCTTCAAATTTTCGAAAATTTTCATAGCTTTTCATAAGCAAAGTGATTGTCTATCATACAAGATGTTAAAACTAAGAATTGAGTTGGTGATGAATTGGTTCATTATTTTTATATATAATTGCCTTTTTTTTCTAGGTAATTTGTGACAAATTACATGCTAAGCACTCGAAAATGGATCTCAATTGTCAAACAAGAAGTATTAGTTTCTTAGAATGATAACTCAAGAGATATTTCAAGAGATAAGCAAAAGTAAAAGTTATTCACTCACCTTTTTTCCTCTCAACTCAAAGAATATCTCTTTTTATTCCCTTTTAAAAGAAATACCCCAATTAATTAGTTCTTTAAATTCCAAGAGAATATGCAAATCTATGAATTCAACAGCAAATGGTGCCACCCTTTCCTTATTGCAACTTCTAGATATGCCCCCTCCAACCACCTTCTCTCGCCGTCACTCCCTCCACTTGCCCCCTTGCCCTATTGCGAGCACGTTTTGCGAGACACAAAGCCCTAAAACATTTATTTCCATGCAGACAAACTAGGCACATGAGATAGAGTGTTTTGTCCCATTTGCTCTCCCATGCAGGTTAGCAACCCTCCCTATAGCATCGATACAATTCTTCATATTACGTACCACCATGAAAAATGCACTAAAGATCTTGTCAGTTTCCCACCTCCATCAACGAGATAGAGATAGAGAGAAAGGATCTTCCACATGCACATCTGTAGGAGAGCGCATCCCCATGTGTGTGTGTGTGTGTGTGTGTGCGTGTGTGTGTTTATTATGAAAATCCCCTTTGATATACAAACTGTATAATTAAATTACATCAAATACCAACAAAGTACAAAACACTTGTGATATATGACAAACCATCTTTATTAATAATGATTCAAATACAATACTAAGGTAAGAAGGTTGTGGAAACGAATCCTCTAAGTAACAAAATTGAGGTTTATACTTGCCAGCATCCAGCAAGACACATGTATTAGAACACACTCTGACATTGCGGGAAGACAAGTACAATGCAACCTTAGCCGCTTGTTATCGTTGTCAATCCCAAAAAAAAATCCTCGCACACTAAATGTCAGTACATTTTATTTTAAATATAGTACAACTTTCTTGGCCAATCGGACAAGATATGGTCTAGTTCTAGGCAATGGTTTTTTATGATTAGTTACAAGGTAATGGAGTTCCTGTTTTTCACATTCTAATACCGTTTTCCTATTGATAGCTACCATCTTGGCTGGGTCTGTACAATTAGTATGCATCCTAGCTGTAAGTTTGTAAGTAAAATCCATGGTACTAGGTTTTTCTTGAAATACACATCTGTTCATGAGATATTGGCAATCATTGTAAAGTGTTATAAAGGTAAAATTTGGAAATATATTCTATGTTTATTAGAGATACTTCCAGTATGATAATTTATTCCATTGCAGACAAAGAATAGTCCTATGTATCACACTCCAAGCGGAGAATATGTCACTCTATGTGAACCAAAATATGGGTCAATTCTATTATAAACATTACTAAACCTGTATCAAAATTATTTGACAGCATTTTGTTTGTAATTAGTATAAATTCTTAAAAACAACCATATATCAACCATATGACGGTTACTGTGTTATGTCCAATCCACATTGGCAATCTCAATTATAATCATGTATGTACGAAATTCAACCATTGGCTCTTTTTTGACAACTTGTATTATACCCTCATCTGGTTCACGATGCTAAAGTGTCTTGGATTATGTTATATCTTTCTTTCATTACCATATAAATACACAAGCATACCATTTATGTGATGTGGATGAAAAAGACTAGTACACTTAGATCCTAGAAGTAGCCAGAAATACAATCTTCCTTATGAAAACCCAGCAGTAATTTAGAGATCCACACAACCTAAAAAAGTTACATACTGTATTTCTTACTGAGTTATCAAAAAATGTTGCTTTTATGCATAATGTGTATGTGTTAATGAAACCAGGTATACAATACGAGCCAGAAAAAACCATATGCAGTTTTTCATGTAGAATTGGCAATCACTCATAGAATCCTAGATGTTGCCAAAATAGCAATCACTTCCAATACAAACCCAGTTATGATTTTGAGATCCACAAAAAAGTGTATTCATAATTTCAATAGCTACATACCTTTGTTATATATATTACTTATTGAGTTATTCATAAATCAAACAAGTCTCAGTAGGCATAGTGACCAACATAATGATTATGTGTGTGAAATACAATACGCATCAAGATTCAGTAGAAAATTATGTATGCCTACAGTATATCAAATAAGGGAATTGGTAGACCTTTTCTTGCCACTAGTTTAATGAGTTGTGAATCTCATATAGCTATTGAAACCACCATGTGTGTGGGTGTGGGTGTGGGTGTGGGTGTGTGTGTTTACTTATATGAGGCACAAAGAGCAAAAAACTTTCCAAATAATCCCCATAGGTAGACACCTACCTGTTGATTCAAAACAGTAGTCATTTTTCAATGTGAGAATGCACGTAAACGGAGTTCATTTCCTTCCACCCTGGATACCGAGTGGTAACAGAAACTTGAGAAGTGTGTTTTGTTCTAAATATTGATGAGACTTCTCAAGAGTGTGTGTAGGTGTGTTTGTTTACTCGATTGCAGGTGTGTGTAAGTGTGAGATTAGGCATGGAAGCTTGAGACAATGTATGCACATAAGCTATGTACCACGGGGTTGTGCATTCACGGACTTTGCAAGGCATGTGTATAAATACATTAAGTAGAACCCGTGTCCCAACTTGCATCCCAACTTGCGACCCAAATGGGTAGCACTAACTAGTTCTAGTTCTAGTTCTTTCTTTTGACTTCTAGTTCCTAATCATTTGTTTAAGTGAGTTAGCTTAGTAAGGATAGTTCTAACCTGATCCTTCTTGAAGAACTCCAAAGTTTTTGATGTATCCCCAATATCTTCAACATCTCAAAATTGTCAAGGTTTCTTATGTGCGGTGGAAGAAGAACTACCTGGTGTATGTAAAGTCTTCTTCATGGGTTCCTTGCCTTTCAACGGTCTGAGGATATTTTCGATGGTATAGGCTATGGATGTGTTGACAAGCCTGGGTAGCATAGGGTTTCCTAGAGAATGTAAGACTAGCCCGCGAGCAGCCTCCAGCATATGTTCATGAAAATGATAGTAGACTAGAATAGCATGTCGTACTTCTAGAGGTAAAGTAGCCACCCATGCTATAAATGCATATACTTGTCCAGGTCCGGATGCGAAGGGGAAAACACTTTGGTAACTTTTGGAAAACATATCATAATAGATGGTCAACCCATAGTATAGATGCATTACAAGTAGAATTAGGGTCATGTTTTTTGCAGCAATTTCTAAGAAACTTCTTTGTATCTTTAACCCAATATGCAAGGGATAGCCCTTTTGTTCTTGCCACCAGAGAAGAATTAAAGCACTTGTTTGAGTCTACAAGAGCGAAACAAATCTGTTGAAGCTCTAAAGATAGATCAGTAGACAAAAGGTGTTTAGCTTGTAAAGTTGTGGTTCTACTGTTCCACCAATTCTATAGGAATACTACACAATAAGGCCAAAGAGCTGATCAAAAAAGGTGCACAATGGTTGATAAGCTCAAAGTTTCAAAGTTGGTTGTAGAGCCGAATAGAATCCAACTCAGCTTGTCTAGGGGCAATGAGAGGGACAACACCAGAAAAGATATGTGAAACAAACTTTTTAGGTTTAAAAGAAGCTGGACAACTTGCAAGGGCAGATAGGGCTTCTTGTTCTTGTGGATAAAGGAGATCAAAGTCTAGTAGAGGGTTAATCACATTCTTAAATTGTTTTATTTCTAAAGGTAACACAAGGATGTTATTGATAAAATAAAGTTTGTTTACAATAGTGGGGAGAGATGAAAAGTAAAAATCCAAATCAGAGCTATCTTGAGTATGAATGAATGGAACATTAAGTAAGAAATTCTCAAATAGAGAAAGAAGGCTAGCAGGATCTTGGATCTTTTCTAGAGGATGCAAGGAGAGAGATCCAATCATGAACACGAGCAATGTTAAGTACCAATAAGGATCCACTAGATAAGGCTTCAAATTCAAACTCTAAAAGCCTTTTATGGAACTCGGGTGCCTTGAAACATGAGAGAATACACTGTGTGGTAAATGGTGGAATTGGTATCCTCTTTTGCTATTATAGCCCACTTTTGTTAGAAAGGAGATCCATACTACCTCCTATGATGACATTCATATTAGTAGGCAATTAATCAAAGATTAGGTGTATAAATTAATATAATTATACACGATCACTCGACCAAGAGTGAACAAGGAAACAGTAGGGTGTGTGTGTTTATTATGAAAATCCCCTTTGATATACAAACTGTATAATTAAATTACATCAAATACCAACAAAGTACAAAACACTTGTGATAAATGACAAACCATCTTTATGAATAATGATCCAAATACAACAGTAAGGTAACAAGGTTGTGGCGACAAATCCTCTAAGGAACAAAATTGAGGTTTATACCTGCCACCATCCAACAAGATAGATGTATTAGAACATACTCTAACATTGTAGGAAGACAGGTACAATGCAACCACAGCTGCTTGTTATCGCTGTCAATCCCAAAAAAAAAATCCTCACACTAAATGTCAGTACATTTATTCTAGATATAGAACATATTTCTTGGCCAGTCGGGCAAGATATGGTCTAGTTCTAGACAATGGATTTTTATGATTAGCTACAAGGTAATCCAGTTCCTATTTTTCACGATCTAATACCATTTTCCTATTGATAGATTCTATCTTGGCTGGGTCTGTACAAGTATGCATCCTAGCTGTAAGTTTGTAAGTAAAATCCATGGTACTAGGTTTTTCCTGAAATACACATCTATTCATGAGATATTGGCAATCATTGTTGTAAAGTGTTATAAAGGCAAAATTTGGAAATATATTCTATGTTTATCGTAGAACTACAATAAAATATGAGCAATTTGACTATTATGACTAACAAAGGACTCTCTATTTATGAGAGATAATTCCAGTATGATAATTTCTTCCATTACAGATAAAGAATAGTCCTATGTATCACACTCCAAGCCGAGAATATGTCACTCTATGTGAACCAAAATACGGGTCAATTCTATTATTAACATTACTACACTTGTATCAAACAAATTTGACATCATTTTGTTTGTAATTAGTATAAATTCTCAAAAACAACCATATATCAACCATATGACAGTTACTGTGTTATGTCCAATCCACATCGGCAACCTCAATTATACTCATGTATGTAAGAAATTCAGCCATCGGCTCTTTTTTGACAACTTGTATTATAACCTTATCTGGTTCACCATGCTAAAGTGTCCTGGATTATGTTATATCGTGCTTCCATTACCACATAAATACACAAGCATTCCGTTTATGCGATGTGTCAGTACTTAAATCCCAAAAGCAGCCAGAACTGCAACCCTCCTTATGAAAATCGAGCAGTAATTTAGAGATCCGCACAACCTTAAAAAAATACCTGCTATATTTCTTACTGAGTTATCAAAAAATGTCTCTTTTATGCATAGTGTGCATGTGTTAATGAAACTAGCTATACAATACAGGCCAGAAAAAACCATATGCAGTTTTTCATGTAGAATCCCATATGTTGCCAAAATAGCAATTACTCCCAATACAAACCCGGTTATGATTTTGAGGTCCACAAAAAAGTGTATTCATAACTTCAATAGCTACATACCTTTGTTATATTACTTACTAAGTTATTCATAAATCAAACAAGTCTTAGTAGGCATAGTGACCAACATGACGAGTATGTGTGTGAAATACAGTACGCATCAAAATTCAGTAAAAAAATCTGTATGCATGCACACTACAAGAGGTACTTAATATTAGCGACGCTCGCAGTGCGACGCTCAAATGTGAAAACCCACGGCATCGCTATGCACGTCGTTAAGTTATAAGTAACTTAGTGACACTCATAGCGACGCCTATAGCGACGCCATCAGGGGTTAAAAAATAACCGAGAGCGTCCGAAAACTGAGATCTCAAATCTAAGTTTTCGGTGCACGCTCAAACAAGCAAAGGTAACGTGCGCTCTCCCTCTCTCTCTCTCTTTCTTCTCCACACACACACACACACACACACGAGGAGAGGAAGGAGAGCCAGGTATTCCCCTTTCCTCTCCTCACTCTCATGTTCCCTTCCCCTCTTTCTCTCTCCCTCTCTCTCTCTCTCTCTCTCTCTCTCACACACACACACACACACACACACACATTGTGTTTTTGAGAGAGAGAGAGAGAGAGAGAGAGAGACAGAGAGAGAGAGAGAGCACATGCATAAACAAAAAACGCACACACACATGCATAAACAAAGAAGGCACACACACATTGAGAGAGGGGAGAGAGAGAGAGAGAGAGAGAGAGAGAGAGCACATGCATAAACAAAAAACGCACACACACATGCATAAACAAAGAATGCACACACACATTGAGAGAGGAAAAGAGAGAGAGAGAGAGAGAGAGAGAGAGAGAGAGAGAGAAGAAGAAGAAGAAGAAGAAGAAGAAGAAGAAGAGAGTCTTAACGTCGTAGGAAACTATCCCAAGAGACCTTAAAGATCTAGTCGACGAGGAGTTGAACTCAAAACTTGTTATTCATGAGGGAAATGGCATAACCAATCTATCACACTTGGGTGATAGAAAAATTATACCATTTTTCTCCTTTTATTGGCGTGCACACACACCCACACCCACACCCACACACACACACACACGAAAAGAAGACAGTTTAATTTAACGTCGCAGGAAACTAATTCAAGAGACCTTAAAGATCTAGCCGACAAGGAGTTGAACTCAAGACCTGTTATTCAAGAGGGAAATGGCATAACTAATCTACCACACTTGGGTGACAGAAAGTTTATACCATTTTTCTCTTTTTATTGGCACACACACACCACACACACGAGAAGAAGAGAGTTTTAACGTTGTAGGAAACTATCCCAAAAGACGTTAAAGATTAGTTTACATGTAGACTTACGTTAGATTAGATTTAGGTTTATTTAAGTTAAATTAGATTAGATTTAGGTTTATTTTTAGTTAGATTTACGTTTGATTAGATTTAGGTTTATTTACGTTAGATTTAGATTTATGTTATATTAGATCAGATTTAGGTTTATTTACGTTAGATTTAGATTTACATTATATTAGATTAGATTTAGATTTGTTTACATTATTTACCTATTATTGAAGAGGGAAATGGCATAACCAATCTACCACACTTGGGTGATAGAAAGGTTATACCATTTTCCTCTTTTTATCGTTTAAGATAAGGTTATGTTTAGATTTACATTAGATTAGATTTAGGTTTATTTAGGTTAGATTAGATTAGATTTAGATTTATTTTGAGTACATCGAAGGATTATACTGCCTACGCATTTGAGAGTGGTGTCCCGGCCACTGCGTCGGAGATGCTGAGGAGTGACCCGAACACTACGTCGGGGTCACCTAGAGGCCTGGATGATGAGCATTCATCGAACAGGGTTGCTATAGTTCATGGGAGGGACATGCCAAAGTTATACGCCTACCTCATCAATCGTATGTTCGATGAGACAAACAATCCAGACAGGTGGTGGCAACAAAGTGACACAGCAAGAGTTTGCATCAAAACGGGATTATTCCATCATCTGGGGAGTGGTGGTTGGGCCAGCTTCGAGGAGGATTTTGTCCCATCACCTGGGTCATGGATCGACGGGGTGGAGAGGTGAGAGTATTAAACTCTTGCATTGAAGTAATTGTATATGTGAGGCCCATTCACATCTACACAGCTAGTAGCCCCATTGGTATGTGTTTAACCCTTCAATGGAGCGAATCACCACATGTTCAATTAGTTTAGATTTAAGATAAGATTTTGGATTGAGTTTTTATATTAGAGTCTGCCTTCGAGATTACGGTAAAAAAATTAGAGTTAGACGAACGGTGAAAAGATCTACTGCAAAAAGATGTTAAGATGCTGTGAAATGCTACATCTAGAGAAGAGGAAAAGGGGTTTTGTCCACTACATACACTATCATGTAGACGTGGGTGTGTAGATTTCTTGTATCCACAAATATAGGCATTGACCAATAAAGACGAGATTATAACCCGGTGATTCTGATCTCCGTGCACCTCTAGACCGAGGTGTGCGGGGATTGGACATGACTAGAGAATGTGAGGTAGTTTACAGTGTGAACAAAGAGAGAGAGAGAGAGAGAGAGAGAGAGAGAGAGAGAGAGAGATAAAAGACGAAGAATTCCAATAGAAGATTAAATTTGTTGTCCAGGTTATAAGATTTTTAACCTCATTATGAGTAGTGACGAGGATGTGGGGCCGTCCAACCGAAACACCTATCTCTCAACGAGGATCTTATGTCCTTGTAATCAATGCAAGCATGCTGTGCAACGGACAAGACGCGTTTCTTTGCAGCACGTTCGCGAATTTGGCGAGTTTGATCCATCTATTATAGATCAAGTTGTTTCCAATTATAACTCATCGGACTCTGACGCTGGCCAACAGGCAGCAATCTTGCAACCCAATAGACGTTGTCAGGAGTTTTTTGGAGCAAGGGATTGCGCATATGTACATAGACATGCATGGTGCATCAAATGAAGAATTGCCCATTTTCCAGAGCCAGGTGGTTACGTGGGGCCCACATGTGTACAGATAGGACAGCATGTACATAGTGCATCGATTTTCACTATCACCAGTACCAGTATGTTTTTTCTACAATAATGAGGAGTTTATAGCGCGTAAAACTTCTCGAGGAAGCTATCCGCGGGCCGACGACATGAGGTAAGCAGGTGCGTCAGATGGCATCTAGTGACGTCAGGAGGGCGAACGGGGTCAATATTTGCACGCGGATGAGGACGGACACAACGTGGGTGTTTTCTTGTGAGAGTTATGCAGAAAGGTCATCATTAGGACCACTTTTTGGGGCCACTTCACGTGGTTGCGAGATGCATTATTGAAAAGAAATGAGTTCCAGGTGTGCGGATGATGCAAAAAAGGTGACAACTATGCACTGCGAGGTCAGTTTTTGGCCTGTTCGGGGTCTGTTTGAGGTCATCTAAAAGGCCAAGGGTGCCCAACTAAAAAAGCTAAATGTGGGAACTGAAAAAATAGAGAGAAGACCAGAAAAAACGTGGAGAAGAGAGGAGGAACAGCCGCAACTGTGTTTTTGCCCATTTTGGAGCCTGTTTTGGCCTTAAATTGCTCATCCGAGGTCGGATTTGAGCACTTTGACATTGTACACTGGGGTTTTGGGCCGTTCTGGACGCGATGGTGCTGTCCATTTTGCCCAATTTCTCACTCTTTTCCTGCTTTTTTTGTGTAAGTTTCTCCTATGAGCGAAGTTTCTGCTCTAGTTTGTGATTGTATCTGGCTTATTTTACCCATATTGTGTGAGCTATTTGCCCCATTGGTGTTGGCCCAAGCTCAATTGTATCTAAACATCAGAAATTATCCTCTTTTGAGTTGAGTTTTTTGGGTGTGTGTGTATGTGTGTGTCTATGTGGAGTGGGTAAGTGGATAGTCTTTCTCCTCTCACTCCAAAGGTGTGTTCCCTGTCTCGGCCAGGTGTGTTGTCTAAGCCGAGTGGTGCCCCATAGTGTGTGTGTGTGTGTGTGTGTGTGTGTGTATCTTCCCAAGAGTGTGTGTCAGGTCGTTATAGAGGCGCTGTGTGTGTTTTCATCCCACTCACAACGTGTTCACAAGCGCTTTGGTCAAGCAGCATATGTGAGGCCACAAGATGTAGCCTCTGATAGTTCGGGGGATGATCATGCAGACCACATTCCCAACGAGGCAATGTTTGAGCCCGAGATTGATGAAATGATCGAGACGATCATGGATTCACAAAGGCTTATCTATGATGATATGCAAAGTGAAGCCGATACGCCATTGTATAATGGAGCACGTGTGTCTAGATTGAAAGCGCTCCTGGTTCTTCTCAACATGCGGGCAAAGTTTGGATGGAGTGACACTAGCGTCATAGCGCTTTTGAGGTGATCTATTACAATTAGTTTACTTTAAGAAAACTCTAAATGTATAATGATCTGATAGATTTTTACACAATTGTATCGTATTTTTATGTTGTGTAGATTTCTCAAAGAGCACATACTACCAGCTGATAATGTGATGCCAGATTCCCGAGAGGAAGCAAGAAAGATTTACTTGGGTATGGATTACAATTCCATCCATGCTTGTCCTAATGACTACATTCTTTTGAGAGGGGAATACATAGACATGGAGAAGTGTCTGAAATGTGATTCCAAGAGATATCGAGTAGATCTCCACGGAACAAAAATTCCGCAAAAGGTTTTGCGATATTTTCCTCTGCTTCCTCGCATCAAGCATTTCTTCGAATGTAAGTCCATGGCCGCCCTAGCATCATGGCATGAGGAGAATAAATCTTCGTATGGTGTGCTACGGATTCCTGCAGATTACGCAGCCTGGAAACATATAGATGGAACATTGTTGGATTTTTCCTGGGAAGCTCAAAATTTGCGCTTAGGCTTGGCTATGGATGGCGTAAATCCATTTGGTCAAAGATCAACATCTTACAGTGTATGGCCTATTGTCATCATCAACTACAACATTCCCCTGTGGTTGACTATGAAGAAGGGGCACCTATGGCTAAGCTTGATTGTGCCGGGGCGATATAAAGTGAAGAATATGGATGTGTATCTTCGTCCACTATTGGAAGAGCTACAATAATTGTGGATTGGCATAGAAGTGGTGGATATGAGACGACACATAGGTCTATGGAACGCTTTGATTAGAGGCCCTCTAATGTGGACCATGCATGACTATTTCGGACTAACAAAATGCTCAGGTGATTTACACTCCTCACTCAAACACTATAAATCTTGGTTTTTCTCAAGCTGATCTATTATCATGTGTATACATGCAGGGCTTCAAACAAGCGGATACAGAGCATGTGTCACATGTGGACCTAGACTGAATGCACGTAGGGCGCCCTCATTGAAGAAGGAAATCTATGAAGGTCATCAAGTGTATCTTCCAGAGAATCATGTGTTATGCGGCAGCTTTTTGGGAAGAGATCCACCGAGGATGTCTGAACAAGCATGGTTAGAGCAGAAGGAGATGTGTGATGACGGATTGCCCCCAGGGATGAAGAGACTATCTCTATGGTACGAGTTACCATACTGGCCCCGACTCATGATCAATCACTTTCTCGATCCAATGCACATATTCAAGAATGTGGGTAATCTACTATGGGACCATCTGACCGGCAAGAAAGATACTTTGGGAGCCAGGGTTGACCTTAGAAATGTGGATCATATGGAGCAATATTGGCTGAAAACAGCGTCCAATGGATCGATAAAACTCCCTAAAGAACCATGGATTTTCACAAGAGCCCAAGAACGCAAAGTAAAGATACCATTAGATCTTTGGGGACCCACACTCGCATAATGCACTCACTCCGAACGTGTTTTACTAAAGAAGGAAAGCTTACCGGTTTGAAGTCACACGACTGGCATAAAATGTGTCAGGTATGTTGATAGTGGAATATATCATAGTGGGAATTGTGTAACAAATTCGTGTGTGGACTTTAATATCATTGTTGCACGTGTTTTGCACTTTATTTTACCCGTTTCCATTGAGGGATGTTTGTCTCTTGACGTCCGTAACACAATCTACAAATTTGCGAAGTTGGTGCAATGGATCTCACAAAAGGAGATCAACATAGACTCCATACCATTCACCAAACTAAACGCTGTGGAGGTTGTGTGCATGTTTGAGAAACATTTTCCTACTACCATGCTAACCATTCAGGTGCATCTTCTTGTTCACATAGTTGATGAGGTGGAAATAGCTGTGGCACAGTACATTCCAAATGGATGTTCTTTTTAGAACGCTTCATGATAACGCTCAAGGGATATGTGCGTCAGAAGGCATGTCGGAGGGTATCATGGCATAAGGTTGGCTGGTATCAGAGTCCCTAGTGTACATTGGAGAGTGGCTAGACGGATTTTATAAAGCCCGGGACACGCTATGGTGAACCATAGATGATGAGCACATATCTGGGATTGTCATGTGCAATCTCGGTGTTGAGAAGAAGATGACGGAAGATCTAGAGGCTAAAATCAACTGATTTTGCATGCTTCACAATCTAGTGATGCAAAAGTGGATTTCACAATATGAGGATGCAAAGCAAGAGCGACAAAGGGCACGAATCGAGTGGAGATGGGGAAGACAACCACCGATGCACTATCTGACGGGTCTGGAGAGCTTACCAACATTCATGAGCTTAAGATGGTTTCACAACCAATTGAAAAGCGCACAACAATGCGGTGAATAATTGACTGAGGAAGAGTGGGAGTACGCTCGGGGTTGCGTGACCAAGGTAAGTTTGCAATGTACAACTAGTGACTTTATAGATGTTTGAACGGCCACTCATAATCTATGTTCATTGTAGTATAAGTCATACACAGCAGCATCGTGTAAAGGTCAACATTTTAGGGTGGAACGGATCGACAAAAAGCCTTTTACTCAAGATTGTGGAATCATGGCAAAATTTGAACAGTCTAGTCGATGACGGCCCTCTGATGTGATCCTGTGGTGGCGGAACTCACTTACTTCAGAACGCTATAAGATATTTTGAGGATCGATTATAGAGGACTTTCTATCGACTTGCTCGACGTGCAATGGTTCAAGATAATCATGGAGGGTCGCAACGCTACTGTGTGTAGAGGAGAGTCTGGTTTTCTTCAAGTGGATTCAACTAAGAAATGGATTGACCTAAGAGACACTTTCGTACTACCCGAGCATTGTGAACAAGTAAGTATGTAAATAGTTAACATCCCATTTTAGAATTTATGTGCTTGGAAGCTCTCATGTAAGTTATGTGGCTCTCGCAGCTGATATTTCATCCTACAAAGTCTGCATCAAATTGTTGATACGTCATAGAGGTAACCCCTCATATTGCACGGGTGTATGAAGGCTACCATGTGCCAATCACAGCGGCATCAATGGAGGAGATCGGAGAAGATGCTCAGTCAGAAGCCGTTGAGGTGGTGCCAGACGAACATCAAACTGCTAATCTCTATGGGGTGCATGCAGAGGATCTACAAAATGAAATAGAGGACATCTATTTAAACGGAGAGCTCTATATAGATATAGGAAGTTATGTTGAGCTATGCGATGATGAGAGAGAGATCTCTTAAAGCCATAAATATTGTATTGAACAATTTTGCTCCATCTTGTAAAAACTCTGGCTCTCTAAGTACCTTCCATGTTGTATAATGCTCTTTTGATTTTGAGCTCACATCCTGGGCAATCCATGGCCACATGCAGCTCCACCACCTGGTTGGTCGACTGCAAGATTTGATTGTGTGCGCTCTCTCTCTCTCTTTCTCTCTCTCTCTCTCTCTCTCTCTCTCTCTCTCTCTCTCTCTCTCTCTCTCTCTCTCTCTCTCTCTCTCTCTCTCTCTCCTTCGATTGAAAATTTTGACTTATCGACTTGCCTCTTCCATCACTCAAGTTGATTAGAAGAAGAACGCGTTCTGTTGCTGCTAGCCTTTGAACATTCCAAAGCTACAAGCACCTTCAAGTTCTACATCAAAAAAGAAAGAGATAGTTGGGATTCTTGTACGATTCTCCGTTTTGAACAATTTTGCTCTGTTTTGTAATATATATTGTGTTCACGTGGCTTTTTGTCCATTTCTATTTATATGCGTCATTGCGTCATTGTATTTAATAGTCTTTGCGTCCACTTCAGGTACGGTACTCTAGGTATGTTCTCACAAGCAGGGACGACAAGCACTGCGCTCCGGGTGCGATGGAGAATGAAGATGCAATCACGAAGGGAGTGATCTATCTCTGCTCATAGATGCAGCTCGTCTCACCGCTAGATCTAATTGATCGGGTGAAAGAGACACTAAGAAGCACTACTACTGCTTACTTAGCATCTCTTTCACCCGATCAACTAGATTTAGCGGTGAAAGAGACGCTAAGAAGCACTATATGCTTCTTAGCGTCTCTTTCACCCGATCAACTAGATTTAGTGGTGGGGCAAGCAACATCTATGAGCAGATATAGACTTCCTTCGCGATTGCAGCTTCAGTCTCCATCGCACCCGGAGCGCAGTGCTTTTACAAATTCACCCTCATTCAACGAAAACTCTCTACACAGGAATCCCTCCTCTCTCTCTCTCTCTCTCTCTCTCTGTGTGTGTGTGTGTGTCTCTCTCTATCTATCTATCTATCTATCTATCTATCTATTTGTCCATGTTTTCTACTCCATTCATTCAATATTAAGTTTCAATGTTCGTATGTTTAATGCAGGTATGGATGATGAGGAGTTTCTTTCTTCTTTATCACCCCAGCAGAGACAGTGGTACATGGAGCATCATCGTTGTGGCGCACCATCGCGTGTTCCTACTTCATCCGCATCTCCCTCTATTTTGGAGCATTCAGTGCGCTCCGAAGCTTCGGTGTCGACGAGACGATCTTCACCCTCGTCTAGGCACCGACGCTCTAGTGGTGGCGGTGGCTTTTGCTGGGATGCCACCACCAATGCTTCGACACCACCTCATGTTCGACAAGGCTCTTTTCCTCCCCTTCTTTGCCTGCCTCAACACCAGCCATGACATCGCCATCGACACCAAGTTTTGCGCGGCTGACTACCGTTCCTAGCGGCTACACACCACTAGCTACTCCTCCATGAGTCACTCCAGTGGACACCCCTCGCTTCGGGGCTCAGACTCTAGTGGAGACACTTGACGTTGGTACCCCCATCGACACGCCGCTAGAGACCCCTGTCGGGACACCCAGGTTCACGCGTCAACGGCGAGAGGGCTTGCCTTACTCCGTCGACTTCAGCGGCGGCATCATCTTGGATGATGAAGCCAAGAAGGTGATTTCGCGCATGCGCGGTCTTTGCTCTCAGGTGTTTAGACACTACATAATAAACACCTGGAGTGAAGTACCAAATGATTTAAAAGACAGAGTCATCAGCATGCTTCATAACAAGTTTCCCGTTCCAACACGGGATGAGCGCTTCAATGAAGATGTGATGAAGGTTCGAATGCACGAATACTGCAAGCACAAGCATTCCGAAGTGCAAAAAGAAATCAAGCATGGGTGGAGTAGACCAGATTGGCTTGCCAAAGAAGATTGGAAGAATGCAAAGAAAGCAGCGCGCGAGAATCCCCACAAGTGGAAGCAACAAAAGGAGACAGCCAGAGCGCGAGTAGAGGCAAGGAGCTCGCACCACTTGGGGAGCGGCGGGTGGGCGTCATTTGAGGCCAATTTTGTAAGTTATTTTGCATTGCTCTTTATGTTTGATAGTTTAGGGTTTATGGGTTTTTAAATTCTAACATAATGGATTCTTTGTATGTTTTGACAGTGGTCGATGACAGGACGTGATCCCACACCGTACGAGCGCGAGTACGCAGGCAGGAAGGGCTTAAACGCCCTGATGAACATTTTGAGTTCTCGCGGCGGTATGGTTAGTATTAGGGTTTACTATTTTCTATTTGTTGCATTGTTTTATAAACGTCGCTATATGTTTATACTTACAAAAAGCTATCTTATTGTTTTTTTTTGTAGAATCCGATAGATATGCCGCTTGGACGCGATGAGACGTCTGATTAGACGACCTCAGTCTAACCCTAGCTAGATAGCATTAGTTTCTTTTTGTCATAGCTTATGTATCATGAGATGACTTTTATACATCTTTTTGAAAACCATGTATATTTTTTTCAATAATGACAATGGTGTTGTAACTATTACATTTGCAAAGTTTAACAATAAAGTGATTTTGCCTACGATGTGTACAATTGTCATTGATTTACTTTCATCAATTCACGCTTGTCAGTTTTGTATCTTTATTTTGCAAACAATACGTACTATGGATGATGGAGTTAATGGTTATATTGTCTTGTGGGTGACTATTTTGGGTCTATATCTACCTTTGCACTTTTTTTCAAAGGTGAATCAATTAATGAAACATTCAATATGGTTGATGGATGGTAGGGCATTCAATGCCCTACCACCAAAAGTTTTTCCTCTAGGACATCGTTGTGAACATCACTATATAAGGCTCTGTCGTGTCGCTATAAACATCGCTATAGATGGCCTGCAAACGTCGCTATAATCATCGCTATATAGCAACGTGTATATCGACCGCTATAGTGATGCCTATAGCGACATTCCCGTATCAATGCTGTTAGCGACGGTCTTAGCAACGCCGGGGGTTATAAAAACCCAATGTATTTCCGTCGCTAATAGTGTCACAAGAGCACACAACCTCTTGTAGTGGCAGTATATAAAATAAGGGAATTGGTCGACCTTTTCTTGCCCGCTAGTTTAATGAGTTGAGAATCAAATAGCTATGGAAACCACCATGTGTGTGTGTGTGTGTGTGTGTGTGTGTGTGTGTTTACTTATCTAAGGCACAAAGAGGACAACACTTTCCAAATAATCCCAGTAGGTAAACACCTACCTCTTGATTTGATTTTCCAATATGAGAATGCACGTAAACGAAGTCGATATCCTTCCGCCCCGGATACCAAGTGGTAACAGTAGCTTGAGAAGTGTGTTTTGTTGTAGATATTGATGAGACCTCTCTCTCTCTCTCTCTCTCTCTCTCTCTCTCTCTCGTGTGTGTGTGTGTGTGTGTGTGTGTGTGTGTGTGTGTGTGTGTGTGTGTGTGTGTGTGTGTGTGTGTGTGTGTGTGTGTGTGTGTGCGTGCGTGCGTGCGTGTGTGTGTGTGTGTGTGAGAGAGAGAGATTAGGCGTGGAAGCTTGAGACAATGTATGTGCATAAGCTCTATACCAGCCGGTTGTGCATGCACAAACTTCACAAGAATGCATGTGTATAGATACATTAATCAGAATCCGCATCCCAGCTTGGAGCCAAAATGGGTAGCACTAACTTCACATGCTCATTTTAACAAGGACAGCTATCCACCATGGGAAAGCCGAGTTAAAGAATATGGTAGGTACTCAATATCAACTACCATATTAAGTTGAGGAAAAGGTAATCCAGCTATATGTCAAAAGTCCAACTAAATATGCAAGGTTATCTTCAAGTGAATTACAAAGCTAGTAGGGAATACCATTTTAGTTATGACAAAAAAACTACTGAAATTTATTGGAAAGCAATCTTCCACTCTATTTACAAGGTAGTTAAATTTTTTCATATATGATTTCAAACTTTTCTTATAAAAATATTGTATCTTTGATTCTGATAATTGTCCCATCATACATTGCTCAAAGGATTTCTAGTGGACCTCGTACTTCTTGAAGCAATTTTTGCTTGTATCTGCAATTAATTAATCATGTTAGAGTTAGACTCTCTTATGATATACGGTATCCGGACAATTCTAGCTTATTATATTATACTTGTCATTGTCTTTAAAGGTCAAACCCTGTACGATATTGTGTGTAAAAGCAATTTTTTTTCCTGAAACCATTTGAAATCTGCCAGTGCTATAAGTGTGTGTGTGTGTGTGTGTGTGTGTGTGTGTGTGTGTGTGTGTGTGTGTGTGTGTGTGTGTGTGTGTGTGTGTGTTAATGCATGTGTGCTTGAATATTAGGGTCTGATTTTTGTCAGTCTATGCATTATAATTATGTAAGGGTTTGCTCTTATGATAAGCAATTAACGCCAACCAATGTAATGTAGTGTGTGTGTGTGTGTGTGTGTGTGTGTGTGTGTGTGTGTATCTGTTTAAATCTTAACTAATAAGACATAATTGAATTTGTACATTCAAAAGACAGCTGGCCAAGGAATAAATGAACTGATATGTACAAAAATTACTCAGTATTAGAATTATTTAGGTACAATGATTGTAGGAAAGAGATCCTCTTTCAGTAAGACTAGAAGTAGAAGAACTTCCCGGTTCCTCAGTGAGTAATTCATTACAGAAAGGTTGCTTGCCAAAGAAAACAAAGCCATCCAAGATAAGATAGAGTCCTTACCTACATCCATCCAAACAAGACAACAATTCTGTTAGCCTTGGATGTGTTTTACAGGTATCCATGGACTATATCAGTTGTTATCCATGTCCATCTTATAGGTTTTAATTACTTTAGACAAGCTAGTTTATTCGTTTAGTATGTTAGCAGTCTTTCATATTACTTTATAAACTATGGTGGAGTCCATCAAAAGTAACACCAAGAGCCACCTCTCCGTGACTATGTATAAAGAAGCAGCCATATACTTACCTTTTTCAATCAGTAGAACCCGTGGTACCAAAGGTACTTTTTTTAGAAAAAGAGATGCGAGATCTGACATTTTTTTGTTTAACCAGAGGTTATAGATGTTGGTGGTGATTACCTCATTTTTTTTTCAACCAATAAGACAACAATGCAACTAGTTTAGGAGAGTAGTAAAACTCCCCCCTTTCCTCTTTTTTTTTAAAAAAATCTCATCATTTTCTTGCCAAACGCTTGGAAGCTATAACCAAGCCAAAATATCCTCGGCTATATAATTACCTTCTTTATCCAAAGAGTCAGTATCGATTATCTCGAACAGTAGTGTCCGGCCATACCAACCATAGCCTATTTCAAAAGTCAAAAGAATGAGCTGCTATATACTTACCTTCAGAAAGATGCCAAGTTATAACGATATGCAATGCCCGGCCTATGAGCTCTCAATTATGCTAAGCAACCCGTTAATCACAGAAAAAAGAACCCACTCATTTTGAGAATTGTCAGATAGAAAAAACCAATAATCACAGCGACAGGATCCTGCTGTTTATTTTTGCCAAGTGGCCCATTGGCCATCATCCCTTGTAGCTACTATTTACACAGTCGGTACATAGTAATAGCCCGCCTTTTACTACATATCCAACTGAAGCCTGAACGGCCATCAATCCACCCCTTATACTCACCACCAAATACTCACCAACACCTACTGCCATTCATGCACAAGCAGTCTTATGTGAAGGTGAAGTACTACAGCAGTCAAAACTCTACGCCCTGAGGCCACCCCATTATGCAGACAATGAACATTTTTTATGCACAAGAGACCCGCGGCCAGCCATAGTGTCTAGGCTTTTAGCAGAAAAAAATCCAGTCAAGCTTTATAAGTATATGAACCTACAGCAAAATCAGCATAGCCTACATTAAGCCACAAAGGCAGCCCAACAAGTTCAAGGTCAGGAGCATTTTTTTTATACACATGGCAGGGATGATCCAATCCTATCTTTACCATATCCGGCCCTTTAAAAATATCAACAGAAAGTACTATTTGCTCAGTTTTTGCAAGAAGCCCATAGCCAAAAAGAACCTACACAGTATGCGTGTTTTTACCAAGAAAAAGGTAGGAAAAAGCCTTTAGTATGTGCAAAAATGGTGCAGTAAAACAGTAAACTCAGCAGAGGTAAGATTGAACACCTGAGTCACCTCCGAGGAGAGCTCCATTCTCCTTGTTAGTAGAAAGCAGACAGGAGGTGTTTCACAAAATAACTCAACACACCCACAATAGCTAAGTCAGGGGCAGAGATGCGCCCTACTCCCCTAGTAGCTTCCACCTTAGCCTACATTCATGAGCACATGTGCAATGAGAGAGAGAGAGAGAGAGAGAGAGAGAGAGAGAGAGAGAGAGAGAGAGAGAGAGAGAGAGAGAGAGAGAGAGAGAGAGAGAATCTTGTGCCTTACAATCAAAGAGAGGCAAAAAGTGCATTTGTAGTAGGAGAGAAAGAGCAAGGGCATGCGAGAGGAGAGACAGAGAGCATGTGGCATATATGTACCCTACAACTCTTGGAGTCAAAGAATCATGAGTCATGTCTCTCGAATAAGGACATGAATACAAGAATTGACACACATAGATCACTACTCTATTAATATTTGAAGGTGGTTTTGCATATGCTATGGCGAGAGCGAGAGAGAGAGGGAGAGAGAGAGAGAGAGAGAGAGAGAGAGAGAGAGAGAGAGAGAGAGAGAGAGAGAATATAATATAAAACTATATACATGGTCCCTAGGTGGCATGCCCCCTCTACTTCATCCTTGATGTTGAGGATGGGGCCTTAGTAATGTTGTGTAGAGAAGCTTTCAATATCTACATATAGGACAACTATCAATATGGGTCCATGTCGTATAAATATTCGCTCAGAAAATATCACTCGGTGTATGGTAAGACTCCATAAAACGAAGTATGGAAGTGTTCTATCGCTCTATTTCATTGCCTGTGTGAAGCATGCTAAATGGTCATATGGATCCTCTATGGATCCCTAGATCCACTGTATTTTTTGACCCATTTTTGGAAGTTAATTGTTGACTTTACGATTGTATTTGTTGGCACATGCCTTGCTGGCTAGTGTCTCTCCAACAAAGCCTTCAAACCAATTTCTTGGTAAATGTGACTCATTTGGACCTCTTCTTACCCTAGTCTCACCCGTCTTCTCCGGTTAGCAAGGGTTTCCATATCTCTCCCCCGATTCTCCTCATTGAAGTGGTTAGAAACTGTCTTGGGTTGTACTACCTAGTTGGTTGGCCATACTACCAAATGATCTCTTGGTTGGTCCCAAGTTTTGTTTTGTTTTAGGACTAACACCCAAGATCATTTCTTAGATTGAGTAAGCCTGGTACTTAGTTTGTTCAACCTTCTTTGGAGTCATCATAAAAAAGTTTTTGTTATAACAATCCCAAAAGAGATGTATGGGAAGCTCTCCTAGGCCTTTCTGCATTATCTTGAAAATGTACATGATTTTCAAGGGTGTTAATTGTCCTGGTTTAGCATGCACTATCCAAATTAAATCCATGACATTATTACCCTCACAACAATAAACTCCAAGTTTGGGGTTGTTGGTAGGTATGATTTTCAAAGTTTTGGCATCTATCTAATCATACCCTTCTAATTCTAACATTGGCGGCCCTCCTTAGTAGTCATGTCTGGAATCAGTGTATCAACCTCCAAGCCCCATCGGTTCAGAATGTCCATATTCCAAGTTTTGAGAGATTGCACTCCATTTCTATCCATATAGAAAGTGTCTTTTTTGTTAGATTTGATGATCTCCTTTATGGTCATCTACCCTTACCACATTAGTCTTAGTTGGGATCTAGATAAATCTAAGATCCATGGTTGTTGGTCTTATAGAAGGTCAAAATGTGTTTTAATTTGAGAGAGATTCCAGTCTTGGATTGAGTTAAGAAGGAAGACATCTCACAACTTGAATCAAAGTAAGTTTCAAGCACTTTCTCCACTATAGTCTTTAAAAGACCCCCTTGGTTCACACTCTCCTCAGTAGATACTTTACTCTCAGCCTCTCTATAGCCTTGATTTGCTATGAAACGGCCGACGACCTAAGGTACATAAAAATGAAAAATACTCAATTGAAATGAGTACCTGGCTTTTGGCACCAAAACCCAACCCTTTTTAGTTTTCATAAGTCCAATATGATCATTACTCAAGCTGTAAATTAGTCTTGTACAATCAAAGGTAATGAGATTAGTCTATATATACAATAACTCTTGGTCAAAAAAATTGGTTTTGATCCTGCCAAAGTAGCCAAAGGTTCAATCTGAAAACTTCAAATCTAGAAAACTCAATTTTCAAGTAGCAAATAGTGTCCAAATGAATTCAAACTTGTTACGCTATTTGTATGAGGTGTATACTACCCTTGTGAACCACAGTATGTCAAGAATGAGCTCTCTAGCTATTATGAGACTTATTACCTACTACGTCAAAAATTTATCATTTTCTATTTTTTTGGACAATTTTAGCTCAATCTCCCAAAATTTTCTATGTCTCAATTACTTGAAAACTCCTTCCAAGTACTCTATCACTACTCTAGACCCAATCACCTTTGGAAAAATGTCCAAAAGTTGATTATTTGGGGTAGGAGATATTAAGTACCCTTATTATCTCTAGGTTGACTTTTTCCAACTTTTTTGGCTTGCACTACATAGTCACACCTTAAACGAGTCACAAATGAAGTTTCATGGAATGTGGTCAGTTTCAAGTTGAAAGGGCGGTGGTAATGCGTGTGCTAGTCTCCACCCAACCGTGCTATCTTATAGCGTTCCCCTAGCGTACACACTGTACGATTGTGCCGGTGGCCTTGCCCATAGGACCCATGTCCTTACATTACCCCCCTTGGAGATTCGTTTTCGTCCTTGAAAATGAATGTAGGAAAAAGTTTCTTAAGTGCGAAGTCATTCTCCCATGTAAAACCTTCTTCAGATCTATCTAGGCATTTTACCAACACATGTCGTGTCACATAATGTCTGGTTCAAAGCTCATGAGAATCCAAAATCTTTTTGGGCTCATAAGGGATGCTTGGTGGTTTGATAAGGTCAACTAACACACATGTATCAATGACATTATCATTCTGTCCTAGTTGTTTTTGTAAACGGATAACATGAAAAATAGGATGAACTCGTGAGTGCTCTGGAAGAGCTAACTTATAGGCAACTTGACCTATATATACGTTTGAGAATGGTAAATGGTCCACAATAGCGTGGTGAAAGTTTAGCAACTTTTCCCGTAATCAGACTTTCTAAATGCTCCGGAACTTTGAGGAAAACCTTGTGTCCTTGGAAAGTAGCAAGACGACGATACTCATCTGCGTACTTCTTATATCGATCTTGAGCTTGCTTAACATTTTGTCGAGCGACTTGAAGCATGTCAAAATGGTCTTGGAGAAAATCCTTCGCTTGCTGTATCTTCTCCTTAGCCAACCCCAACGTAACAGGTGATCTAGGTTGAAATCCATACAAAAGCATAAATGGACTAAACCCTGTAGTCACATGCTTTGAACTATGATAAGCAAATTCCAATATAGATAAGTAGTCTTTCCAATTGGTTTGCTTCTAGCTAACGTACGCTCGTAGCATATCCTCTAGCACTTGATTAACTCTTTCTGTTTGACCATCCATTTCTGGATTATCAGTCGTACTTAGATTAAGTTTAGTTTCCAACTTTTGGAAAACAGCTCTCCAGAAGTGATTGTCAAACTTTCGATCTCTGTCACTAATGATAGTAGCTGGAAGACCATAGAGTTTATATGTATGCTCTACAAATGGCCATACTAATTTCGGTGTCTTAACCGTAGTCATAGTGGGAATGAATCGGCCCATCTTGGTAAGACTGTCTACAATTACCCACATGGAGTCATGGCCACGATTTGTAGTAGGTAGTCCTACTACAAAATCCATAGAGATACTCTTCCACTTACCTTGTGGAATCTCTAAAGAATGTAAAAGGCCACCTACCTTGAGGAACTCTACCTTATTAACTTGGCATTGTTGGCAGTTTAGTATGTACTCTTGAACATCATGATGTAAGCCCGGCCAATAAAATTTCCATTGAACTAAGGCATACATCTTACGAATACCTGGATGACCAGCACTTGGACTATTGTGACACTCAAATAAGATTTGGTGCCTAGTGTCTGATTCCTTTGGCACACATACTCTACCTTTGTGCAGTAAGTAGCCATATCAATGGAAAAATTCTTCCATCGCTTAAGCTCTTCCTGAGTAGGGGTGGAGTTCTGTGTGTTGGAGTTTTTATCTGCACGTGCAGAGACATGTTGATCTGGCTATACAAAGACATGTGAGTGTGAGGGATCCATTTTTAAAACTACACTCCACAGTTTAGCATATGATTGATCTTGTGCACACTTGCCACGTAATGACTCTGAAAATCCACTCTTTATTTCCGTGAAAGAAAGTGAATTAATTTGAGGCATCCGACTTAGTGCATTTGCTACCACATTATATTGCCCCTTGCAATATTGTAGCTTACAAATATAATCTTGAAGAATTTTGGCCCATCTAGCTTTACGGCCCTTCAAGTCCGTTTGAGTAGTAAACCAGTTGATACTCCATGGTCAAAAACTACTTCAAACTCGGCACCATATAAATAGTGTCTCCACTTTTGTAAACCATGAATTATGGAATAGAGCTCTCTCTCATAGACAGAATTATTTTGTTGAGCTCTATCTAACTTTTTACTTTCAAAGTCTATAGGTCTTCCCTCCTGGAGAAGTACCGCACCAATTGCTTATCACTAGCCTTAGTCTCTACCACAAACGGTGTGAGCGGGATGGAAACACACACAATGCCTCTATAATGACCAAACACACACTCTTGGGATGATACACACACACACACACACACTATGGGGCACCACTCGGCTTATACAACCCACCTGGCCGAGACAGGGAACACACCGATGGAGTGAGAGGAGAGAGACTACCCATTTATCCACTCCACACAGAGAGAGAGAGACACACACACACACCCAAAAAACTCAGCTCAAAAGATGAGTATTTTTTATGTTTATATAAAATTGAGCTTGAGCCAACACCAATGGGACAAATAGCTCGCACAATATGGGTAAAGTATGCCAGATACAATCACAAATTGGAGCAGAAGCTTCGCTCATAGGAGAAACTTACACAACCAAAACAACAAAAAATAGTGAGGAATTTGGCAAAATTGATAGTGCCATCACGTCTAGAACGGCCCAAAACCCCAGTCTACAATGTCAAAGTGCTCAAATCCGACCTCGGATGAGCAGTTTATGGCCAAAACAGGCTCCAAAAACAGCAAAAACACAGTTGTGGCTGTTCCTCCTCTTCTCTCTCCATTTTTTCTGGTCTTCTCTCCGGTTTTTCAGTTCCCACACTTAGTTTTATTACTTGGGCACCCTTGGCCTTTTAGTTGACCTCAAACGGACCCCAAACAGGCCAAAAAGTGGCCTGGTAGTGCATAGTTGTCACCCCGCTGCATCCATCCGCACACCTGGAACTCAACTTTTTCCAATAATGCATCCCACCACCACGTAAAGTGGCCCCCAAATATAGTCTCCATGATGACCTTTCTGCATAATTATCACAAGAAAACACCCACGTTGTGTCCTCGCTTATCCACGTCCAAGTATTGACCCCATCGACCTTCTGACGCCACTAGATGTCATCTGACGCACCTGCTTACCTCATGTCGTTGGCCCACGGATAGCTTCCTTGAGAAGTTTTATGCGCTACCAACTCCTCATTATTATAGAAAAAACATATTGGTACTGGTGATAGTGAAAATTGATGCACTATGTACATGTTGTCTTACCTGTACACATGTGGGCCCCACGTAAACACTTGGCTCCTGAAAATGGGCAATCCTTTATTTTATGCACCATGCATGTGTATATACATATGTGCAATCCCTTGCTCCAAAAGCCTCCTTCCATAATTTGTCCATCCCCTAACCTGCTAGATCATTCATGATCAGCAGCAGCAAAAAGAGATATGAGACTCGCCGCCTCATAGGTCTCCTCATCCCTCTCATACACTATTTGTTCTGCAGACACCTCATCTTGCTCCACCATCATCAATCTAGCATGATCCAATTTAAGACGCAATCCATTGACCCTTGACTTATGCAAAATCCCATCCAAATTAGCCAGCTGATATGTACCATTCGGAAAACACTCCACTACCTTGAAAGGGCCTTCCCACTTAACTTGAAACTTCTTTTGGAATGTGTTGTGGCAGCTTACTGTTGTAGAGCAAAACCAAGTCATGCTTCTTGATACCCTTACTTTTTACATTTTCATTTTTCTTTGCCAAGGCCTTATCCTGCATCTATCCATAATGTTCCAATGCACTCATCCTATCCAGTTGAACCTCTTGTAATTGTAAGAGCCTCTCTTTGAATGCATCACTAGATTGCCCAAGAAACTTTTCTAACATCTTGATCGCACGCAACTCTACTTCCATAGGCAATAGTGCTTCCTTTCCATATACCAAATGAAATGGAGTAAACCCTGTACCTGTCTTCACCGAAGTACGATAAGCCCATAATGCACTAAACAATTCCAAATCCCAATTCTTTCCTTGGTGCTCTGTCACTTTCGAAAGGAGTTGTACCAACTCACCATTGAATCTTTCATTTAAGCCATTACATTGCGGGTAATAAGGAGTGGTATGCTGATGCCTAATCTTCATCTTTGCGCATAAAAAGTCTAGCAGTTTAGCTCTAAATCCTGGCCCCTTATTCAAAAGTAGCTGTAGTGGCACCCCAAACTTGCAACATATTTCATCGTACACAAATTTTGCCACATCCTTTGCATGTTAGGAAATATGACATAGCTAAATAGATATTTGAGTAGATTACTTAATGGAGAGAGATAGATTTCACACAAAGAGATTATAAAATAGAGAGAGAGAGAGAGAGAGTACACACGATATACGTGGTTCACCCAATGTGGGCTACGTCCACAAGAAAGCAGCCACTCAATGGCTTTAGTACTTCAAAACAAGAAGTAGTTTACAAAGGGATTATACCCTTAATGGAGCTCCCGCCTTGCTTCACTCTAACCACCTCACACTCACCTTGTTGCATCAACTTCACACTATGAAATGTGTGTAGAAATGGCCTCCTTTTATAGGCCAAAAGGGCTGCCCTCTCTCATGAGAGGCAACCACGTGTAGCCGCCCTTGTGTAGATAAGTCCAAATCGGACCCTTCAATCCGCCCATGTGTGGCCGCCCTTGAGAAGACAAGTCCCCTTTTGAATTCGGCCACCGGCCATTGACTTTCGACCACCGGCCACCGACTACCGGCCATTGACTACCGGCCACCGGCAAACCTACCGGTTGTTTTCCGGCCGCCGTCCGGCCATAATATTCCGGCGAAAAGGAATATTCTGGCGAGGGAAAAAATCTCCCCATCCCCGAGGCCCCTAAAGTTGCCCTTGATTTTTGGCCGCCGTGAAAATTTTGGTTTCCGGCGAGTGATTTTCCTTCATGCACGATGGCTTCTCCTCATATTGGGGGCCTTACAAATGTGCATTTTTACCACAGAAAATTACAAGGGTAAATCAGGCTCCATACTTAACAATCTCCCACTTGGAGACTGATCTCCAAACCAAACCTGTGACTGCTTTGCATCCTGGCTTCTTATCCTTGAATGCCGATTGAAGATGAGCAAAAGCTCAACTTCTCCTTGTTGACCACCTTTGTAAACATGTCTGTAGGATTTTCACTTGTATGCACCTTTCCTAGCTGTAGTTGTCCCTCTTCCAAAAGAGTGTGTATGAAGTGATATCTCACCTCAATGTGCTTTGTCCTTGAATGAAAGGCTGAGTTCTTTGCAAGATGGATAGCGCTTTGGCTATCACTGTACAAGACACAATTGTCTTGTTTGAATCCGAGCTCTTCTAAGAATCTATGAAGCCATAGAATTTCTTTGCTTGCCTCCGTCATTGCTACATACTCTACTTCCGTGGTAGAAAGTGAAACCACTTTCTGCAGCTTTGAAGCCCAGCTTACTGCTGTGCCTCCAACCGTGAACACATAGCCACTAGTGCTCCTTCGAGTATCTTTGTCACCTACCATATCTGCATCAATTTACCCTTCTAGAAAAATATCAGTTCCTCCAAAATACAAAGCATTTGTTGTTGTCCCGTTTAGATACCTAAGTATCCACTTCACAGCTTGCCAATGCTCTTTACCTGGGCTGTCCATGAACCTACTCACAACACCCACTGCATGTGCAATGTCTGGCCTTGTCCAGACCATAGCATACATTAGAGAACCTACCGCTGCAGCATATGGAACTTTAGACATATAGGCTATCTCCTCTTGTGTCTTTGGACACATATCCTTTGTTAGTTTAAAGTGACCAGCCAAAGGTGTAGAAACTGGTTTTTCATTTTTCATTGCAAACCTTTCTAGTACCTTCTTGATGTAATCTTCTTGAGATAGCTTTATTGTCTTCTTCGTCCTGTCCCTTGATATTTTCATACCAAGTATCCTCTTTGCAACACCTAAATCTTTCATTGAAAAAGATTTAGATAGCTCCTCTTTTAGGTCTTTGATGTCATGCATGTTAGCACTTGCAATCAACATGTCATCAACATACAACATTAGGATGATGAATTTCCCATCTCCCAAATTCTTCGTGTAGACGCAGTGATCCGAGTTGTATCTTGTGAATCCATGATCCAACATCCATCGATCAAACTTCAAGTACCATTGTCTTGATGCTTTCTTTAAACCATACAAGCTCTTCTTTAATCTGCAAAACCATTTTCTCCTTACCTTTCACTTCATACCCCTTTGGTTGAAGCATGTATATTTCCTCCTCTAAGTCACCGTGAGGGAATGCCATATTTACATCCATTTGCTCGAGATTTAGATCATAAGCAGCCACAAGGCTTAAGACAAGCCTAATTGAGTTCATTTTTACAACACGAGAAAATATTTCATTGAATTCAATACCTTTCTTTTGAGAAAAACCTTTTACCACAAGCCTAGACTTGTACCTTTTCTTCCCACCTTCTTCTTCCTTCACCTTGTACACCCATTTGTTTTGAAATTCCCGCTTACCTTTAGGCAACTCAACCAAATCCCATGTTTGGTTGCGATGTAGTGAGTCCATCTCCAGTTGCATGCTCTTCGTCCATTCTTCTTTGGATTCATGTTGCATAGCTTCTTTGTATGATTTCGGCTCTCCAGAATCTAAGATCAAGAGATGGTTGAAGGAAGGCACAAACCTTTCTGGAGGTCTAGTTGCTCTTGTAGATCTTCGGGGAATAGGTTGAGGCTCCTCATTTGGTTGACGTTGTTGCACATTGTCACCATTTGCAGTCCTTGAGTCTTCACCGTCCTCAAGCTCCATATACTCATCACCTATTTCTTTTGTTTGTTTTCTTTCCAAGTAATCTTTGTACATATTTTGTTCGTTAAAAATTACATCCCTACTCCTTAAGATTTTACCATCATCAGGATTCCATAGGCGATACCCAAAGTCACCTTCTCCATAGCCAATGAAGAAACACTTTTTGGACTTTGCATCTAACTTTGATCTTAGGCTTCTATCTATGTGCATGAAAGACTCACACCCAAACACTTTGAGAAATGCATAATTCACCGGTTTACCTGTCCATGCCTCTTCTAGAACTCCCCCATCCAATGCCATTGAGGGTGACCGATTGATTAAGTACACAGACGTGCTTATAGCTTCCGCCCAAAGCTCAAGCGGTAGGCCTGCATGTAGCCGCATGCTTTGTGCTCGCTCCATGATTGTCCTATTCATCCTTTCTGAAATACCATTTTGTTGAGGTGTCCTTGGAGTTGTCCTTTGCCTCCGAATGCCATTGCTAGCACAAAAGGTTTCAAAAGCTTGGCTGCAATATTCACCTCCATTGTCATATCTGAGGCATTTAACCTTGGTACCTATTTCATTCTCCACAAAGGCTTTCCACCTTTGAAATATGGAAAATACATCGCATTTATTCTTCATGACATAAACCCATGTTTTTCTAGTCGCATCGTCTATCAATGTTACATAGTACAATGAGCCACCAAGTGATGGTATACTTGCAGAACCCCAAACATCAGAATGAACCAACTCAAGTTTTTTATTTTTTCTTTCATTTCTTGATTTTTGAAATTTTACCCTCTTTTGTTTACCATAAACACAATCATCACAGAACTCTAAGTCCACTTCTTTCAAACCTGGTAGAAGCTTCTTTGTTTGAAGGATTTGCATTCCTTTGGCACTCATATGCCCAAGCTGATAGTGCCACACCGCACTATCAACTTCGGTAGTTACTGCACAAGCTGAAGGTTGCATGCTAACAGTACAAAAGTAAAGTGTACCGACCTTTTCTCCCTTGGCAACCACCAAAGATCCCTTTCATATCTTCCACCGTTTGTTTTCGAATGCAATGTTGTGACCTTCATCGTCCAATTGTACTGTAGAGATCAATTTTTTGCGAAGAGAAGGAACATGCCTAACATCTTTAAGCCATTCATTTCCGTTAGCAGTTTTGACAAAAACTGTACCTTTGCCGACAATCTCACACGCTTCATCATCTCCCAAGTATACATACCCAAAATTACCTTTGGTGTAATCTTGGAAATTTTGCTTGTGTGGTGTCGCATGGAATGAAGCCCCGGAATCTACTATCCATGAATTAGATACATTGTCTAATGAGAGAATTAGAGCATCTTGCTCTACTATACTTGCCACATTGGCCTCCAATGTTGGCTTGTTGTCTTGAGACTCAGTCTCCTTCTTCTTCTTGGACCAGCAATCCTTCTTGACGTGGCCCTTCTTGCCGCAGTTCCAACATTCAAGAACTGACTTTGTGCGTGACTTGCTCCGTCTTGAGCGATCACGACCCTTTTGGTTTTTCAACCTCTCCTTAGGCCTTCCTCTTGTTTCCACTGACAATGCAGCACTTGATGATTCTCCTGTGCTTCTCCTTCGTATTTCCTCGCTTAGGAGAACACCCACAACATCATCAAACTTAAGAGTATTTGTGCCAGAAATAGAATTACTTACAGCCATCACAAGGCTATCCCAACTATCCGGTAGAGATGATAGTATAAGGAGAGCTCGCACTTCGTCATCGAAATTGATTTTCACCGATCAAAGTTGACTTATGTTTGTGTTAAAGTCATTTAGGTGTTTTGAAACTAAACCATTCTCTGCCATCTTTAGATTGAACAAGCGCTTCATAAGAAATACCTTATTGGATGCCGATGGTTTCTCGTAGAAGTCGTCAAGTGACTTCATCAAGTCCTCCATGGTCTTCATCTCCGAAACATTGAAGCCCACCGTTGACACCAAGCTTAACCGGATTGTTCCCAAGGCCTTTCGATCAAGGACAATCCATCCTTCATCTGCCATCATTGTGGGCTTCTTTGCAAGACCGCCTAGTGCAGATAGAGGTCCTTCTGGTAGAGATAGTCTTCAATCTGCATCTTCCAATGTTGGTATTTTTTGCCGTTGAACTTCTCAATCTTGAGCTTCCCTTCCTCCACCATAACTCCCACTCAATTCAAGGAATCCTTTCCAGCTTGAGATAACTTAGCTACGAGCAAGCCTTGCTCTGATACCAGTTGTTAGGAAATATGACGTAGCTAAATAGGTATTTGAGTAGATTACTTAATGGAGAGAGATAGATTTCATAAACAAGAGATTATAAAGTATAGAGAGAGAGAGAGAGTACACACGATATACGTGGTTCACCCAATGTGGGCTACTTCCACAGAAAAGCAGCCACTCAATGGCCTTAGTACTTCAAAATAAGAAGTAGTTTACAAAGGGATTATACCCTTAATGGAGCTCCCGCCTTGCTTCACTCTCACCACCTCACACTCACCTTGTTGCATCAACTTCACACTATGAAATGTGTGTAGAAATGGCCACCGTTTATAGGCCAAAAGGGATGCCCTCTCTCATGAGAGGCAGCCATGTGTAGCCGCCCTTGTGTAGATAAGTCCAAATCAGACCCTTCAATCCGCCCATGTGTAGCCGCCCTTGAGAAGACAAGTCCGCTTTTGAATTCGGCCACCGGCCATTGACTTTCGACCACCGGCCACCGGCCATTGACTACCGGCCAATCGACCGGTCACTTTTCGGCCGTCGTCCGGCCATAATATTCCGGCGAAAAGGAATATTCGGCGAGGGAACAAAAAAATCTCGAGGGCTTCAGCCCCCAAGGCCCCTAAAGTTGCCCCTGATTTTTTGCCGTGAAAATTTTGGTTTCCGGCGAGTGATTTTCCTTCACGCACGATGGCTTCTCCTCATAGTGGGAGCCTTACAAATGTGGCTTTTACCACAAAAAATTACAAGGGTAAATCAGGCTTCATACTTAACATTGCAATGATATGTTTTACTGCTATAGCCTCTGTCCTTCTAGAGAGATAGTCCGCTGCAAAATCAAAATATAGCTTTTGCCCCTGCTTGTGATAGGTAACGGGCCTATTGCATCAATCCCCCACGTTTCAAACACATCAAATTCCATAATGGTTTTTTGTAACTCTGGCTTCCAAATTCTTAACACCTATTGCAAGACCTACACCAATGGTAAACATCCTTGTGCAAACTAGGCCATACATACCCTTCTTGCAAGATCTTATGCAAGGTGATCTTTAAAGCAAAATGGCCGCCACATGCGCCTTCATGATTCTCTTCCAACACTCTGTAAAGCTCCTCCCGCCAAGGTACACGTCTCAACACGAGATCAACCCCCTTTCATGTATAAGACATCACCAATCAATTTGTACCTGGATGCTCTACATAGAAAACCATACTTCTTAGACTTCTGAATGTCCTTTGGAATGATGCATGTTAGCAAAAACTCCTCTTCTTGAGCCAAACTTTTCCAGCCATGATACAGAGGTAAATTGGTCCTCAACACAAATAGCTCCCCAATCATGCTTTGAGCTGCTTCATATGCCTCTCCATTTAGAGCACGTTCAATGTGTCTGATGCTCCATGCTTCGAACTTTTTTAACAGGCCTTTAATTCTGAAACACATTTCCTTCAGTGAGGTGTTCTTGCTCTTCCAAACACCCAACACTTGCTTCACCACTAACAAGGCATCACCTTGTATGCTCAACCTTCCAATCCCATGCTTCAAACAAATGTGTAATCCAGCTTCTTAAGTTGCATATTCAGCTTCATTGTTACTATGTGCATCCAATTTGAACCCTCTCTTGCATACTAGCTTCCCCTCTGGATCATAAAGTGCTATACCCCCTGAAGCGGCATCATGGCTCTTTCTGTATGAGCCATCAAAGAAAAACACATGTGCATTGTTGATTTGTGTAACTTCTTCGACTACCTTTCTCACCGCCTCTTCCTTAACGATAAGGGGATTCTCCTTGTAGGTCAACAAATCGACTAGGGTAGCTCTTGTACTGTCTTCCACTAGAAAAGAGAACTCAAACTCTTGCAGCTCAATTACCCATTTCTTGACCACATTTGACATATTAGTGCCATTAATTAACTGTGGCAAAAAGGCATAACTCCTCAAGAAAACAAAAGGTCATGGTAGCAAGTAATGACGAAATTGTCAACAAGCAAATATTACGTTGGCCATCACTAGCTCTACTTCCGAGAAGTTTGTCTCCGCTACCAACTTCACTCGGCTTGCACAATACACTGACGAGAGCAAAGCAAACCTCGAACCCCGACGGCCTCTAAAACACCGGGGACCGAATGGCGCGCCTCGAGCCTGTCATGGTAAAGCAAACAGGGGGGCACCACCTAGCTTTAGCGGCTAGGACGCAAACAACACACCACCATAACAAAGTTTTCATCCAAGAGAGATGGATGCTTGGGAGTAATGATGAAGAGGAAAGGGAATGAGATCAAGTGAGAGAGAGAGAGAGAGAGAGAGAGAGAGAGAGAGAGTGAGGGAGGGGGTATAGCGGCTTAGTACTTAGGCACCACAAAAGGATGGCGAATCCGCACACCCTTCACACATACACAAGCTCACTCCAAACACAAGACTAGGTGGCGATTCCGCACACCTCACATGGGCAAAACATTGCAAGAAAACATACTCACAAAACCTCAAGCTTTATTTAGAGAATAAGGCGATGAAATGGGGAGCATAGGGTAGGGGAATGAGAAGGGAGAGCGTGGTAGAGCACATGGCGGATAGGTGGGAGTTGATGGCGAAGACTTGCACGAGTGTTATGGCCATCATCCTTCATTTAGTTTCCCTTCATCTTCCATAGCCCGAGGGTGTAGAGGTCATGCTCAAGACGAGCATGGTGATTGCGGTGATGGTGATGGTGTGGGTGTGTGTGTGTGCACTAGGCACACACGGTGCATAGTGTACTCTTTGGTGATGGTGTGTGTTTTTGTGTGATGGTGACCCCTCTTTATATAGGGGAGGAGAGGGGGGAGAAATTCTAGAATTTAGGAATGAAGAAATCATTATCTACATAGGCCATGTGACTGTGGGCGCCACTTGTCTGGCTGTGTGTATATGTGCCAGAACAGCAGTCTCATGAGAGAGAGACTAAGAGAGAGAGATGGGTTGATGAAAAAAAGTGAGAGGTGACATGGAGAATAAAGTAATTACAAGAGGGGAGAGAGAGGAGTGTGCTCAGAGGTGAATCTGTGTGCAGATGTGTGTGAACACAAGAAAAATCAGGTAACCACCGGGTGGGGATGGGTCTGTGGGCACCTTTTTTAGTGAAACTGAGTGTGTGTGTGAGTGTGGGGGAGGTTATTTAGCTACAAGACAAGAGACATGGCACCCTTTAGAGAGAGGGGGGGGTATTTGGGTCATGGGATATGATAGGAGAGAGAAAGGGGGGGTGGGGTATACTATTTTGGAAGATAGGGTAAGTTGCATGTGAGTTAGGGTGCATTATTGGTGAGTTAGAATGCATTATTGGTGAGAGGTGGGGTAGCTTGAGGGGAGAGAGAAAGGAGAAAGGACAAGGGGACGAGAGAGGGGGTTGACCTTTTGAGTGGAGGAGAGGAAAAGGGACACACGGCGGGGAAACAGTGAAGAAAAAGGAGGCAAAGTGGGGATAGGCTGCCCCGCAGGCATGAGGTGGCCTATTTTACCTTTCTCATATATTTACATAATCATACTTTATTTTTTTCTTACTTTTTCCAATGTCTTTTATCACTCCCTCCCTAAGAGGGGGTTTTCATGGGGTGGGGACGAGAGAAGAGGGGTATGGGAGCTTGGATTGTGAAAAGCCCCCATCATTAGCCCTCCCCTTTTGGCTAGAGGCATTCATGTCTCTAGCTCATCTGTTTGATCATTATCGTCGGAGGTGGCGGCTGATGGTGTGTCCTCATCTGGAATGTCAATAGGTGGAGCCTGGTCAAATCGAAGAAAATAAGGTTTAAGTCGCCAACCATTTACCCTGGTTTTATGAAGTTTTCCATCAGCCTCCATAAGCTGGTAGCTTCCATTGGCATACTTTTTCCTGACGATGAAAGGACCTTCCCATCGGAGTAGGAGTTTCTTATCCTTGCGCGTGTCGAAGCGATTGTCGTAGCGGAGCACCAACATTCCTTTCTTCAATTCTTTTTTTCGGAGATGCTCGTTAAAGCTAAGCCGTCTATGCTCTGCTTGTGTTGCATAATAATTTATTGCTTCTTCTCTGTCCAGCTGCAGTCTTTCCAAGTTGATGATGTGATCTCTCAAATGCATGTTGGGTTGTTGAAGCTGGCTTGCCATTACTCTGAGACTTTGTAGTTGCACTTCAATGGGCAAGATTGCTTCCTTACCAAATACTAGATGATATGGTGTGAATCCCAAGGATGTACGAAATGAAGTTCTGTAGGCCCATAAAGCTGGTAGTAGATACTTATCCCAGTCTCCAGGATGATTGTTTACCTGCTTGGTAATAATTTTAGAAACCATTCCATTCACCTTTTCAACTAGGCCATTACATTGAGGGTAATATGGTGAAGAGTGCCTCCTTGTAATGCCCAGTTTCTGCATTAATTCTCCTACCAAGTCTGCTCTGAAACCTGGCCCTCTATCAGAGATGATCTCTAAAGGTGTGCCAAACCTACAGCATATGTGCTCGTAGATAAATTTAGCTACCTCTACCGCTGTGATTCTAGTGGTGGCTGTAGCCTCTGCCCATCTAGTCATGTAGTCGACCCCCATGATAATGTAGAATTTTCCTGAGTTGGCCCTAGGTAATGGCCCAATGGCATCGATACCCCATTTTTCAAATGGGCCATATGAGAGAATAGGTGTCTGTGGTTCATGCATAAGTGACTTAGTGCCGGCCTTTTGACACAACTTACACGTTTTGCACCAATGGTGTACATCACGGTTGAGGCTAGGCCATATGAAGCCTGCTTGCAAGATTTTCCTACTTGTTATGTCTAGGGCAAAGTGACCACCACAAACCCCGTCGTGACAGCTAGCAATTACTTCCGTGATTTCGTGAGAGAGAGGGACCTTCCTGAGTATTTGGTCCTTACCCTTACAGTACAAACCATCATTGATGAGTCGATACCTTGTGGCCTTCCGCGTCAGCCATTGCTTCTGTCCCTTTGTTAAATCTGATGGGCATTCCCCTATTTCCAAAAAATGCATGATGTCAGGCAAGGCATCACTGCCTTGAAATAGAGGGAGCTTTAGTTTTATTGCTCCAACCACCACTTCCTGTAGTCTTTCACTTGCTAGGGCATCTGCTTCTTGGTTTTGAGCCCTTGGGATATGGTGTATTTGAACTTCTTCAAACTTACCCAACAAGGTTTTTACACCACTTAAGTGAATCCTTAAACTAGGATTCTTGCATGTCCATGCTCCATTTACTTGCCTTACCAGAAGTAGAGCATCCCCAAATACATTAAGGCGTTGTACACCTTGCGAGACGCGCGCACCATTGTAGACCCTTGGTTAGTGCTGCATACTCAGCTTCATTGTTAGAATGTGAATCTAACAATTGGCCCAACGAAAATACCTTTGTCCCTTTGTCATCAAAGACCACTATGCCTGCAGCTGCTTTGTCGGACGCTCGCTTGTAGGCTCCATCAAAGTAGAGAGAGTATGCTCCTTCTACCATCGGTGGTACTGGAGGTAATCTGACTTCTCCTTCCTTAGATTGCTTCTCCTTCCTTTCAAAGACTTGGTAGGTCATGAGTCCCCCCAAACTTGCCCTTGTCGTGTTTTCTACCTGTACCGTGTAGTCAAACTCTTGTAGACGAACTAGCCATTTAGTAATTCTAGCAGACACATCCATGTGTTGTACAACATAGGGAAATATTTCATCCGTAGTTAGAATCACAAATTGCTTAGGCAGCAAATATGACCTAAACTTTGTAGTTGCAAATCTAAGAGCTAGGACTAAGTGTTCCACATGGGTGAAACCTTTCTCTCATGCTGTCATCATTCGACTAGAGAAGTAGATTGGCCTCATGAAAGATGTCGTCATATCCTTTTGGAGTAGCACAGCCCCCAATGAGTCATCACCAACACTTGAGGTGACATAGAATTTTTCATCCCACTTAGGTGGTGAGATAGTTGGCAGAGTGGCTAAGACCTCCTTTACCTTGTTGTAGTGATGTTCACTTTCCTCATCCCAAGTGAAAGTTGATCTTTGAGTGAGTTGTTGCAGTGGTAGAACAAGTTGTGATAGTAGATGTATGAATCTACTTAAGTACCTCACCTTCTGTAGAAAAGAGACCAGTTGACGTGCGGTCGTTGGTGAAGGTAGGGCTATGAGTGTGGACACCTTACTTGGGTCGGCGTTGATACCTTTTGCTGAAATTTCATGGCCTAGTAGAATGACTTTACTCTCCCCAATGTGGCATTTATCCACATTTAATTGCCCACCTAGGCTCTACAACCTGGCCAAACCTTCAATTACCTTTTCTAAATGTGAAATACGGGAGCTATATATACAAAAATCATCAATGAACACTCTTATGGATGTTCCAAAGAACGGTTGAAAAACATATGTGACATATCTTTGGAATGTGGCAGGTGCATTTGTGAGACCAAATGGCATAACCCTGTATGCAAAACAACCCCATGGCGTGATAAAAGTGGTTTTTAGCTGATCCTCCAAGGCTATGCGTATTTGAAAGTATCCAGAATAACCATCATAGACGGTATAGCATTCAAAACCCGCTACTTCATTCAGAATTTCATCCAAGAAAGGGAGAGGAAAGTGGTCTCTCTTTGTAGCTGCATTTAGTGGTTTGTAGTCAACACAGACCCTCCACTTACCATTCTTTTTAGGCGTCACCACTACGGGTGACACCCATTCTGAGTTTTCTACAGGATAGATGAATCCCGCCTCCAGCAGTTTCCTTACCTCGGCCAAGAGTGCCTTTTCTTGTATGACCCCCAATCGTCGTAGCTTTTGCACAACTGGTTTTACCCCTTCCTTCAGCTTAATATGATGTTCCACCACTGTAATGCCTGTGATTCTTTCATAGTTGTCAATGAACAGGTTAGGAAATCCCGTCAACATTTGCAAAAAACTATCTTTCTCCTCAAGTGTTAATTCCGTAGACAACATACCCTTCAACCTACTTCCTCCTAGGCCAGGTGATTTGCTCTCCTCTTCATTGGGTTGCCCTTTTGGTGATGGATCACCAGTTGTGCTTACCCTTTGTGGATCCTTCATAATGATACCCATCACATCAATGGAACTGTCACTTTCATCGGTGGATGTGGTCTCCTCCTCAGAACTGGAAGATTCGCTAGTGGTTTCATCTGCCGATGTTTCCAGATTCATTTGCTTCTGCTTGCCAATCCTCATGTCGTAGTAGATTGTCTCCCCTTTCTTACCGGTCATGCGTAGAAGGCCAGTACCCCAGTCCTATTTTGCCTTCATGGCCATCAACCATGGCCTTCCCAAAATTAGTGGATAGCCCTCCCCCTTAGTAGGCATTACAAAAACATCTACCTCTACCTCAGTGTTGAAAGCTTTGATTTTCACGGCACTTACCACACCCACACACTTTACTTTTGCGTTAATTGCCATCTTTGCCTTGCATGGAGAAGTCCTATCAACCTCGAGCCCTAATCAAAGGATCATAGCTTCGCTCATTACACAGATTTGTGCACCTCCATCAATGTAGGTGTTTCCAACCCTCTTTCCTTTTATGTTTACGTCGACAATTGGAAGGATGTCATCCATGTTGCATCCCGAAATTGCTCCGGCTACCTTTGTTTTGGAGCGTCTTCTACTTACCATTTTAGACCATTGTCGCCTTACTTTTGGTGCAAGATGTAGCAGCTGTGGCCATGTAATCTTCGGTCCTTGCTCTGCCACATCTAAGGTTAGATCATAGGGCTTAGAACTTTCTCGTATCTGGAAGTCGGTGATGCCCAATTTTCGTCGTGGCCTGGATGGCCTCTTGCTAGTTTCTCCTCTCATGCTTCTCTCATCATCTGATTGTGTAGCTTTCTCCCTCCTAGCTCTTTTCACAGTCATGGCTTCAAGTGGTTCTAAAAAGGTTACCTTCTCCTTACCCTTGTCCCTCTCCTTTGCTCTGGGTGGATCCACTACTATGGCTTTTCCTTTCTCTTCTAGCCTTATGATGTTTACAGGGCGATCAGGTGGTGGGGCTGGTGGAAGAGGTGGAATGGATGCTTGTAGTGGTGTCTGGGGTGGACGTAGAATTTCTGTTGGTGGGGTTGGTGCTTGGGGTGGGGGTGTTCTTTCTCTAGGGGGTGACAATTGGTTCCTCCTACCTCCTCTATTATAGTTTTGTCGTGGTTTGGGACAGTAGTACATACCGTGACCGTCTTCTCCGCAGTTGTAGCAATGATACTCCCTGTTTTGTCATCGTGCTCTTCCAGGGTCTTGATCTCTTTCTTGACTCCTCCCTTGTTGTATTAAGTGGACAGACAAATTCTGCAGTTGGTCAGTAATATGGGCCAACATATCTTGTTGGTCATCTCTTACCCCAAGAGCCGGTGGTGGTGGTGGAATGGTGGTTGTTGTAGTTGCTGGTTGACGTGATGTTGCTGTTTCTGTTGACTCGGTTTGTTTGGCTTTCATTCACAGCTTCTTGTCCTTAAGGCGAGCAATCTCAACGGCTAACTCGTACGTAGCCGGGAATCTACCTTTCACCTTCTCCTTGAGAAGCGGCCATAAGCCATGCGTGAACCGATCTTTTTTTAGGAAATCGGGTGCAGCTTCCCCCCTGCCAGTGACTCAACCCACTGTTCCCACAAATCCACAAATTTGGACTCATAGGTGGCATATTCTAAAAGAGCCTCCTGCTTCAAGTCTCTCAACTTGTCCCACAACTTTTCTGAAGTGGTACCTCCCCCAAAGCGCCTCTTAAAAGAGGTTTTTAAGGGTTCCCAGTCATCCTTGGTTGCTTGTGGAAGTGCATTGTACCATGATCTAGCTTCTAACTTCATGAGATGCTTAAAGATTCTAACCCGGGATTCATCCGTATCTTTGTTGCTCACTACACATGCTACTTCAAGGTCATCTAGGAAGTCTGTTACCAAATCCTCCCCCTTCTTTTCTTTAAATGTTGGAAATGCTACACTTGCCATGATTACTGAGAGAGAGCTAGAAAGACACACTGCTTAACTTGCAAAACTTTTTTTTCTTCTTTACAAGGAGGCATGTATACCCTCTTATACTAGGACATAGATTAAAACTTCAAACGGTACATTGCCTTGTACCAAAGGTAGGACAAATGGTTGATCTGATGCCAGAACCTCAAAAAATCGCTCCCCACCCAGCATGGTGTCAATGACGTGCTGGTAGTGAGCCTTCAAATCCAGTATTACCTTGATTGAGCATACACGTGTTGGTATGTGTGATCTGTCTTGAGGTAGGTTGTACTGATTCATGTGAAGCTTAGAGGTGCTTAGTCACTGTCCAAGCTTGTGGGAGAGGGTGGTGTTCTTTCCTGAAACAAACTCAGTAGATCCCTATTTTCTCTAGTGAGAGTGTGAGCCAATGATTCCGTTAACTGTGCTGCAGCATCAGGTGCGACTTGAAAACTGACTGTGATAATTACCTCGGTGACTTGAGTTACCCGATTCTCAAAGTAGAATAGTGTTGATTCTCTATTGTGTAGAGCTCCTTCCATTTTGTTGTTGTGGGTTGGTTGTAGGTTGCGGACATGGTTTCGACCTTCTCCTTCTTCTTCTTGGCACTTGGCCTATGTATATCCACTGGGTTTGGCGTGTTGGTTGACTCTCCCACTGCAAATCGATTACCGTTACGCCTGGCACTAGAGCTTCGATGGAGATGTGGAGTTCGTCTAGTTGTGCTTGGAGATCTTCTTCTTCTGTCGTCCAATTAGCAAATCCTGCTAGTGATAGCCGTTTTTCGGCTCTTTGTAATTACCACAGTGAGTTACCTCACCCTACCAAAATCACCCAAACACTGTGGCTATCCCTACCATTTCACTGTACATAGGCGTGCGTGAGTCACGGGACTTTTCCCATATCTTCTTAAAAAACCCTCAATTAGCTAGTCATTGGGCTAGTTGAGCCAAAAAAAAAATATATATATATAAGTATATTATGGCCCATGCGTATGTAAATATTTCTTTATATATAGGGCCTAAATAAAAGATTTTTTTCATAATTATTTTGGTATTTATTTAAATATTTTTACCTAGGTGTGTGTTATTTATGCTCTGTACATTGCCTCACCATTACCACAATTTTTTCTTACCATTTTTCATACTCTTTATTCCATATAGAAATATTTTCATGTAAGCTTCTCTTATATTTGGTGTAACTCCACCCCAACAAAAATCCAAAAAAACTAGTTTTATTTATGTGTATATTTTTTCACTATTTTGATTTTTCCCTTCCTACATCTATTTTGTTTTTTTCTAAAAAATTAGAACACCAAAAATATTTATCTTTTTATGGTAGCCTCATAATGAGAGAGATTTCTTTTGACCCCTTTATATTTTTTCCACTTATATTATTTATATTTGACATGTACATATTTTTTAGACCCCTCAATATTTGATTTTCTTAGTTGTACTATTCACTTATATCCTAATCTCAACAATATCTTCAATTATAGACCTACCAAATAAGGTCAAGGGTAGGTGGCATGCATACATGCACTATGGAGGGCTCACTCTTGGAGGTATTCAAAAGAATCATCCAAAGAAGGACCCCACAAGGACCTCGCAGTGGAAAAAAAACGGTCGGTTTTGCTGAATTTTTAAAGTTCACTTGCTCTCCGAATTTGAAAAGGTGATACAAACAAAAGTTGTAGCTCGTGGGCTGAACTTTTGCCTCAAATGTTTTCATATTTTTTTGAGCTACGAGCTGTGAGCTATGATTTTTTTAGTGGACCCCAGTTTTCCCATGCTATGCAGCCACACTCTCTCTTCCACTTTATCATTTTCCTCTTTCACACACACTTCTCCACTCATCATCCCCATCTCTCTCACCACTCCTCTCTGCACACTACTCACCTTCTCCTCAACCTTGAAGAATAAGAGAAACCATGGTGAACTCATACCTCCCACACACAATTCCATTCCAAAATTGACCACCTAGTCTCATTTTTCCTCCTCCAATTTACCCATATCTATCAAAAAAACCACAAAATTCAGCCTCTTCTCTTAAAAGACAGCATCATGGTGGTTGATTACTCAGCTTCAATTATCTTGTCTCTCAAGGAAGGTCAAGAGTGGAGAAAAAATGTACCGTCAAAGCTAGTGGACCGTCAACAGGCGTCAAAATCGGCCCTACTCAAGACACTTGGAGCATCAACCTTGTAAGAAAGCCACCTTTTCTTACCTCTTAAGAGTTTTTTTCTTCCTTATTTGTATCCTACATGGATACTCCCATTGTAAATATCCAATTCCATTTGTAAATTAATACTAACTCTACTAACACTAACCCACTATGAAAAGTCCTATCACCTCCATTTGTCTCCTCTCTCTTTCCTCACCAACTTCTTGATAATTCCAAGCAAAAGAAATTAGATAAATTGCTGAAAATCTAACCCAACCATGGTTAGAGGAGTAACCCTAGCCTTCAAAATTGCTATAAAAGGAGGGTGTAGCAAGCACAAAAGGGGAGCCATAAGCAAGAGCACTATGCTATAGCTTGAGAATCCAAGCTCAACCTCTCTAGAAGGAGCTCTTGAGTGGAAGCTCATTGTCTTATGCATGTGCATGTGTTGTAATAGGGGATTAGCGAGGGAACTCTATGCCATTGTAAGAGAGAGAGTGATCATTCAATTGAGAGTAGGAAATCTATCATTTCTCCTACTAGTGTAAGCCCAACATTCGCTGAATCAAGGAGGGTGGATTTGGACTAAGCTTGGATACTTTGTCTCCCTTCCAACGTGAAGTAATGGACAACAATGATGCATAAGTGTCTTGGTGTTTTTTTGTTAAGTTCTTGATAGTTTGTCTCTGGTGTTGTCATCAATCTAGCCATAAATCCCACATACTGTAAGAGGGCGACAGGGTGGAGAGGACTCCCCTGGCCTTAAGACAGTGATTGGGGTGGCTTTTCTTGTGATGTGTTGTGGTGAAATTTACGCAAGCTATGTTGAACAAGTACTAATCTCACTTTGATTTGTCATGACAGATTTGTAAGAAGGTATTAATGCAACAAGCACCCCCTCCCCCTTTCTCTCTCTTTCTTAAATATATAGTTGTGTTTGCTTGATCATTGCCGATACGTTTCAAAGCAGCCCGAGCACTATCTCTCTCTCTCTCTCTCTCTCTCTCTCTCTCTCTCTCTCTCTCTCTCTCTCTCTCTCTCTCTCTCTCTCTCGTGTTTTAGGGTGTGAGAGTATTCCATTGGTGTTAGGGTTAGTGTAAATTCCTTGCTTGTTTGCGGGTTGCTCTAACTATTCTCCTCTTTTGCGTCCTAGTTCGCTCTTAAACTAGGTGGTGCCCCTTGTGTAGTTGGGATTTGGCTGTGGGTTTGTTGTTTTGGTTTGTGTTGTGTTGTGCCCCAACCCCATTGAGCAGCACGGGAGCCTTGAAGGGTGTCTAGAGGCCACTCTTCTTGTTGCCCGCCCCGGACCGCCTCACTACCCATTCATCCATTCACAATAGTTTAGGGGTTTCAGTCTTGTAAACTGAAGGGTTTCATGAAAGGATCCTCAGTGGGGGCACCAAATGACGAGAGCAAAGAAAACCCCGAACCTCGACGGCCTCTAAAACACCGGGGACCGAATGGCGCGCCTCGAGCCTATCATGGTAAAGCAAACAGGGGGGCACCACCTAGCTTCAGCGGCTAGGACGCAAACAACACACCACCATAACAAAGTTTTCATCCAAGAGAGATGGATGCTTGGGAGTAATGATGAAGAGGAAAGGGAATGAGATCAAGTGAGAGAGAGAGAGAGAGAGAGAGAGAGAGAGTGAGGGAGGGGGTATAGCGGCTTAGTACTTAGGCACTACAAAAGGATGGCGAATCCGCACACCCTTCACACATACACAAGCTCACTCCAAACACAAGACTAGGTGGCAATTCCGCACACCTCACATGGGCAAAACATTGCAAAAAAACATACTCACAAAACCTCAAGCTTTATTTAGAGAATAAGGCGATGAAATGGGGAGCATAGGGTAGGGGAATGAGAAGGGAGAGCGTGGTAGAGCACATGGCGGATAGGTGGGAGTTGATGGCGAAGACTCGCACGAGGGTTATGGCCATCATCCTTCATTTAGTTTCCCTTCATCTTCCATAGCCCAAGGGTGTAGAGGTCATGCTCAAGACGAGCATGGTGATTGCGGTGATGGTGATGGTGTGGGTGTGTGTGTGTGCACTAGGCACACACGGTGCATAGTGTACTCTTTGGTGATGGTGTGTGTTTTTGTGTGATGGTGACCCCTCTTTATATAGGGGAGGAGGGGGGGGAGAAATTCTAGAATTTAGGAATGAAGAAATCATTATCTACATAGGCCATGTGACTGTGGGCGCCACTTGTCTGGCTGTGTGTATATGTGCCAGAACAGCAGTCTCATGAGAGAGAGACTAAGAGAGAGAGATGGGTTGATGAAAAAAAGTGAGAGGTGACATGGAGAATAAAGTAATTACAAGAGGGGAGAGAGAGGAGTGTGCTCAGAGGTGAATCTGTGTGCAGATGTGTGTGAACACAAGAAAAATCAGTTAACCACCGGGTGGGGATGGGTCTGTGGGCACCTTTTTTAGTGAAACTGAGTGTGTGTGTGAGTGTGGGGGAGGTTATTTAGCTACAAGACAAGAGACATGGCACCCTTTAGAGAGAGGGGGGGGTATTTGGGTCATGGGATATGATAGGAGAGAGAAAGGGGGGGTGGGGTATACTATTTTGGAAGATAGGGTAAGTTGCATGTGAGTTAGGGTGCATTATTGGTGAGTTAGAATGCATTATTGGTGAGAGGTGGGGTAGCTTGAGGGGAGAGAGAAAGGAGAAAGGACAAGGGGACGAGAGAGGGGGTTGACCTTTTGAGTGGAGGAGAGGAAAAGGGACACACGGCGGGGAAACAGTGAAGAAAAAGGAGGCAAAGTGGGGATAGGCTGCCCCGCAGGCATGAGGTGGCCTATTTTACCTTTCTCATATATTTACATAATCATACTTTATTTTTTTCTTACTTTTTCCAATGTCTTTTATCACTCCCTCCCTAAGAGGGGGTTTTCATGGGGTGGGGACGAGAGAAGAGGGGTATGGGAGCTTGGATTGTGAAAAGCCCCCATCAACACTAGCTTCATATAATGGCTACCCTTCCCCTTTTTCAATAGCATGGTTCCAATGGCATTATCCCCTGCTGATGGATTTACATAAAACACTTGCTCCCAATCAGGAGCCTCCATGGCTAACAACCCCCCTAACACCTCTTTCACCTCTTGAAACACTTCTTCACACTTGTCATCCCATTGCAATGGATCATGCTTTGCCACTTGTTGTAATGGATAAAGAAGCTATGAAGACAACGGAATAAACCGCGCCATGTACTTCACTTTGTGTATAAAGGTTTCCAATTGCTTTGTACTCATAGGTGATGGAAGAAGAATAATAGACTTAACCTTGTCTGGATCAGCCTCAATGCTATTTTCTGACACCATATGACCCAATAACTTCACCCTTGGCCGTGCTAGATGACATTTCTTTGGATTTAGTTGTCCTCCACATTCATCATATTGAGCCAATACCATCTGCAGCTTCCCATGGTGTTCAACCCTAATGCTGTAGACACAAAAGTCATCCATAAAAGCTTTAACACAACTACCAATGAATGGTTCCAATACCCAATTTTCTCTCTCTTGATAGAAAGATGGTCCATTTGACAACCCAAATGGCAATACCGTGTAGCAATAGCAGCCCCATGGTGTAATGAACGTTGTCTTTGTTTGGTCTTTAAGAGCAATCTTCAATTGAAAATAGCCTGAAAAACCATCACACACATTGTACCTCTCATAGCCAGCCCAATGAATCTAAGATCTGATCGATGAATGGAAGAGGATATGGTTTCTTCTTAGTGGCTGCATTTAAGGGTTTAAAATCTACACAAATCCTCCACTTCCCATCCTTCTTTGGACTTACTAGTACTGAACTCACCCATTCTGTGGTTTCCACTGGGACTATGAACCTTGCCTTCAATAACTTGTCCACCTCTTCCCGCAAGGCTTCCATTTTCTCTTGACCCATCCTTCTTAGCCTTTGCCGCACTGGCTTAGCACCTTCTTTCAGCTCTATATGCATCTTTTCACCCTTGAACCCTCTGATCTCTTCATATGAAGTAATGAACAAATCAGGAAAACTAGCCAGCATATGCAAATATATCTCCTTCTCCATAGCTGAGAGGTCTCCACTGATCATTTGTGTCATCAATTCCTGCTTCTTTGACAATTCAACCTTGGTTTGCATCAGCCCTTCAATCACTTCATAAGGCCCTTCACTTTCATCTTCAAACTCGTTTGCAAATGCAACTAAACCAAACTCCGGGATTTCTTTGTCCATCAAAAGAAATGCAACATCAACATCCTCATCACTACTGGTAGTACTATCTGTGTCCTCATCAGTCGTAGCTGCGAAATAGTCTTCATCACTAGACTCATCTTCATCTTCATAATGCTCTTCCAATACTTTCCTTGTGTCCATATTATATAGCTTCTTGGCACCTGTCTTTCCATAGAAGCTAATCGTACCACGTCGCCAATCTTGAACAGCTCCCACTGCACGTAACCATGGTCTGCCCAGTATAATAGGATATGTTCCGAACCCCGCTAGCATCACATGAAAATAAACCACCACCTTTGCATTATATGATTCCACTTCTAAGCTCTTTACAACACCCAAACATTTTACTTTCTGATGGTTTTCCAATCTTATCCGAAAGCCTGACACCCCACTCACTGTAAGACCCATCTTCTCAACACATGAGTATGTTATGACACATTTTGGGCTCCACCATCCACATAACCTTGTCCCATATTTTTTCTTTTGTGCCACACATCTACTATTGGACAAATGTCTGGTAGCTCATCCATCGCCAATACCTTCACTGAACCTCTCTCTAGTTCTTTCTCCATTGGGTTAACCATCCTCTTCCACTGGCGCTTTAGCTTAGGCACCATCTCTATAAGCTGCCCAAAAGTAACATCTGCTTTCTTGCTTGTCAAATCCTCCTTCAAGTCATAGCTTAATTTCCCATCCCCTAGTGGAAAATCTGAAACATAAAACTTGCGACGCCCCCTCCTTTTCCTCTTGTCCTTGACATCCTCTCCTTCATGGCTCTTTCCCTTCTTCTTACTAGGACCTGGGGCACTTTTTCCTTCCTTGTCCTCTGTGGTCCTCTTCCCAATAGGCATAACTAATGTATCCTCTAGCTTTGATGCCTTCTCCAAGGTGACTACACTTATCACTTTTGTCTTTCCCTTTTCCTTCTGGGTTAATTCACTGGTTCCTTCTTCTCCTTTAATTTCGATGCCATAATCATTTGACCTAGTTAGCACTTGTCTTGGCAATGGATACATGTCTCCCCCCATCCTTGGTGGCTTATCACATTGCAGGCTGATGTGGCCAAGTCTCCACAATTATAACATGTGGGTGTCTACCTCCAGAACCTACCATTGCTTTGTCCAACACCATTCCTAGGTCTTTCTTCACCTCTTGGCTGATTTGCAAACCTCACTCGACCTTGATTATTTCCCACTTGACCTATCATATTTAGGCTGAGATTCTTCATTAAATCTACCACTTGCCTCATGTCTTGCCTTAGCCCATCATCTTGCACTGCTGTAGTGACCACTGTTGGCATAGCCTGAGGAGTAACAAAAACCACTAGTTCATGATGAACCCGCTGGCATGCGACCTTGCAAAGAATCCATAGGCTAAAACGCAGACCTAATGGGCAAAGATTCTACTCCTAGTTAACTCATTCTTCTCAGCTTCCACTCTTTGTTCCTTGCTACCTCCAGTGCATCTTCACATGTTCTAGGCTTCTTTAGCTCCACTCTCCAACGTATATTCTCCCAAAGACCAGCCAAGAACCTGTCCTTCTTCATCATGTCAGGTGGGGGTACTTGTGGTGCTAAGGCCTTGCACATCCGCTCCCATGCCAATGAAAACTTACGTATGTACGCATCTAGTGGCTCACCTTCCCTTTGCACCAAACCCTGTACTTCTTGCCACACTTTGTCAGGATTTTCTGTCTTCACAAACTCTACTTCCAATCCATGCCTTAGATTGTCCCAACTCAATCTTACAGGTGGAGCAGCCACACGCAAATCCTCTTCAAATACTTTGGACCAAACTCATGCATCACTCTTCAAACAAATCTAGAGAAGACGTAACATCTGTACCGGATCATGAATCTGATTGCTAATGCAGGCAACCTCCATCTTTTCCAAAAATTCTTCCACATCTTCATCACTTCTTCCATGAAATTCCGGATAAGAGAAAGCCATAGCTACCCAAGTTTCAATGCTTTGAGAACCCCTTCAAACACACGTGCAAGAATCCAAACTTTTTACTGACCCAATTCCCAAAAACTTCAATGGAGCTCAATTTTAGATAAGGACAAACACATGCACATCAAATGAGTTTTCATAGTTAATCATCGGAATTACAACAGGCAAAGGACATTCCAATATCTCTCTTAATCTTCTTGGCCCGAACATAAAGACTATATGCGCTGCTGGAAAAAAATATTCCTGGACACATGAACATTTATCTGGATTCTTTGAGTTAAATGAAAAGGAGTGAATTGAGGGCCATTTTGATCATCCATTAAAGTCAACCATGCAGATCCCAAGAAAGCACACCTGACTTATCCTCTGATTTTGCCAAAATTTTAGCAGCATAACAGCATAAATGGCTCAAAAGGCCAAAAAACCAGCCATCACAACTTGAAAAAAGTTTGGCAAAGTTTCCCTAGAAGTAGAGCAGTAAGAACCCAAAATATAGACTGTATATGTATGCATAATCTGCCAACAATAGAACTCGAGCACTAAGTAGGAATCACTAGTACATAGCCTATGGCGAGGTCACAAAAAGGGTACTCCAGCCACCTGTATCACTGAAAGGATCTCACATTTGAGAATCCCCCAGCTCAATAAAATCTCACGATATCGACCCTCTCACGAAGGCTTATGCAAATCTCGTATAGTCAAGTCTCAAAATGATTATCTTCCAGACCAAGTCTCAGAAATGGCTGGGACTGCCAAATAAAACCAAGTATGGCTCCACAAAGGCATACAATGGTAGTTTCCACAAGTAACGTACAATACCAGGCAGACAATGCGCTCAAACAGGTGCCAAATGATGCATACCCACGGCAACTGCAAGTGACTTTCACTTGCCAGTGTATCACTCTACTCTAGCTACCTGTACCTGTGTAAATCACATGTCCCCATAACTTGTAACCTGTTCAACCTATAATACCGAATCTCGAAGCTTGAAGCTCGAAGCAGAAGGTACTCGAAGAAGATCCTCAATGGGGGCACCAAAAGAATGTGCACGGGATGGAAACACACACAATGCCTCTATAATGACCCAACACACACTTTTGGGATGATACACACACACACTATGGGGCACCACTCGGCTTATACAACCCACCTGGCCGAGACAGGGAACACACCGATGGAGTGAGAGGAGAGAGACTACCCATTTATCCACTCCACACAGAGAGACACACACACACCAAAAAAAAACTCAGCTCAAAAGAGGAGAACTTCTGATTTTTATATACGATTGAGCTTGAGACAACACCAATGGGGCAAATAGCTCACACAATATGGGTAAAGTATACCAGATACCATCACAAATTGGAGCAGAAGCTTCGCTCATAGGAGAAACTTACACAACCAACACAACAAAAAAAAAAAGTGAGAAATTTGGCAAAATGGACAGCATCATCGTGTCCGGAACGGCCCAAAACCTCAGTCTACAATGTCAAAGTGCTCAAATCCGACCTCGGATGAGCAGTTTATGGCCAAAACAGGCTCCAAACACAACAAAAACACAGTTGCGATTGTTCATCCTCTTCTCTCCACGTTTTTTCTGGTCTTCTCTCAAGTTTTTTAGTTCCCACACTTAGCTTTATTACTTGGTCACCCTTGGTCTTTTAGTTCACCTCAAACGGACCCCGAACAGGCCAAAAAGTGGCCTCGCAGTGCATAGTTGTCACCCCGTTGCATCCATCCGCACAGCTGGCACTCAAATTTTTCCAATAATGTATCCCACCACCACGTGAAGTGGCCCCCAAATATAGTCCCCATGATGACCTTTCTGCATAATTATCACAAGAAAACACCCACGTTGTGTCCTCGCTTATCCACGTGCAAGTATTGACCCCATTCTACCTCCTGACGCCACTAGATGCCATCTGACGCACCTGCTTACCTCATGTCATCAGCCCGCGGATAGCTTCCTTGAGAATTTTACACGCTATCAACTCCTCATTATTATAGAAAAAACATACTAGTACTGGTGATAGTGAAAATCGATGCAGTATGTACATGTTGTCCTACCTGCACACATGTGGGCCCCACGTAACCACCTGGCTCTGGAAAATGGGCAATCATTTATTTTATGCACCATGCATGTGTATATACATATGTGCAATCCCTTGCTCCAAAAAACTCTTGGCAACGGCTTAAGTGGGTCGACGATTGCTAGGATGGGAGTAGTGGCTATAGCTACCTTGAGCTGTTCGAAACTTCGTTTTTGGGCTTCTTCCCAAGAAAAGGTCTTACCTTTTGCTTTAAGTTGATCCATCATAGGATTAGCAATTTTGGCATAATCATGAATATACTGTCAATAAAATCCAGCCATGCCTAAAAATATTTGAAGCTCCTCAACCGTGTTGGGATGTGGCCATCGAAGAATGGCAGCGACCTTGTTAGTGTCCATTTTGATGCCAGAATAAGAGATCACATGACCGAGGTAATGTATCTCTGTTTTAAATAAATCGCACTTGCTTTGCTTAGCATACAGCACATGAGTTTGTAGTTGTTTGGACACTAATCATAAGTGTTCTATGTGTTCATCTTCAGTCTTACTATAAATGAGAATGTCATCAAGGAAAACCACAACAAATTTTCCAAGATAGGGATGTAAGGCACTATCCATGAGTGTCATAAATGTAGTTGGAGCATTGGTTAGACCAACCTCTTTGGCTTCTTTAGCACTCATATGATAAGGTGGTTTACTCATCGGTTTAGTGCCTGGCAAGACATCTATGACATGTTTCACATCACATGTAGGGGGTAAACCCAATGGTAAATAACTTGAGAACACATCACTATACTCCGTGAGTAAGTGAGTCAGCTTTTGCCGTGCAAAAGGAGAATGTAAACTAGAGTTATGATGGGATGGAGAATCTTGTAATTCCTGTAATGTTTGTTTTACAACAGTTGCACGTTGCTCTATAGAATTAAAATTGAGAGCACTTTGCTCGTTAGATTTTTTAACACTTTGCTTATCATTAGAATTCTTTGCACTTTGCATACCATTACTAGAATTCACTGCACTTTGCTCTTGAGAATTCACAAGACTTGGAGACAAGCAGTAACACAAAAAGACTTCATCTATTAAATCTGCTTTCTGCAAAATAGAAAGCTCGGCTGTACATATAAGAGGTGTAGATGGTATATTTTTCTGACCAAGCAAAAGCACATGTTTACCATTGGACATGAATGATAAGGAGTTGTGTTCATAACTAGTGTCCAATGTGTTTTCTAAACCATGTAGCCACTCCCGTCCTAAAACTACATCAATACAGTCCATGTTCATAACTTGGAAGTCAAGGGTCATCGTATGATCTTGAACAATAAGCTCAACCTCTTGAATTACCATGTCCCATACTTCTTTATCATTCCCAGACATCTTCTCCACCACATACTTGTGAGAGCAGGGAGTCTGTGTAAGCTTCAATTTCTTGATTAGCTTATAGTTCAAGAAGTTATGAGTTGCACCATCACCCACTAAAATACAAACACGTTGTCCGATAATAGTGCCATGCATGCGAATCAAATCATGGGGGCCAAAGGTGGGCTGCCACATTGAAGCAGGCACACAATACTTGTGCTTTTCTTCCATATAAAGAACCTCTATAGCACAATATTTAGGAGATGAATCTAATGTGAGGCATTGCACCGTGTGCATGGCCTTTTCTTTGCCTTGCAAAAGAGGGCAATCTTTCTTGTTATGTTGGTCCAAAAGACATCTAAAACACAAATTTAGTTTCTTTGTACGCTGAAAATCAGCAGTGCTGAGAGACCCACGTGGAGTATCTCGTGAGTGCTTAAGCTTCTTAGCCTCTTGTGGGTGTGGAGAGGTAGATTGTCTCTTATTCCTCTTGGAACATATGGGAGATCTACCTCGCCATTGGCTCTTAGCCACATTGCTCTTAGCAAAAGTATTCTTCAAGTAGGAAACATTCCCTTTCCTATCTTGGTCGTCATCATATCTTTGGGCATGACTGATGGCTTTCTCCAAAGTTTTTGATGTTGGGTCTTGACATGAAGAGGATAGTCTTTTTCAAGACCCCTATTAAAACCCTGTATCTTTTGGAATTCATCTAGACCTTCTAGATTTAATATGATTTCTCGATATTTCGAAAGGTACTGTGTGAGAGAGAGTTCAGACATGCGGCATGCATCCCATGCTAACCAATCCTTATCTTTTTCATTAGAGTCCAAAAACTCTTTGGAGAAAGAAGCTTGAAACACAGCACAAGACGGAGGACGAGCATCTATTGGAAATGTCATACACCACTTATAGGCCTTGACTTTAAGAGATAGACTTGTTTCCATATCCGTCTTTATATATGGGGTATGTCTCAATCTATGAATATCACTCCATTTGTGTACGAACGTATTGACTGCATCCTTGTTGCGATCACGCTCTTCCCCATGAAACGTAGGAATGGTGATATTCTTAAGTAATGCATTGCTACCTTTTGCATCTTCTGCAGCACTTGTCTCTTGGACTCTTTGAGTCGTGCGAGCTTGGTTCCCTTGAACCGTGCCACTTGTGGCTCCTTGAGCCATCTGTGAATTCATAAATTTCACAAGTAACTCCATAAGATTGGTAACATTTGCATTGAGTGCAGAGATTTTGCTTTCAAGTACGCTTTGGTGATGTCCAAAGTCTTGAAAGAAGCCATATCTACAAGTCCATGATCTCCTAGATCATCATCATCATGCATATTAGTGTCAGCAGCACTCGTGGTGTCCTGATTTTGATCTACGTGCTCAAAATCAAAAGCGTGTGTAGGTGGGATATCCTCACTGGCCATGGTAAACACACATTGATGTAAAGAAAGAAAAAATATGAACTTGTACCTTGTGAAATTGAAGTCTTTGTGTTTTGTATGCTCCGCAATTGGCGTTGCATGCGAACCTCGCCTTGCAGGAATTATAGTGTTTCACGTGTCGTTCGTCTCGTAAGAACACCTTTATTGCCTCTTCACAACAACTCCTCGTTTTTGTGAAGGCTTTTGCTCACTTTGAAGCTACCTCTTTAAGGAAAAAAGAATTTTTGGAGGAAAACTTGTCTTCCTCCAAGAAGTGAAAAGGAAGGGTGGAACTACTTCCTTGAAGTTTGAATCTTTCCCTTTCCTTCTAGCTTTCCTTTCAACACAAGTATGCTATTTTTCTTTGTTATACACAACAAGGGTCAATATCTTGATGATGAAGTGTTGGCCTCTTACCCTCATGGGGTGGGTTCAATCCTCCTTCATGCAAGGGTTAAGCGTGCCTTCCTACGTAGATTTCCAACGGAAGCCTTTGGAGCCTCAGTGCCGTCACGTTTGCCTTGGTTGCTCATTGTGGAGGATGTAGGTTGGACGGTCAACTGTCGCTATCTGTCCATGTGTGCTACATATAGGAAACTGTGTTTGTCTTCTTTTTATGTAGACGTCGTTATCTGCTGAACGTGTGAGAGAAGCAGCACATCGCACGCACATGCAACCCGCTTTTCCCCTCCTTCCAAAAATAGCTCGGATACCAGTGAAAGGGCGGTGGTAATGTGTGTGCTAGTCTCTACCCAACCGTGCTATCTTATAGCCTCCCCCTAGCATACACATTATTCTATCGTTCCGATGGCCTTGCCCATAGGAACCATATCCTTACACAAGTCTTTTGGACAAATTTTGTATCTACACTTTGGTTTTAGTGATTTCTAAGCCTATCTCGCAACTTACAATTCCAAATGCTTCCACACTTGAGTCAAGGTCTTATTACACTATGTTGATGTCTGAGAAATGAAAAAATTGTCAAATGTTGCTTTATTAAGCCTCAAGATAATAAGGATACTTATTATCTAGGTGCCCAACTTTGCAAGGTTTTTTTTTCACTTTTCAAAGTTATAGCAAGGTACTTTTAGAACTATCAAGAAGTCTTCTCAATTTCTATTCAATGTTGAGTGTTCTTAGCTCCCTTTGTCTGTCTGTCTATTCAAAGTGAAGGGTGCTTTGGCCTCAAAAGGTTATAATATCACCTAAACAAGAGATGCAAGTGAAAAAAGTTCAATTTCAAGCCTTAAAAAAAGCACTTCTTATCTATAGGCCAAACTATGCATGATTTTTGAATTCTAATAGCATTTAGGTTTTATACATCCTATTGCATGTACTTTAAGCCAACAAAACTCAATTTGCATCTAATACAGAGGAGATAATAAGCCCATTTTTTGCCGGACTTTGAGATTTTTCTGGAAAGCTGATTTTTGACTTACTAGGTTGCTATAGCCTTTCCAAGATCAATGATGACCAAAAATGCTATTTTGATGCCTTAAACTCACCTTATGAGTCTTGTACCTAAAAGCTTTGTAATTTTCACAAACAACTTCATGTTGACAAGTCCAAGGGTGAGATGGATCAGGAACCATCCCCAATGCCTACTTATCCTATTTCTAATCAAATCAACAAAAGGTAGTGGTCGAAAGTGTCCACCAACACTAGATTTCCTTTGTTTTTCCTTTTTGAAAAGAGCTCCAATCCATAGACTCTGACATAGTCCAAGCTATCAACCTCTCAATAACACCTAATATATGCCTAAAGGTCCTTGGTGAGTATGACTACACCTCTACATAGCCGAAGTAGACACACCGAGCGATCGTGTGGTTTTCAAAAGTTTTTTTGTTGTACTCTAGGTGAATTTAGAGAAAGTTTTGAACAATCCTATTGAGCACTAAGATTTTTCTTAGTTTGGGTCACCTCATCCTTGGCAATGGCACCAAAATGTAGGGATCCTCAAATGCAAGCCTCGCTATCTTATTGTAGTGATAGTAAGAACCACAAACATAAATGTCATATCGTGGGACAAAGCCAAGTCAAGTAGTGCATGGAGACTATGAAAGGTTAGCATGCTCTCAAAAAACACACTCAATCTCTATCTTCTCAAAACTAAACTCAACTACATGTGAGGTAGTAAACGCTAAGTATGATGTCGTAAGCAAATATCATCGATCCACCACGTAAACAAAGTCCAAATGAGACAAAACCTATAGAATGGATAGAAAACATCTAAAGACACGTGTCCATGCCTTCAATCCCCCCTCTTGACCACTTACCAAAATTGCACTTATGATCCATACGAAAGATTTGACCTAACCATTTAAGGCCCCAAATGCCCCTAGAGCTTAGCAATGATACTCCAACACCCCTCCAATGCATAAAGTGCAATTTTTTTATGTAAGTCCTAAGTTATGAGGAGATAAAGGAGGAGGTTAGCTGCAACAAAAACAAAATTTTACCATGAGAAAACAATAATGTTGTAACAAAGTGCTTTCACATGTGAACGCGATGAAGTAGATGGCACTTCAAATACACACTTCACGAGGGAGTTGTGAGCTTGAAAAGATAGCAGGAGAGTAAACAGCGCTCTGCAAAAATGTCATAATGATTATTATCCAAAAGAAATCCCTTAGATTTTACAAAAATTGTTTTTTATACCTTATCCGAAGGTTTTGGGTCAAAAATGAGAAGATCCTTTAACTTTATTATAGCTTGGGATTTTATAGATACAATCTAGAAGCGTGTATCCCACTTTGTCTGGCTCATAATCATATAATTGTTATTAAGTTAAATGAAAAAATCAATGAACTACAAAGTATTAAGGCTATAGAGATCAAATTGCTAAAAAAAGAACAAAAATATTACATTTTGCCTGTATGTAAACTTTGGTGTTAGCTAGAGGGATAACACTCCCTTGCATGCAAGGAGTGACTCCCACGAAAGTTGTTGTTTGGCTTCTGCATTTTTCTCCCTTATGGTAATCTTTATGGAAAATTGATCATGCACTTGAGGCATCAAGAGCTAAGCTTGATCGCAAATTTATGATAATCTTTGATTCTAGTGCAAGGTTGCAGTTTCATTCTAAAGTTTTAGAATTCTTGATGTGTCGCAAGTTTATTCCAATGTAATTGATTTCCATAAATTTCAATTCCTCTTTTAAGAAAGCCTTGAAGGCTCTTGAAATCCATCTTCTCAATTATCCCCTCTTCTTTTATTTAACAAAGTCAAGAGCGTCCTTCGTAAACTCCTTTAGGACTACTTTTTCTTGTTTGCTTTACCTATGCTAGAGTCGGCCTTTCCAAAAGTTTTTGACGGCGCTTTGATTTTGTAACTTGATCACCACTTATTTAATTTCCTTAACATTTCTTTCTTTTCTCATTTCCATACTTTTACCTTCACAATCCACAAAGTGTTAGCCATTATTATAAATTAAAAACTTGTCATACTAGATTTTGATTGTTAATGAGAGTGTTTGGTTGATTATTTTGCCGATAAATTGCCAATTAAGATTTGATTTGCAAGTTTAGTGAAGCAAATTTCAGAATGCCTCCTTTAAAATATAAAATCAAGTTGTTGTGTACCAGAACCTTTTCTCTAATACCACTCATGGGAGACTAGGTGAATGGAAGCTAGAACCTTTTAATCTTTCCTCGTACACATAACCATCAACCTCACACCATCTCTCTCAAAACCCAAGTACATACATCTAGGTAAGGACACCATACACACACACATAGAATAAACTATATAGTGGAATCATGTAAGAGAGGATATGTAGACATGAGTTTTGCACATACACTTAGTATGCCAGTGAGAGAAGAGAATCTTGCACAAGAATGGCCTAAACTCCTAGCTTACATACTCCATGGTAACTCTTGTGGAGTTGAGTATTTGATTTAATTATGAAATCTGTTTTAGGTGCCAAGTATTCAAGGCCCATCTTCAAAGTTTAGTTCATGAGGGGTAACTATCACTTCCTGCTTGACCCTTTATAGGGTGAGTTCTCACTAGATAGATGTATTGAAACCTTATTGGAAAAATAACTAGAACATTGTGAAAATATAAATGGTTGAGAGATATTATTTGGCATCTTCTCCTCAATTTCTAAAATTTCAATCTACACAGAATCAATATTTGTGTTAGTAAAACTAGAAAGACATGATTGTAACTAACCATTACATGCCAGCTATTCCAATTGTAATGCTAACCACATACAATAGGAGGGTGCCCAAACTTGTTGTTCACTTGTTGAGATTAAGTCATTATAGGTTTCAATCTTATGCAAAATCTGTAGACTTTTAATCTTCCTTTACACTCCTAGGTGCTAGAAGAATAATGTCTCTCGGAAAACCATATCAAAGTGTCCAATCAATCCTTTGGTGCACTCTTTCTATGCAAAAATATAGCTCCACTTGCCTAAGCAGACTGCTTAGTCTTTGGTAGTTTTTGATAACCCAACGTGGTAGTTTTGGTTTCTTTAGACAAGCATTTAATTGTGGCCTCTTTCTACTATTTGAGATCTAGATTTATTGCCCACATGTATGATATAATGTTGCGTACTAGAACAAAATTGCCATACTGGGAGAGGATTTGAAATTTCAAACTCAATGGATTAAAATACCTGCAAAACCTTCTTTCTAGGAAATTGGGAGCAATGATATTGTTATTGATCTTTAGAGGTCTTTCCATCCCAACTTTATAAATTTTAGCTTTACTCCAAGAGTTCTTCAAGTAGACAATCACATTAGACATGGAAGCTAATGAAGAGATCTCCATCAAGGTGGTCTAGGTTGGGGATATGTAAATGACCCCTCCTACTAGATGTCAACATGATAATGAAAAGGAGCTACTCAATATATCCCAAAAACCCCTTTTATGGAGGTTTCAAAAAGCTTTGAAGACAACAAGCTGCAGTTATAATTCTAAAAACTATTCTCCCATGGATGGAGGTCCTAGCCTCCTAGTCAATATTAAGGGAGAGACAAAATGTTGTCCAACAAAATTTGCACAAAAGGGAATATCAAAATGAGTATCTAATCCAAGAAACTAGAGACATTCAACAATATTAACATAAGATTGATACGATATCAAATCTCAAAACTTTTTTCATAAATTGAGAGTTTTTGGTAGAATATACAAGACAAGGATTAGTAGCAAAATGTGCAGAGGTGAGTCCAACTTTTTCCATAATGTCTTGAATGAAATTTTCTTGAGAGAGTATCAAATTACTATTTTCAAGAATAAGAACTTGCCTCTCTAGCTATACAATACACTATAAGAGAACCATTGTTATTTTTGTAGATTAACAAAAGAAAATAGAAAGAGAAGATATTACGTATGTGGCAATAACACGACATAGGATGCGATAGTGGTCCAAAAGCAATATACATAGTAATAGATGTAGATATGTATTTGCAACTATTATGCATGTATTATTGCTTGTATTACCACGTATATTGTTGCCACATAGCTTTTCAAAAATAAAGATATTCATTTGGCCCATTCAATTTGAGCATCTTTATTTTTTGACTTGCATAAAACGTATCAAATATCAATTGCATCTTAAAAAGTTTACAAAAATATAAACTTTGAAACTAATTACATACTTTAGACTACATGGAACACCTTACCTCTTCCTTGTCCAGAGGTACATGATTTGATCACTCTGACTCCACAACTACCAAAAGAAAATGCCATAAATCAAAAACTCAAAATGATTATTACAATGTTCATTAACTATACTTACCATTTTTATAGATCCAATTGCAAAGGCAAATTACTCACAAGAGATATGATTATTTTCTAACAACCAATTGCCAAGTATTGAACTCCATCTGTCTCTCTCGATACTTGACCATGTCTCTGATAGAACAAGTCAGATGGTATTTTCATAAGTTAAAGATAGCCCAAAGTTTGATAAGCTAGAATATCTCTTATATATAAGGTTGCATAATCCAAAATTGCTTACATATTTATCTTTCCAAGACTCTTTGTCTCCCAAACCATAGCGTGTGGGAGTTTTCGTGGGCCGAGCTTTGCGTTGTTGTTTGTGGGATGAGCACCTTGCTACTTTGTCATTTTTTTCTTGCATGGCCCACTTCCAGTCTGCATCAGCCATGCTGTGGCCACAAAAGCTCCACTCTGGATTTGCGACCTAGTTGGCCACAGTGAATCATTTACTTGATGCTTATTTTTTAGAATTTTCTTTATATAAACATGTGTACAAAAGGGATATAAGGGGTAATTTAAATCCATTTTGGTGAGCGCATGTGATATAAGAAAATTTTACTCAGTGAACACCCTGGGGGTGCTCGCTACCCTAAGAGGAATGTCTACATATGCTGCTAGAAGATGTTCATCCAACACATGTGGATTTTCAATGAGGCTTTAGCAAAGTATAAGTAGAATGCAATGGCATGTGTCCCTGCAATGGAAGGGAGGGGGGTCGATAAGAAGGCGTGATAGAAAGGGGTGAGGTTAGGGCGACACATTGGACATATTTGGAGTCCCTCTTTAATTCCCCCATGGTGTGGTTTGCTATAATGAAAGACCATAAGTTGCTAGTTGTTGTGGAGTGCAGTGTGGCCAAACAAGTCCTACATCAAACATAGATACTCCTCTTGCAAAGAGAGTTCTCATTGTAGCTTTAGGCCCGTGATCAGCTGAGGAATCTGAGTAGATGGACCAGCTTCACCACAATCATAAGAGAACCACGCCTGGAGATAGCAAAAAGATAGCTACACTCAAGCTCGTCTTCAACTAGACCCAAATCTATTGTGTTAACTTACTGACTCGAGAGATGAATCCACTAGAGGTGGCATCCACCTTGGTGGGGGGCCTAGCTAAAACATGAACCAACCAAAGGAAGAAGACGGGGGTTGCTCCTCATTAGGTGGTCTCTATTCCTCTTCAACAACATATACAAGAGATTAGTTTGTAAGTATTGACCTATTGTATCTCTAATCTCCCTTTACCTAATCTCTACCCTATCTATCTAACATAAACTCTATCCTACACCTAATCTCTACGCTCTAGATAAAGGGGGGGTAGGTAGATAGAGAGGGTGTATAGAGAGAGGTACTTCTCTCTCTATCTATCTACACGTAATCTAGACCTAATATCTGTATTTCCCTCTCTCTCTACACCTATTGTCTACTTAGTTGACATATCGCTATCTCTCTACCCTCTCTACACCTAATCTATACCCTTTATATAGAGAGTGTAGGTAGATAGACCCAACCAATCTACACCTATCTATCTAGAGAGAGAGAGAGAGGGCATAAAGACAGAGGTACCTCTTCCTATCTATCTACAATCAATCTACACCTAGTCTCTCTCTATCTCTATCTCTCTACACCTATCTTTACCTAATCTACACACCTCTATATCTCTATCCTTTACATCTAATATGGCCTATTTAATTTTTTTGCTTTTATTTTACTTTTCGCAATTATTAGTTGTTTTTAAATTGATACTTTAGTCTTTTCTATCACTTGTTGCAATTTAGCTTTATTCTAACCTATTTACTGTTCATTTTTAGGCAACATGTATTTTGGAAAATCGTTGGATTAATGTATCTCTTTTTTGTATGTGTGCAAGGTGATTGGGATGGATGTGGCCCTTGAAATGGTTCAGATCATGGAACAACTCTTTAGATCATGTGAAGAATGAGGGGCTTTGGGTCCCTCAAAAAAAAACTCGAGCTGATGGGAGCGCCATTCTGCCCTTGCTTGATGTTACTCCCCATTGGTCTGTTATTGGTGGAGGTGGGAGGACACACAAAAATGAAAAAAAAAAAGGGCAGGAGCGGGTGATAAAATACATGGCACCTAAATATTGTGGCACTAGCTCTACTTAAACCACTCATCCACATGCATCTCAGTGTCACTTTGAGTTTGAGGATGTGAGCACGTTTTTCTAGGCAATTGTGAGTAGGTGAGTGAATACTGAGTTTATTTGTTTGTTTGTACCATTATACCAATGTGACTGACTTTCAACTTCTCTTCTATGGGTCATTTATATCCCATCAATCCACCAACAAGAATTTTGGTTGGTAGTTCCATTAACACTTGGAGGAAGGACCATATTTTCCTCTAATAAATTAAAGACCATCTTTTACTGAGGAGAGACAGATCAATGAATCAAGTCCCACTATCAATTTTAGCAAAAGGAGGATGATCTTCATGATGATGATGATGAGACAAGAGATGAACAATTCAAAAGATGATGAAGCCAACGCATCTACAAATGATGATTCAGTTTCTCTCTTTGTTGATTTAGGATCCATGGGTTTAAATTTTTATTAACCACTAGTAAAGATCTTTTGAGACAAGAGATGAACAATTCAAAAGATGATGAAGCCAACACATCTACAAATGATGATTCAGTTTCTCTCTTTGTTGATTTAGGATCCATGGGTTTAAATTTTTATTAACCACTAGTAGAGATCTTTTTTAAGATGATTCATAAACATTTTCTATATTTTATTCTATGAGAATTTTTTATCATGTCGCCCCTTTTCCTCTCTCTCTCTCTCTCTCTCTCTCTCTCTCTCTCTCTCATTTCATCAAGCATGCTAATTCAAATTGTTTCCCTTAAATCAATAAAGAGTGACATTTCTAACTATAAATTTGATCATATGTATTTCATGAATTTAATGATCAAATGTCTACCATTTTCTTTTTCCATTTTAATGAAAAATATCATGCTGTATATTTTTTTTGTGAAATAAAAAAATAACTCAAATTTGCTCGTTTTAGCTCCAAAGCATTGTGCAATAATGGTGAAGGTAATATTAGCGGTTATAAGCATGCTACTAATATCAATAATAGGCATGGGAAAAATGCGGTAATGCTTAATTTACATCTTTCCTCTTTGGCCACCCTATTTTGGACTCTCTCATCCCATTTTGGCCCTTGCAAGTAATCTTTGTAGAGTGCTCTTTACCCTTTCCATTAAACCTCCCAATCACAACAAAGTGTGCGCTTTGAGTTTTTGAAAACCTTGAAGACCAAAATACAATTACAAATTCATATAGTAGTCATTGACTCCGTTTTAAGTGGGACACTCTTTCTAGTTCAAGGTGGATCTAAATTGATAGCATATGGGCCACCCTTTTTTATAGTTAACCTAATTTGATTTCCATAGATGCTCCCCTTATCCCATCATGCACCCTTGGTAGAAAATCCCTTGTCCCTAAAGAGAAAGTGTTTGAGAAAGCACCCACTTTTGACAAGCTTATACCCCCCCCCCCCCCCCCCCAAATGGTCCTTGCCAATGTATTTGTCAGCCTGCTAGGTGGCAGAGTCACTAGTATGCCTTCAAAACCACTATCTAACAATGTGGTTGCAACAACCAGAAGATATACTATTACTCATGGTTTAGAAGCCCTCCTACTTGGAACGCATTCAATGACAAAGGATTCTCCTTTGGATATATCAATCGTAATGTTTCTTACTCATGAGATGATCCCTTATCCCTCAAAACCTTAATGTAATCCATGGAGTCCACTCTCCATGAATTTTTTTTAGATTGTGGTTGTGCCAATGAACCTCCTTTTTAGGATTGGATGTGAACATGCTTGTTGTTGCTAATGATAAGGAGGCTACTCCTCTCTCCCCTAGAGCTAAGTCTAATGTGAAAGAGCTCAATGACCTAAGTCTAATGCTTCTATTCAATCTGTGATTGCTAGCCTTAAACTTAGAAGTTTGTCGAGCTGCGAAAGAACACAAAGGTCTCAAGACAACTAGCCTCACCTCTCATTATAAATAGTATCGTCATGTCTAGGAAGGTGCTTCCAATGGGTTTAATTCTTGGATTGTCACTCGTAGCAAAATATTTAACTATCTTTGTCATCAATTTTTAAATAATAGATTTTTAAATTATGGGTTTCAATCTTATTAAAAATCTATAAACTTCTAATCCTTCTTTACACTCTAATGTACTAGAAGACTAAAGTCTCTTGAAAAGTTCCCGATCAAAGTGTTGATGCAATCCTTTAGTGCACTCTATCTAAAAACGCTATCATTGAATTGTCCATGCAATCATTTAGTGTACTCTATCTAAAAAATCTAGCTCTACTTGCCTAAGCGTTTTTTTGTAGTTCTTGAACGTTGTAATTTGAACTACTTTAACATTAGTCTTCCCCTAATATTTGAGATCCCAATTAGATTATGCAATCATATTTCCCACATACATGATATAGTGTTGCATATCATGTATTGCATATACTAGAACAAAAAATCCATGCTAAGAGAGAATTTGAAAATTCAAATTTAATAGCTTAAAATGCCTCCTCTATAAAAAAATCATTAGCCATGGTATTGCTATTGATTATTAGAGATCTTTGAATCCCAACTTCTTTATTGTAAGAGTTCTTCATGTCGACAATCAGATCATACATGGAAGTTAATGAAGCATTCTCCATCAAGGTTGTCTAGGTTGGGGCTATGTGAAAGACCCCTTCTCCTATGGTATTAGATGTCAATATTATAATGAAGAGGAGCTACTCAATCTATCCCCAAAATCCCTTGTATGAAGGTTGTCAAAAGCTTTGAAGACAATAAGCCTCAGTCATAATTCTAAAAAAATATTATCCTATGGATGGAGCTCCTCCGAGTCAATATTTATTGAAGATGCAAGGCATTGCCCAACAAAAATTGCAAGCAAAGAGAATATCAAGATGAGTATTTAATCGAACAAATTGGATACATCCAATAAGATTACCTTGAGATTGATGTGATACCATTTCTCCATCTTTTTGCATGAATTGAGAGTTTTTGGTAGACCTTACAGGAGAAAGCCTTATTAGTATTAGAATGTAGAGAGGCCAGGCCAAAGTTTTGGATAATGTCCTAAGTGAGCTTTGCTTAACGCAGTATCAAAATAACTATTCTATGATACCATTGAATTTGAATACCATGACATGAGTGTATGACTCCCAAATCCACCATGTCAAATGGAGAAGTCAAAATCTTATTTATTTGTTGAAGAACGTCGAGATTGTTGGAAACAAGTATGGTGTCATACACATTCAAAGCTCACGAATAACAAAACTATAATTTTGGAATTTGATACATAAAATAGGATTCAAGAAACAAGAGGTGAAACCTTTAGCTATGAGAAAATGATTAATCTTTTGATACCAAGTTTGTGATGTTATTTGAGACCATAAAGTGTGCGATGAAGTAAACATATTAGATCCTCCTTGCCTTTGACTAGAAAGCCTTCATGTTTCTCCACATATATGTCCTCCTTGAGGTCTCCATCTGTAGATTTGTTGCACTAGATCATGGTTGAAATAAGGATCCTGGTGTGCATTTTGATCGTGCTAAGGTACATCATCATGCTCAGACATGTCTTCCATCTGCGCTAGATCATGGTTGAGATAAGAATCCGAGTGTGCATTTTGATCGTGCTAAGGTACATCGTTGTGCTCAAACATGTCTTCTATCTACATATAGCAGAAAAACAAGTGTTAGCGACCAAAATATGCATGTACTTTAAACCTTGAAAGTTTTCATAAATTGCTCCAAAAGTGTTTTTAAAATTGAATTTGAAATATGATAAAGACATCGCTTGAAATTTTATAAAGACAAAATTTGAAAAAGAATTACACAGATGCAACAATTTCACAAGACTTATGATTCTTCGATCATTCAATCATCGGTTGGCCATATGCCAAATTAACTTATAATATTGTAGCCAACATAATGGGCTCTATGCATACAAAGCAATAAACCCCAAGTCTTGATCATATTTAAGGGATTCCTTTCTTTTCCTTGGACAATATGTTGCAGCACATTGCACAAAAAAGCTTGTTCTCACATTCAGCAGATTGTGGGTTACACAAAATCAAGTGTTAAAGAATTCAACAGATGATATATACATCAAAGGCTTTAGTGAGGGAGGGGGGTTTATCCTTATGTTTTGAGGAGCTGACCATGGATAATCCCTCTCTTGCTATATACATCAAAGGAGCTAGTGTGGGGAGGGGCGTTTCTTTCTTATGTTTTAAAGAGCTGGCCATGGATAATCTCTTTCTTGCTATGCTCTCACTTCTAGAGATAGTTGTAACAAGTATTAAAATGTTTGGTTGGTGTTTAAGAGAATGTTTGATCCCTAGTCACCAATGCCAACATATATATTCTTTTTTGCCAAAATGTATCCATATGTTGCAAGCATGAAAGCTATTGTGTAAAAAGTGATGGTTGTGCAAAAACTTCAATGTGTGTAAGAGGGTATTTGTGATTAGAAAGATGTTCTCAATAAATTTCTCCAAGGTACTAGTGGTGTATTAGAACTCCCTTGTAGCTGGCTTGTTTCCATCATGGTGGCAAGACTGTATTCACTGCTCCAAGTGGCCACCATTCCACATCCTAAAATAAGCATCGTCTTAATGCTATGGCCTATAAGGACTTTTTTTAGGATCATGCCACGATGCTAAATATTCATGGAAGTACCTTCTTTTAGTGTCATCTATATAAGGGATTTCTTGTGTGGTATGAACTTGTAGATCTTGGCCGCGTATATTGCATCCCTGAATTCTAGATGCATCACTGTCACTTGCTTCCCAACAGTGAAACGACCTTCACCAAGGTAGGAAGCATGTAGGTGAAAATTTGATATTTCACTAAGAAAATGAAGGATAGGGGGACTTATGCTTTCATCCAAATCAATCGCCTCTATGATAGAGGGGCATGTAGATGATGTGACTTTTGCTGAAACTTGGGCTACAAGTTGAACATTTAATTCAAGAGCAATGTGTACTTCCTCTTCAATCCTTGGGCATTTGAAGGAGTCGTCTTGTCTATTTTTCCCTTGAGCTTCGAATGTAGCAGTGAAATAAGCTATGTTCGAACTAGAATTCTTGGAGCAATTTTTATCTCAGGATGTTGGATATCCTCAAATTTCTTGACAGTCTATCCTAAGAGTGTATTGATTGCTACATGGAATGACTCCATTTTCCAAAAGGATTTTGGTCAAATGATGTCGAAGAAAATGCTCTCACAAGCTTTGTAAATCAAGTCCTTGAACTTCGACGCAACAAGATCAAATATTGTCGTATATGATCCTCTGTAGCATAATATAGGTAGAGGACAAGAGCATGAGGAATGAATTTATGGTGGGCATGACAACTTTATCTCTACCATGGCTGAAAATATATAAAATCAAACTTAGAAAATCAACCTAAACGTTAATGCATGAAAATATCATAATATTTACTAGTGAATAGCAAAAATTGGTGCCACATCAAACATAAAGATCTAGAAAGATCTAAATTGATACAAGTAATTTAAAATGACAAGCCTAAAGTGATGGTAATTCTCCCTTCAGTGCAACGTGGAGGTCTGTGCACAATGTGTTTAATAAAATCATGATCCTCCCTACAATGCGACACGATGGTCTGCACATCTGGGAGTAAGACAAAAATATACACACTTATTTGGACTCTAAAGTAAAGTATGTGACCTTATCCAAAACAATCAACTACAGACTTGGTTAGAAACGAAAGATGTGTGCAATTGGCACATTTCTCAATTGTGTACAATTCTCATGTTTGAAAACGCACACAAATGTGCTTAAAGTGATACACAAGTGGTCATGCAACTCTTTAAGTAGGTTTGTATATGTGTGTTTAATAATGATAGATGTGCGAAGTATGCACATTTTTTGTTTCTTGCCGAGTATGTAATATGTTTTTTTGGACAAGTGATCGGTTACTTCACTGCAGGTAAGTGTGTATTACTTATTGAGATCTCTCTGTAGTGTAATGCGATGATATGCATAACCAAAGAAAAAGTGTTTCTATATATCTAAGCCCTCCCTTCAGTGTGACACGGTGGTTTGCACAATCAAAGACGAAGGCGATAATACACACACTTGTTTGAACTCTAAAGTAAAAAGACTTATTCAAAAAAAACGAATATGGAATCAATGAGAAATAAAAATTGTGCACAATTGGCACATCTATCATATTTTTTCACAGACACAAACATATGTAAAGGGTTGTACAAGTGGCTATGCAACCTTTAAATTAGGTGTATGTGAATGTTGTGCAAACATGGCAAATATGAAAATTGAGCTCATGTTGTATTTTTTATTGAGTTTGTAATGAACCATATTTAACAATTCCTTAAATACTTCACTATAGATAAGTATTTCATTTCTTAAGCCCTCTATGTAGTGCAACGTGATGGACTGTACAGTGAGAGACAAAGCATTTATTTAAGCATAAACCCTCCCTACAATGCGACACAATGGTCTACACCACTAGAGATGGGGAATCTAACACTCCCTAAACTCTACCCGCAGTATGACATGATGGTCTCCACAGCTAGAGACAAAGTGTCTAATTTTCTAACCCCCCTGCATTGTGATGTGAAGGTCCACACAACTAGGGATAGGTACCTAAGCTCTAAACCCTCCTTGTAGTGTGAAGTTGTGGTCTACTCATTCAAGGACAGGGTACTAACCTGTAAACTAACCCCAAAGTGTAAGACTATGCTCTGGGACAATAGGGCTAGCAAAAAAAAATGTTAATTGTAAACAATAAACGAATATGAGAAGTTTATAATCATCTCAAGCAAGAAACGAAGACATAAGAGGATGTAGAAGATGCTGACAAGGGCTTTGTCAACCTAATAATAGAGGACCCTGATAGTTCGTTCGAATGCTCGATGTATTTTTTATATAAAAAGCGGGTTTCGATCAAAGTATATTTTGATCGAAATATGGTTAGATCCGAAAAGACACAATAAATACTAGGATTACATTAGGCATTCACTTGAGATGCATAAACTTTAACACCCTCTTTGCAGCTCATAGTGGACATATATTGAAAAACCAAGTTAGTGAAGAAGCTACCATGGACACCCCAATAGTACGTCTACTACAAGGTACACCTCGGATTTTCAACTACCAACTTATCACCTGAGAAGAATGTTATCTTGAGCATCATTGCCTCATAGAAATCTAATTGTAGACTACGCTACATCTAATAATCCCTATTTGGGAAGTATGAACCATTACAACCAAGATTTATAAGATAATGAAACTTTGGAACACAACCTGTCACCAATAATGGATTGTTTGCAACACATTCATAGCATTTTGTATATGTCATATTTGTTCCTTTTCAAATGCAATGTGCTTTGAACTCCACATTAGGAAGAGAATGGAGTCTAGGAGGTCCTCTTTATTTGCCATAAGATTATGGAGGTGATTAAGATTTGGACAAATAGATACATGCCATGTGTGCAAGAATGATGGGTGTGTAAGAGAGGTGCAAGAGTGGTCAAAGGATGTTCTTTTCCCCCAAAAAAGGGTGAGGATAAATTTATGATTTTTAGCCTTTCATAACTCCTACATATGATCTCCGATTCGAGCGGAGATTATAGATCTAGAAATCTACACGCTGAGCTCTTTCCATGATATGTTACATGATATACCTTTGCCCGCTAGATTTTAAACTTTCTTTTTCGGGGAAAACTTGAATTCAAATAAACTAGTTGTTTTACCTGTTTGAATTCAAAAGTTGTCATTTGATTGCTTTCTTAATACTAAATGTTTGACTTCCTTAAAGTGTCAAATAAAGAGGCCCTCATAGAGTCCATTCTCTTCCTAAAAAACACATGGGCTTAAACACCAATGACTTGAAATTTGATACAAAGCTCCAAATGAAGCATTGGACGATCCTTTTGTCCCTCTCTTTCATTCATGTGCCTCTCTCTGGCTCAAGCATGTTACGACAAGCACCATCGAAGTAGAAACTTTTCCACTGTGGCTGTCGCGCAGTGTGTGTCATCCCATTCTCCTTGGTGGAAAGATTGTCAATGATGTTTTCATAAAGCTTGCCTTTTCCTTTGTCGTTTCTTGAAACTCAAACCTTGCCTTGGGAGACTGGGAAAGCTTCCTCCTCTACGAAAAAAGAGTTGGGTTCATTGAAATCCATCCTTTTCTTCGTGGTTTTCAATCATAAATGCCATGGTTGCCATCTTTTACTCCTTTGGCAACTTTGCATTTACCACGACCACCAACTAAGTACTAGCCATTGCACTAACCATATCCATGTTGATATGAGGCAGAAGCTACGCGAGAACACGCTTGGAAGGACTTCAAAATGCTATCCAAATGAGGCCCCAGTTCATTGCATTCCAAAATCAAACCCGATCTTGCCTGGCACACCATTGCAGCCTCTATCAACGTTCCTCAACGTTTTTAAATGTTTCATAAACATAGAACTCAAGGTCCCCCCATTTCCTGGTGTTTCAAGGCGCTTGTGTTCACTAGCAAAACAATTCATTCGACCTCACAATGTAGCGACTTCCAGATGATGTGTGCTTCAAGATGCTACTGCCAGGTTTCGCTGCCAAGCACTGCATTTCAAATAGTTAACAGGAGGGCAAGAATTCGCAAGTCATGAGTATAGCATCTCAAAATGCTATGTCAAAGCGCAATCACAAGCATCCTTTTGACAACAGCATTTCAAAACATGACTAAAAGGTTAAAAACACAACAAGAGGCTAGAAACATTGCCAAACACCAAATGCATGCCACCAACCGCTTCTCTTCACACACAGTTCTTGTTAAAGTTATGGCATCTTATTGATGTAAGCTTTTAAAATTGAAATATTTTCTTTTTTGTCATTTTTGTCCAAAAATAGTAAGTCTTGAGGTGCTTGCACCTACCTAAACGTGATCATCTCGTCTAAATCTACCCCAATCTGAATTTCCATAGAAATAGCTGCATGCTCCAAAAACTGCTAAATATAGCAAGTACGTACATCTGACACCTTAGCTTGTCATCTTCAAGCTTGTCTTTTAATAGTAACTTTCAGAATTAAATTCTGATAAGCTAAGCTCACTTTAAACAATTAATTTTCATCCTAATTTTAATACATTAATTCTTAAGTCTAAGGAATGTATGTGTATGCATGTGCATGGACATGTATATGTTGGTGTATGTATGTGCATGTGTATGTATGTCCATAGATGCCCATAAATGACCCATAGCCATGGACCCATCTCTTATGGTATGGTTGACTATAAGCATGGGTAAGTACATGAGGTGTATCACCCAAAAGGGTAAAGTGCGACACCTCTAATGACTAAGTGGGAGCTTGTGATACCTGCACACACTCATTTAGCAAGAGGGGGCGAGTAGGGGAGGTGTGGGGCTGATTTAGGCAACAAGACACCTCCAAATCTCTATATAAAGGACATCCCCACTCATTTTGTACACACTTGAACACACATTGGAGATAGGGAGACTTTGTTGTTGTGGCTGTTTGTTGGTGAAGCTTCTACAAGGTCTTGAGAGATGAAAAACTTCTAAGCAGAAGTCGATAATGTAAATTTGTTGCATCAATTCACTTCTACATCTCTATTCTCTTCTCTTCTCGAGAATTACCAATCTACTGCTACCATTCTTATTATCTATCTAAAGCTCGTTGGGATACAACAAAAACTCTACTTATTGTACTCTAATCTATGATTCCTCAAGATGTTGCAAGATGATAACAATCCAAATTATGTGTTTTGCTTGCAAACTCATGATTATAATACTCGTTATGCATTCAATTGTGTTGACATACACAAGTCTCTTATTCAAATTTGCACTAAAAGTTGAGAGAAAGAAAGTTAAAAATCAATCATCATTTACTCGCAGTAAGTGAAGTGCTTAGCCTAAACTTAGTATGCATTAAACTTGCAAAAGTTGTATTATGGTTATCCACAAATACAAAGGAGGGAGAATATTGCATGGATTATAGTGTATATATATTATAAGACTATGACAGAATTAATCAAAGCATGCATTGGAGTAATGTATGTCATAACCATAAGTTGTTGGTATTGAAGCACTTAAAATCAATTACCTTACTTCCATTGGGTACTTTACACTTTAGCTTACAAACTTCTCAAGAGTTAAGTATCTAGTAATAAGATGACACCCAAGAGAACTCGCTATGGTGGATCATACGATCATGAAACCGAAACCAATGATAGTAAAGGCAAAGGAAAGACCCCAATGAACGAGGATGTGCCACTTATCCCACGAAGTGATATTATGCTCAAGAACGGCCAGGAAACTTCTTTTTTGTTCAATGCATCATGAGTAATTAGGAAAGAGAAAACTACCTAAACATTGGATCAGTCCCAATTCGACATCGCAAGAGAGAAAAGAGAGCCTCCGTATACAACCCCTTTGTCCCTACCGCCTTGAGTTCCAAAGAATGTTTTACCCTTGCAGACACTCACTTCCACACTTGGGAGAGTGAAAGCTTAGATTTTCACTGCTCAAAGACAATATACGAGACCTTTCTTTTTTGTAGAATTGCGTACAACTTTGAAATTACAACACGCACACCCAACCCCTGGAGGTAGAGGCAACCCGACTCCTAAGGTTAGTCTTCCCGACCGGATAAGGCTTTCCAACCCATCATATAAACTAGGGGAACAACCCTTACAGGCTACATAAAACACGAGTTGTCAAGGGGGTGTGAACCCAAAACCTTAGACACAAGGGGCTCTTGCTCTACCAAGAGAGCTAGGAATAATTAACATATATACGGGACATTGATCGAGGGACTGAAGCTCAAAATTCAACCAAGGCTAGTGCATGGAAATGTGGAGTTGAAAAAATACACACCATTTTTGCACCCAAACTAAAGAACAGCATGCTTCAATGGTGCATGGGACACTTTGCATACCATTTTTGGTGCCATTGCTAGAACAATTTTGTGAGCTAAAAATGATGAGAGGAGAGCCTGACTCTACTCAGATAAATAAACTCAAAAGCATCACATCCCAACTTACTCAGATTAAGACCGATTTGTCAAAGATGACATTATTGTTGCAATCTTCCTCAATCCTAATCTCTGTTATGTTAAATTCAGCACTTAGGAAGTCGACATTTCACCGACTCAATGATGCTTCTCCTAGTAATGGCAAGCTTCTACTTGTGAGTGGTAAATAAAAATCACAAAAGAGTCATCGACTTTACAAAACACAAGCCCACTTTGTACAAAAACATCAAATGAATCAGTAAGCAAGGAATGACTAGGCTCACAAACAGGGCTCCTTGGCTAAGAAAGAAGCTGCAAACACATAGCCAATCCACTCATGTGCGAGCATACAGGGTATTACTGCAAAGGCAAGGGCAACAGTTACGAGTGTCCGAGAAGAGCTCTAGAAACAGAAGCGGTCTGGCTACAAAAGACAAGAAAACTAACCTTACAAACTTTACAACATTGTACAGAAATAAGCACTAAGTAGTTTAGAAGCTTTAACTCCAAGCTCTTTCTACTTCTTTCTCAAAAACAAAAGCATTCAACCAATCCTACAACTCGGGAAGGAGTTCATCACCAAAATTTCACTTCTACTCAAATGAGAAGCACAAATCTTTGAAAGCATCAATCAAGGTTTCACCAAAAAGATAAAAATGGGTTTGCTCACAAGGCAGTACTGGTTGCAATGCCCGCAATGCAACGGAATGATGCCAAACTGGTTGCGATTCCCGCACAGCAAAGGAATGATATTCATCTGAAGGCCTCAACCGATCACATGCAAGTGGTGTGAATGTTACCAAGCTGCAGTTTTTCCATCCCCAGGCTTGACAAAATTTCAGCTTACATTTGCCATGTTTTTCCTGAAGAGACTACAAAATCATGCCATCCTTCCTTGAGAGTGGAGAAACAGCAATACATGCAACACGACACAATGTCACAAAATATCACTGGCCCCGGCTCGCTGTTTGTTTAGTTAGAACAGAAAGAGCAAGCCATTCACCACAACAAGACAAACCATCTCCACCAACTTGAACTCAAAAATGTACATGCACAAATTTGTATCATACACATAATCACCTTTGAACTCGCATACATATATATCTCTGACAAAATTAGATGCAAGATGGAAAATGCGCATCCAGATAGGGGCAAATTGAAAGAGCCGCATGATGAATTGGCTACAACCCTTGAATCTCTTGCATGCCTAAATTTGAAGGAAGCGCTCACTGTCCGGCTAAAAAAGATGACATGCTCAGCCCCTGAATAGGTCCTCGGCAGGATGGGCATGTATTGCTGTTAACCTCCCGGTGACGAAGCAAACAACCGAAACAATACTGAAAGTGCAAACATGGCAGGATGACGGTGTCTCGGGGCTTCTCATGGCACACACAGCAAATGGACTTGTCCTTCTCGTCTTCCAGCTCCCTCTCAAGAGCCCGCTGTGTTGCTAGTAGTGCTGTTTTCTCCTCATTGTACGAGGATTTGAGCACCTGGTTCGCCGCTAACAATGCTGTTTTTTCCTCATTGTATGAAGATTTAAGTGTCGCTTTTTCCCTTTGAAAATCTACCTTCTGGTTCTCCAACCTTGCCCTTGTTTCCCGCAGTGAGCAAGCACTATGGCGGTATTGGGTCTCTGATATCTTAAGCTTCTTCTGTGCGGCAGCAAGCTCCTGCTTGAGTGTAACTTTCCCTTGCACCGATTCAGTATAAGCACAGGAAATTGCGGCGTCTGTGCAGGACAAGAGGGCTAAGGCGGCAGATTGAACTCTGCGAAGGTGGGGGATGTAGGATTCAGGGGAAGGATGAGCGAGCATTTCCTGACGATCATCGAGGTGATTGCGGGCATCGCGAATGCAGGCAAGGGTTTGGTTGATCCATGGACTCGAGGAACAGGGCTTACCAGCTGGAAGGCATGAATCCTTCTTGCCCTCAGCTTTTTGAGAGATACCACCAGAAGGCGGAGCAGGTGCATCTTCCTCCTTTTCATCATCTTTTTGAATTTCTGCTTCTTCTGCTGAATCTTCGTTCTCATCACTGTGGTCGTCTTCATCCTCTTCATCTTGTTCTTCTGCGTTGTCATCATCTTCTTCGTCGTTGTTGCTGTCGCTGTCGTCGTTGTCTTCCGCATACTCCTCTTCTGATTTCTCCTGCTCAGGCATATCGTCAACTCGGCGTGTCAAATAGATAAGAGACTCTAACTACGGGAGGGTTACCCCAGCCTCGGATAAAAACGCTCACGCATAACTATTGCAAATTGACATCAAGCATTTAGCACTACAGGAGTCTCGTTCACTCTTACCAACAATGCAATGGTACTTTTTGTACTTTATGAAGTGCACCACATTTTCCATACATATCAACCAAGGCATTTCCAAGCACGGTGTTTTCTTTCAACAACCCCTAACTAACAATATCATCGTGAATTCTTTTGCCCATATCAGCAGGTGCAAGTTTACATGATTGCATTTGGCCCTTTGCCTTCAAGGTGCAAGCATATGTGATTGCATTGAGAGACACCTTCGCTTCACATTCAAAGCTTCTTGGCCCTACTCAAGTTGGGCATATCCCGCAGTTAGTGCGAGCAAAAACAACAATTTTGTGCGGGTTTAACTGAAGATATGGCGGAGTATGTCAATTTTCAAAGGCCACGCACCATATCTGCGGTCATACACCATACCATGGTGGCTTCACGAATCAACTTCCAACAAGGGGCTAAGAGAAATCCTAAGCCCATGGAAAACAAGGACCGTAACGAGCCTAAGGGGAAGGACAATGTCCAAAAGTCTCCTAAAGGCAACGCCAACAACAACAAAGCTAAGGAGAAGGGAGTTTATAAAGGCAAAAGTAAACTCTCTCCTGAAGAGCTAGAGCATTATCGTAAAAATAACCATTGTTTCAAATGCGGGGAGCAAGGGCATGCCTATCACGCTTGCCCCCACAAGAATACACGAAATGAGCCTCCTAGAGCTACCTTGGTCGAAATTCAAGAAGAGGATACTCATCACAAAGGATCTCCTCTATGCCATGCTTGGGGAAAGCTAAGAGAACATGATGCTTTTATTCTCTTTCACCCTGGTTCTACTCACAATTTCATATTGACAGACTTGGACACCAAGCTAGGCATCCAAGCCTATGAGATGGGAGATGTCCTACCTGCCGATGGTGCTTTCAAGGGGCAAGAAGCCTCAATCACTCCCTTAATTGGGAAATTGAGGCTCCATGTCCAAAGCTATGTGGACAAGGAGGATTTCTTCATCTCCCCTCTCAAGCACGAGGATATAATCCTAGGGGCACCATGGCTTGATTGCATGGCTGCCAATGTTAAATTCCTTGAAAGGCAAATCTACTTTACGTTTAGGGAAAAGATATGTTTATAGATCCTAAGGAGTTGGGTGACACCATACCCATTGTACATACGCAAGCTTTCAATGAGTCAATAAAGAGCTCTATTTCCGTGTACATGATTTTTGTTATAGATTCTCAAAATGAACCTAATGCTTTAGCAAAAGCAAATGTAAACAATCACAAGGAATTAGAGTTATCCAATTTTCTCAAGGGGTTTCAAGATGTTTTTATTGACGACATCCCTTGTGAACTACCTCTTAAACGAGGCAATGATGACCATGCAATTGAATTTCTTCCAGGAAGTTCACCGCCTAATAAACCTCCCTATAGAGTTTCTCAAGCTCAACAAGAGGAGATTATGCGGCAAGTGCATGAGTTAGTTGAGAAGGGTATGGTTAGGCCTTGCTCATCTCCATTTTGTTCAACATTGTTATTAGTGCACAAGAGAGACGGCACATATCATATGTGTGTCCACTATAGAGCACTAAATAGGATCACTATCAAAAATAGGTTTCCCGTTCCACGGGTGGAAGATCTATTTGATAAGCTATAAGGGTCGGCCTACTTCAGTAGGATTGACCTAAAAAGTGGCTACCATCAAATAAGGATAGTTGACCAAGACATTGTAAAGACTGCATTTCGCACTACATTTGGTCTTTACAAGTACATTGTCATGTCTTTTGACTTGACCAATGTACAAGCCACATTTAACCACTTGATGGAGAAGCTATTCAGGCCTCACCAAACCTTTACTGGAGTGTTCTTTGATGACATAATCATCTACTCTAACTCACTAGATGAACACAAGCAGCACCTCCATGTAATATTCAAGTCTTACAAGAGAATAAACTTTATATTAATCAAAAGAAAAGTGAGTTTTTCTTAGAAGAGATTCAATATTTAGGTCACATTATCTCTCACGATGGCATCCAAATGGATCCATCAAAGCTAAAGGTAATAAAAGATGGCCTAATCCAAGAAATCTACATGAACTAAGAAGCTTTATAAGTATGTGTGCATACTATAGACGCCTTATAGAAAAGTTCTCACAAATCGGGGGACCATTACATGACCTAACAAAGAAAAACATTAGGTATACATGGTCCACCAAGGAGAACAATGCTTTCAAAAAGCTTAAAGAAAAGCTTATCTCTCAACCTGTGCTTACACTATCGGATCTCTCAAAGCCATTTGAGGTCCAATGCGACGCCTATGGTGATTGCCTTGGAGCTGTTTTGCTCCAAGAAGGGCACACCATAGCCTACGAAATTCGAAGGCTCGACCCTGTTGAGCAAGCTCTAGGCATATATAAGAAGGAACTCTTAGCAGTTCTAAATGCACTAGACTCTTGGAAACACTATTTATTGGGGACTCCTTTCATTCTGCGGACGGATCACCAAAGCCTTAAGTACTTCATGATGCAGACCAAGCTCTCCGTCAAACAAATGAGGTGGACAAAATTTCTTTTGCAATTTCATTTTCATATTGCTCACATTGCTGGCAAGCATAATCAAGTAGCCAATGCACTCTCAAGACAACCGAGAGTAAATGCAATTTCCATAGAAACTCACAATGGTCTATCTTCTATGATAGATGTGTACGCTATTGATCCCGATTTTAGAGATGTGATTTCAGCCCTTGCACTAGGGAAGAAAGAAGAACCATTTACCCTACAAGATGGTTATCTTCTCTATGGAAATAGACTATGCGTTACTAACTCACTAAGTGAGAAAGTAATGTATGAATCTCATGCTCCTCCTTATGCGGGGCATAGAAGGATTCAGTCTACCCTAAAAGGGACGAAAACATATTTCTATTGGCCTACCATGAGAGCAAACATACAAGAGTATGTTTCAAAATGTGTGGTATGCCAAAAGACGAAGTGTGATAGAGGGAAGCAACCTAGATTGCTTCAACCTTTGCCAATTCCTAATTCACCATGGGAGAGCATATCCATGGATTTTATCTTTGGATTGCCCAAGTCTATCCATGGGTATACAAGAATATGGACGATAGTAGACAGGTTTAGCAAACAAGCACATTTCATACCTGTCAAAAAGACTATCAAAGCCCATCAAATGGCAACCCTCTTTATATCACAAATCTCAACTACCATGGCTTGCCAATGTCCATAGTGTCGGATAGAGATCCTAGAATGACCAGTAATTTTTGGAAGGGTCTCTTTGAGAATTTAGGGACAATGCTAAACTTCTCTTCGGCCTATCACCCGCAAACAGATGGCCAAAGTGAAATAGCTAACCTAACAATTCTTGATCCACTAAAAGCCTATGTAACGGAAGTAGATCAAAAGTCCCAATGGGAGAAGTGCTTACCCTGAGTGGAGTATGCCTACAATAACACTATACATACCTCCACCGGAAAAGCACCTATTGAGGTAATTGAGGGAAGATCCAAAAGTCCCCTGCTACTTAAGGTACACGAGAAGATCTTCAATGCAGATGAGTATAGCCGAGACCTACAAGAATCTTTCCAAAAGATTAAGGATGCCATCTCTATCTCACAACAAAGGCAAAAGGCTGCTGCTAATAAGCATAGAAGAGCTCAAGCCTTTAAACAAAATGATTGGGTCTTGCTTAAATTTCCTAAGGCTCGATTAAGGCACACAATGGGCAAGAATCGTATGGGACACCAAAAGTACTATGCTAAGTTATCAAAAAGGTAATATGGTCCCTTCCAAATTCTTAGACCAATCAATGAGATGGTCTATCAACTTAAGTTGCCCAATCATTGGCTCATACACAATGCTTTCCATGTGAGCCTACTAAAGCCTTACAAAGGAGAGCTACCTCAAGAACCAACTATTGAAGACCCACCGGAGATTGAGGACCAAGAAGAGATGCTACAGCCCGAGTCCATTCTCCAACATGAAGACAAGGTATTGAGAGGCAACAAGATTATCTGACGGTATCTTATTAATTTTAAGAACTATCCTTTTGAAGATGCTAGATGGATGCAAGGCATACAATTAAAGGATAACCTAAACCTTGTCAATGCTTACAATGCTTTCCTAGAGTAAGCAAATGTAAATATGTTTAAATGAACAAATTTTTTGTCTTATAAGGCTTTCTTTTTCTTTATTGTGCACAAATGAGTATTTTCCTTTGGACTCTTTATCCATCTCATAGAGCATGAAGTACAATAAGTTAAATATATGAAAGATAAGAGAGCATGAGCTATGTAATCAAGAGAGCGCATGTCATGATTAAGAGAGAAAATTATCATAAAAGGGGACAAAAGTGTATCTTCTGTAGCTTGGCTCTAATGCAGGTTTTGATGGCTCCATTAGCTTTGAAAGGAGATAAAATAATAGCCACCTGTCCACACTACAAGAGATCACCTAAATTTTGACGTCAGATTACCGACGTCAATGGAGTAAATCTAGAGGGAGATCAATTTTTTTTAAAATACTCATCTTCTGAAGCCTCCAAGATCATGTTGTGTTGCTTCCCAGTCCTCATGTCGTAGAATATGGGCTTTCCTTTAGCATCCTTCATCTGAATCATTTCGGTACTCTAGTCTTGCTTAGCTTCCATAGCCATGAGCCTGGGTCTCCCAAGAATGACAGGGTAGGCCTCCCCTTTGTGTGGCATGACAAAGATGTCTACCTCCACTTCTGTATTGAATGCCTTTACTTTGACCGCATTCACAATGTCTATGCATTTCACTCTTACATTATTTTCCATTTTGGCTTGGTAGGGTGCCGGCCTACTCACCTCTAGACCTAGATGGTGCATCATTTTTTCACTCATGACGCATATTTGCACGCCACCATCTATGTAGACATTTGAGATTTGTTTCCCCTTGATGTGGGCATCCATGGTTGGTAGGATGTCATCGAGATCCCTGCCAGAGATAGCCCCAAATGAGAGTTTGTGTGAGTGTGTGTGGGAGAGTATAGCCCTCAAGCAACCCCCTAGCTTGCTTTGGTCGACCCCCCCCTTGTAGCTCATGCTTGAAGCTCATTAGACCCCCCTGGCCTAGCCAATCACAAGCAAGGGCATATCAAGCAACAAGGGTAGCCTTGGGACAAGTGTCCCCCTTTCCCCTTTGAGAAAAAGGACGTGATAAATGCTAACACAATTAATTAAATCCACTAAATTATCATTGGACCCCTTGGAAGGTCAGCCATTAGGCTTAGGCACACCATGAGGGTAACCTAGCTAGGGACTTGACATGTGTCCTACTTGCCTTTTGGGCAAGGGTTTTCCCTTTGGGAGAGAGAGTGGTCGAGCAACCACCCCCCCTTCTTGCATGCCTCGCCCCTCCTTGTAGGGATTTTCCTTGACTTTGTGACACCTCAAGCCCCTCAATCTTGGGCCCAGTTCTCACCATAATCTTGTCCCTTAATCCACTCAAGCTTGGGCTGGTTTCCCACCTCAAGTACAACCCTAACATATCAAGCATGACAAGCACCTCAAGCATCTCTATCATCAAGCACTTCAAGCATCTCCGTCATCAGGCATGACAAGCACCTCAAGCTTGGGCCGGGTTCCCACCTCAAGCACAACCCTAACTTACCTAAGGTCAAAGGACTTTTGGAGGTCTTCAATGAAGCTAACCCTAAGGTCTTTAAGCTCCATTTGTTAGCCTTGCTCTTTGACATACCATCTCTTATTTGGGCCCCTTTACCATTGGCCCCGTGTTGAAACAGATCTATAAGCACATATCTATATCCCAACCTTGTTCTCGTTTATTCTTACACATTAAATGATCAGTTTAATGTGAGAAAAGCATTTGGGTTGGTTAGATATTAGATTTTATGACATTACCTCTCTCTTGAAATCATAGTCATCCTCGACTATGAGGTAGAAGAGATAAAGCCTTAGTCATTAGTCAATCTTGCTTACTGGGTAGAGGATCCCTTTTTACCCTAAGACATCTTTCCAAGATGGATGACTAATCCATTTGGTTCTTGGTAGACATAGCTATGGCAAGCATCTCTGCTCTAAAGAGAAGTTTTATGAAGCACCAAACGAACTTTATCGAGCGAACAAAAAAACCGAGCGATATCCACAGAGAGAGAGAGAGAGAGAGAGAGAGAGAGAGAGAGAGAGAGAGAGAGAGAGAGAGAGAGAGAGAGAGAGACCACAGCGAGTAAAACTTTGGTGAACACTAACATCATTTATGAATAAAAAAGTAATTATAACATTTTGTTCCATCAAATTAAATACAAAACATGATACTTTTACATGAATCACTCATCATGATATCACAAGAGAAGGAATTATTTGTTGCCATTCTCAAGTCATCAGCAATACTTTAGTGAACACTAATATCATTTTTAAACAACAAATTAATTATAACATTTGGTTTCATCAAGTACAAAATATAATACTTTAGCATGAATCACACTCATTATTGATGAAGGCATGTCTTTTATGTGACTTATTGTAGGTTTGAACATTGTATCGTGGATCTCGCACCATCCTTTTAGCTTCAGCCTCAATGTACACTAGCAAGGCACTTCATTTAAGCAAAAATCAACATATCAAAGCAAATAAATGGACTTTGAATGGTGTAATTTTTTTTTTAACAAAATCATTTAAAACGGCATCAATAGTGAGCTAACTATTGTCAAATATTTCCATGAGCATACATAGATTGAAAAAGAAAAATCTAAGTAACGAGAGGCACTCAAAAAATAAAAAATAACATGTCCATGACCAAAAGAAATGGAATGCTCACAAAGGATCAAATGGGTTCTCAACGGGAGGTCTATTCTCCTCATTCACCACATCTGTAGAAGTTGAGGCCTCTTGTCTGTCTTGCCCTCTGGATTGGGGATGAAGAAGAGGTGACACATATGTCGAGATCAAAGCATCATCACTATCCAATGCTTCACAAGCACATCTTGAAGAGAGACATGCTTTGAGAAAAGGAGCAGTCCCACAACCAAACTCCAAACAAAGGCCCTTCAGCCTACATAAGAGCTCAACAAGACTAGCAATGAAGTAAGAGCTAAGTTGCATGCATCCTCGCCATGCAAGCCCAGAATCCATGACTATGTAAGCGGACTCTGGCAAGTAGTGTCGCATGATGGTATCTGTAGGAGTCACGCCCATTGCACGAAATAATGGCATACTCTCATCAAGGTAAACGGGAGGTGGTGCACATTGCCTACGAACAAAAAATAGCATTGAGCTATCACACTGCAAAGAAACATGACAAACACTTAGAATGTTATAGTTTAATCATTACATACACTAGGCACTAGAAAAAAAAATTCAAACCTCTTGATGATCTCCACCCACATCCACAAATCCGTAAGATGAATTATGAACAACAATCACTCGACAATGAATAACCATGTTAAATGCTCTACTCATCTTCTCAATCCAATGAAGAGTATCACCTACCATATAGAGATCTGATTTTAAACAAATGCAAATAAAGCAACAATAAGGTTTTCTTAGTATAGAAGATATTGATACATGCAATAGATCCCAAAACAACAAGCCATCCAGAATCTGCCAATGTACTGTGCGTCAAATGAATGGCGGCTCTCATGTGCTCCTCAGTGCAAGTATCCCATGGAGGTTGTGAGGGTGTAAAATGTAGGACACCTCCAAAAAGCAAGTCAAGAAACACAAAATCAGTAGCCCATGGAACGAACCTACCATCTCTCCTGTATCCACCAACATCTGTAGATCGGACTCTGACCATATGATCGTGTAGGGGCATTAATATCGGTGACTGCACACCAGAACAAAACTCAAGTTCAATGGTAATATAATCCCCTAATATAGCTAAACATATATGATCTCTCTATGCCTATAGAATAGATTTCTCTCTAGGAAAAACAAACCGCACCGAATGATGCAAGCTCTGTGTGCCAATAGTGTCTGTCAATTATAAACAATGAGATCACCAAACCATGGGTGCATTTTTATACCATAGTGCAATAAAAAAACAATTGCAAGATTAGCAATCCTTTGTGAGTTAAGAAAACTATATTTTTTATGGACACACCTCTCATGTCAAGCTCCTCCTCTATCTCGTGTTGCTTCCCTTTATGTTTTGGTAGAGAAGCTATCAAGGAACAAAATCAAGCGAAGAGATTAGTGAGCCATAGCAAAGATATCAATAAAACTACATGCTCACACATGTCATAAGATTAGTTAAGATTTTCTTTTATGCTCAAACTTGTCATTTTTGTTGCAACGATTGTCTCGTGTTTCTTCCCTTTATCTTTAGGGAGAAGCTATCAAGAATACATTAATCATGCACAATAGCAATGAAAAAAATGTAAAGAATGAGGATGCAAGAGAGCTACACAAGACAAGCACAAAGCACACAAAGATGGAAAGCTTCTTCTTCTTCTTCTTCACAGAAAAGAGAGTACAAAATGACTAAGTGCTAAAGCTGAAAAGTAGCACATATGTACATGCGGTCACTAAGTGTGAACTCGCTAGAAGTGTACTAGGCTTGCACTATAAGTGTAGTCCAGCTGTAGAATCACTGGCAGAGATCCTCCATGTCGGTCACCTAATGCGCTAGTGAGTAAATGCCATAAGCGGCCAAGACCCGTAGTGGATGCCAGCTCAAGATGTAGAGCTCGACATCTCAACACTCCCCCTCGAGCTCTGCATGTCGCAGAGTCCAAGCATAGTTCGGAAACGTCGAAGCTTCTCAGCTCAGAGGGCCTTGGTAAAGATATCCTCTATCTGCTCCTCTGTGCTGACGTAGACCAAGTCGATGTCGCCCGCCAACACTCGCTCTCGAACGTAGTGGTAATGGACCTCTATGTGTTTGGTCCTGGCATGGAACACTGGGTTCCTAGCCAACTGCATGCTGTTGAGGTTGTCACAATGGATGAAAATCTGCTGGTCCACCTGCACTCCCAAGTCCTCAAGTAATGTGCGTAGCCAAGCTACCTCGCACGCCGCAACTGCTACACCTCTGTACTCGGCCTCTGTGCTCGATAAAGCAACCGTAGGCTGCTTTTTGCTGCTCCAAGTAACAGCAGCACTCCCAAAAGAGAACATGAAGCCACTCGTAGATCTCCTATCAACAATGCTACCTGCCCAATCTGCATCTGTATACACATACAATGCTAATGGTGCATCTGCTGCATAGAACAATGCGTAGTCAAGAGTACCTTGCACATACCTAAGTGTGCGTCGTACTCCATCCAAATGTGGCTTCCTCGGAAGCTGCATGAACTGACTCTCCAAGCCTACTGTGTAGATCAATTCTGGCCTCGTGATAGTCAAGTAGATTAAACTACCCACAATCTTCCTGTACATGTTGACATCCTCAACAACATCACCCTTCTCTGCACTCAGCTTTGCATTCACATCCAAGGGAATAGAAATTGGCTTACAATCAGCCATATCATCCTTTGACAACATGTCCAAAGAATACTGTCTCTGTGATAGCCATACACCCTCTGGAGTCTTGATCACCTCAATGCCAAGAAAGTAGCGCAACTCGCCTAGATCTTTCATTTCAAACTCCTGTTTGAGAAGACCCTTCACATGGTCAATCTCCATAGCATTGTCACCCACAATAATAAGGTCATCTACATATATGGTAATGACCACAATCCCCACATCACTCTCATGTACATAGAGTGAATGATCAGCATGAGCTCTTCTAAACCCAATACTGACAAGATACTTGGCAATCCTGTCATACCATGCTCTAGAGCCCTGCTTCAAACCATACAAAGCTTTGAGAAGTTTGCATACATAATCTGGGCAACCTGGATCGACATAACCAGGTGGCTGATCCATATACACTTCCTCTTGCAACTCACCATTCAAGAAGGCATTCTTTACATCCATTTGATGCATAATCCATCCTCTAGATGCAGCCACTGCTATGACAGCTCTCACAATTGTCATCTTTGCCACTGGAGCAAAAGTCTCCTCATAGTCTATGCCATAGGTCTGTGCATAACCCTTTGCGACCAGCCTTGCCTTGTGACGCTCAATGTTACCATTAGCCTTATGCTTGGTTTTATACACCCATTTACAGCCAATAGCTTTCTTGCCACTTGGCAATGGCACCAACTCCCATGTGTCGTTTGCTTCCAATGCAGCCATCTCTTCATTCATTGCATCATCCCAATGCACATTTCCAAATGCATCCTCAAAACATGTGGGCTCCACATCCTGTATCACCTTAGCCATGTAGGCTTGGTGATGCACTAGATACCCATCATAAGTCAATTTCTGAACTGGATTTCTGACTCTATTAGATCTGCGCGGTCCTGGGTCACTCCTTTGTCCTCTAGCATCTTCTTGTACTTTCCTTACACCAGGTGTCCTGACAGCCGGAATTCCAAATTCCTCATCAAGACTTTGTTCAGAACCATCTGAATCCATGTCTACATGTGAAAAACCTGATGATGCATCAGTCATAAAGGGAGGTTCATCAACCTTTTCCTTTCCTTTTCGTGATACATTCCCTGTACCTGTTGGTGGAGTAACCTGCGTACGTAGTCTACCATTCCATGGTTTCTCAACAGAGCCACGAGAAGAGGACTCTTGTGGTCCAATCAAAACCTGTGACTGTGGCCTCACATTTTGTACAACCACATCATCTTTTCCATCGGCCCCAATAGTGCCATGTGCATTACTGTACCAACTGCTCATCTCATCAAAGACTACATCTTTGCTCACTCGTAATTCTCGTGTAGTAGGATTGTAGCACCTGTACCCCTTTTGTTCAAGGGAATATCCCACAAGAATACATTTCTCTGCTTTAGGATCCAATTTCGTACGCAACTCATCTGGTACATGCACGTAAGCTATACAGCCAAACACTTTCAAGTGTGCCAAATCAGGCTTTGTACCTGTAAACTTTTCCTCAGGTGTTACATCATGCACCGCAGTTGTAGGTGTCCTGTTCATAATGTACACAGCTGTATTTACGGCTTCAGCCCAGAAATGATGAGGCATGTTCTTCTCATTCATCAATGCACGTGCAACCTCTGCAATGTGCCTGTTTTTCCTTTCTGCGACCCCATTCTGTTGTGGAGTATATCTGCATGTAAACTGCCTGTGTATACCATGCATTCACAGAAAATCTGAAAAATCATTGGAGAAGTACTCTCCCCCTCCATCTGACCTCAATGTCTTGATTTGCATATATGTCTCCTTCTCAATCATGACTTTGAAGTCTTGAATGTGACCAAACACTTCACTTTTGTTACGCATGAAGTAGACCCATACTTTCCTTGTATGGTCATCAATGAAAGAGACATAATACCTGCAACCATGTATACTTGCAGTATCGGTTGGACCCCAAACATCTGTGTGCACCACCTCAAGTGGCTTTTTACATACATTGCGCTCATATGGAAATGAGCCCTTTGACTGTTTTCCAGACTGGCATGCTGCGCACACTTTATGCATACCATCCACCTTGAATTTGGGCAAACCTTTTACAATCTGTTTTGATTGCATGCTGCGCAATCTTTGCTCATTGACATGGCCAATGCGTTTGTGCCAAATGTCAACATCAGCCACAACACTTGTGCCCTGTGCAAATAATGCATCTTTTACCTCAGGCATGTCTACATTCAACGTAAACATTCTGCCCACACATTTGCCCTCTGTGATCAGCTTACAGCCATTCTGGAAATCTTCTACATAATAGCCATTTGGATTGAAGCGAACCTGCAAACCCTGCTCAACCATTTGTCCAACAGAAACAAGATTCTTTGTAATGTTTGGGACATGAAGTACATCTGCTAAGTACTTTGATTTCCCACTCTTTGTATTTAGAGGTATGTCCCCTACATGAGCAATGGGGTGAGCTGTGTCATCTCCTGTCTGCACATAGCCTGACACATCTGGTTTGCGCATATCTCTAAACCACTCTCCACGAGACGTCATGTGATTAGAGGCACTTGAATCCACATACCAAACATCATCTTGGGTGGAATTCTCTACAGTCATTGTATTCATTACATGCTGCATAACAAACATGCGCTCGTTTTTGCTGTCATCTGCATCTCTGCTAGTAGATGCATAGTTGCCCTATTCTCTCTTTCCACTTGCTTTTCCCTTTGGAAAGTCACGTGACATGTGACCTCTTTCACCACAAGTCCAACATTCTCTGCTATCTGGAGTATGTTGCTGCCTGCTTGATCCTGCACCACGACCTCTTTGACTCCCCCTGCCTTGAGACTGGTTTCCCCTGCCACCTGTATTGTTTTGATTTGATTGACCTTCCAGAAATTGGCCCCTGCAACCCCTTGGGCCTCGACCACGACCTCTACCTCTACCTCTATTGGAGTTAGAATAGAAGGCCTGTTCAGAATTATTTCTGCCATGAGAAGAGGATGTGTCAAGGTTCTTCTCCTCAAGAATAAGCATAGAAATCAAATCTTGGAACACGGGGATGTCGTCTCTTGTATTCATGGAAGACCTAAAATGGACATACTCATCTCCTAGACCATCCAAGCATGCACGGACAATGTCATCGTCTTCCATTGAGACTTTAATAGATCCAAGAGCCTCAATGATACTCTTGATCTTCAAGGCATAATCATTTATTGAGAGGTTGTTCCTCTTAACCTGATTTAGCTCTGACTTTAGTTGAAGCTTCCTGGCCTTGGTGTTCACCTCGAACACTCTGCCTAAGTTTCTCCATGCAATGGTGGGGTTTCAGCATCCTGTAGATAGCCCATCATGCCATCTGTGATGCTCATAGAAAGCCAATACATCACTTTGCTCTGGCCTTGTTGCCAGTCCCTCAAAGCTGTCCTTTGTTCTGCTGTAGCATTTTCCTCGGGAATCTCTGGTTCCTTTTCATTGTCTCCTTCTACATAGTCCCAATAACCTTTTCCTTTTAGGAAATTTGTTATTCTGAACTTCCATGCAGGGTAGTTATTTTTCTCAAGCTTCTTAGTAACAATCTGACTGAAACCGTCAGACATCTTGAAGCACTAAGACAAAATAGCTGCAATCTGCAAAAACCTGCAAATCTGTTGAACCTGCTATCGTGGTACCTGTAACGCTTTCTACACTCAACGAGTGTCCACAATCAAGCGTACATACAACCACTGTACTTGTACAGTAAATCTATGTATACTGCACTTTGGAGACCTGTTCAGAAACTTGTGCGAAAAACTCGGCATCTAGTCGTGGATTGCAAACGAAGGGATTGTGATGCTCTTGCTCTCTTAGCCTCTCTTTCCTGCACCAGGCTCTGATACCATGTAAAGAATGAGGATGCAAGAGAGATACACAAGACAAGCACAAAGCACAGAGAGATGGAAAGCTTCTTCTTCTTCTTCAGAAAAAAGAGAGTACAAAATAACTAAGTGCTAAAGCTGAAAAGTAGCACATATGTACATGCGGTCACTAAGTGTGAACTCGCTAGAAGCGTACTAGGCTGGCACTATAAGTGTAGTCCAGTTGTAGAATCACTGGCAGAGATCCTCCGTGTCAGTCACCTAACGCGCCAGTGAGTAAATGCCGTAAGCGGCCAAGACCCGTAGTGGATGCCAGCTCAAGATGTAGAGCTCAACATCTCAACAAAAAATTCAACAAAGACTGTGTTATATCTCACAAAACATAGACAAAGTCATTAAAGAGACTCACATGCATGAACGGATATATTATCATGTATGGTCTCCCTCCTTGCATATGCATTAAATGTGTCAACAACTGTAGAGGGATTTGATGTCCTCTGTGCATCATGGATCTCTCTCTCACAACCCAAGACATAATTTTGATCCATGTCTATCCACCAAGGAAAGTGATCTAGCTCCCATTGTGATTGATGATGCATAGTGGGAGGATACATGCTATCCTCACTATCAACACGGACCCATGATCGAGCAAGCAAAGGAATGACTAGAATGTGTTGTTTCCCCAACAAATGATAGAAGTATCTAACAAAAAATATCATAGCAAACTTTTAGATTATCACAATGAAACTCACAAAATACAAAATAAATGTACATTTTAGTGACTACTACGTATACAACAGTCTTTGTGAAGCCATTCGATAGTAGTCGATCTTCTTAAGAGCTTGCAACTCAGCATCGTTATTTCTGTCCTCCAAAGACACCTCTAATGGAAACATGAATTTACGAGCCTCTACTATCATCTCTCCATAGTAGAGCTCCAATGTAGCTTCTAGACGAATTGTGATTCCATCCCGCACATCCACATAGTCAAGCAAAAGTATCTCAGCACCATCAAGCACTCTTGTATAGCACCCTCGCTTTTCAACCAACTATAACAATCAAGTGATATAATTTATAGAAAGATAAATTATAAAAGAAGCAACTAAAGATAGAAACCCAAACTCTTGTTACCTACCTACGGAATCTATGGTCACCTTGAGTCAATCCGTAAGCCGCTCGTGTAATCTTGCTAGACTCCAGCAATGATAACCATAAGATCTTATTTTTAATTTTTGCATCATGAAGAGTAATTAAATTAAGCTTCTCTAATGTCTCCCAACTCTCTTGGCCCCATTTCAAACTCATTACTTTATCAAACCACTCTTTACCATGTCGAGGATCAACAATATTCAAAATCTATCACATAACTTTCATTAAAAGAAGCACTTGAAGACAAACAGTACAACCTAGTCAAAAGAACCATACCTTTCCAACACGATCCCCATATTTAATGTACAATTCTCTGATTATTTGTTTCTCTTCTTGTTTCAGATCCTGTGGAGATAGAATATCTTTCTTGCTCTCTATCTTACTTTGGAGCTCCTTTGACATTTGAATCTTTCAATAAGTATTCAATAAAAAAATTAAAATCACAAAGCAAATATACTTAAATTCAAGAATGTAGTACACTTACATCAAATAACAGTTGAGCAAGATATCTCCGTGTAAGAGGATGCCAAGGCTCTTCCCCTTTTGTTCCTCTTTATTGAAGAGTGTCAATGAGTTTCTGATCTACCTTTGGTAGTGTACGGAGATAATCTTCATGATCGGCCGCACAAATATTTGAGCAATTGACAAGTTCATCTCCCAAGTTAGAGGTAACCAAAGCATGTGTGTTCATGCTACAAAAACGAATATTTTTTTTAAAGAAGTACCAAAATAATGTAGATACATCAAACAATGCACTTCATTTAGCATTTTACTTACAAGTTCATTCTTTGAAGACTAGTCAACAATGCAATCTCTAACACCTTTGTAGTATCAATTATTGTACATAAAACTCTACAATGCCTCTCTTTGTTAGTAGAGAACATTTCATTAATGGTTTCTCTCCAAGCAATTGTCCTATGATTCCCTTCCCACACATAGAACATCTTTTGGGAAAGGGATTCAAATTGTGGATGTGCAACCACCTCTCCTTCAAACTCTATATTGAGTGTTTCCATATTAGATCCCATCCATCAATAACAGCATCTTACAAAAAAAGACATATGTTTACTTATGTTCATTAAAAGAAATGAACAAAGGTAAAAATAAGAAAGCATACATGTAGACAATGAAACCATAAATGAACCCTTCTCTTTGATGTAGCCTTCTTTGGCAAATGCAGACCGCAAACCACTTACATCTGACCTTAAAGCACGAACTTTAGCATGAGGTATAAGTCTACAAAAATGTATGGGAGGACATTCAAAGCAACTAAATACTCTTTTTTTACTTATAATGTCCTCTCCCCGGTCCAAATGCAATGTGCTATCATCCTCATCTGCAACACTTGGACATATTTGAGGTCTCATTCTAAATGGCACTATTTGCATAGTAGCTTTAATTGTAGCTATCTCTTGGTTCACTTCATGCAAAGAACCCAAACCAATATCATGACTATCGCTCTCATCTGGAAACTCCATCTCAGCCACAAAGCTAACTTGACCACTACAAACAGGTTTTGAAATTGATGCACTCCTACCGCGTCTTCTTGAACCTCGCCTTGCAGTAGAGGGACTACATTCATAAAAAAACAATACCTTCAAAATAATACTAACAAACTTTCTATTAAATAGACCTAATAATAAAAACATTTCTATATTTCAATTAAAAATTCTTATTTAATAAGTAAAGGTTATACAAACTTATGCAAACTCCATACTTTGAAACACTGCTCTATACTGTCCTGCGTCGACGCGGTATAGTTTCAGATAGTGTCTCTAGAGTTTCAATTTATAAAAAAGATGTTCAAAATGTGTGGCAATCATGTAAAAATGCCTGGACACAGTCCTAGAACATGCCGCGTCAATGCGGGACTGGTTATGCCACGATCTCGGTAGACAAAAACCCACAAAGCAAAGCCTTTGCGGATCAGAAAAACAATGTGTTAAAGGCTCACAATGCTAACAACTCTTATATGGAAGAACCAAGTAGTCCCTTTCTAGAACAACAAAACCATGCTATTAGGGCTCCCCTCACTGACGGCCGCTACAAGGATCAGCAAGCCAGACACAATCCTAACACATGTCGCGTCGGCGCGGGACTAGTTATGCCACGATCCCATTGACTCGTCTATGTTTACTCAGCACGCATTAGGAAGTACAAGAGCATGAGGAAGTTCCATTCTCCATGGCCACCTTCATCTCTACAGACTATCTCACAGTTCATCTTACTCTAATCACTTCAATTTGAATGCAAAAAACTTTCATATAATGAAAAAATAAAGTCGTCCATGCCCATGGGATTTTAAGAAGTGTCCTGACTCCCAATGCACATGGCCAACTTCTATTGAGTTCTAAGTTGCCTGCCAATAAAATGGCTGAGACGTGAGTATGCGAGCGTACACCCATGCCTAGATCGATCTGTGATGAAATAACAATCAGTAATACAGTAGAATCCCTTAATGTCTTGAAACTCAAATGTGCAAGCCCCCAAGCTGTTACAAACGTCTTGAAATAGAGGTGTAAAATCATCATTCTACACATGCAATGCCACCTAGCAAGAGATCTCAAAAAATATACAGATGCACACAAATATCATTGCACACCTCCACACATAGACTTCTTTTCAAAAAATGTATTGGACACCATGACATTTTCCCCACAAAATCTACACAATGCCTCTTTGCCAAGGTTCCCAAGAGCACTGTTGAAACCACTGGGCGAACCAAGCTTTCTTATTAGCTTTGGCAGTCGTTAATTTTCCACTGTGAACTGCACTCTTTTCATTTCCTATTTTTCATCCAATTGAGTATTCCCCCAAGCCTTGAAAGATGTGAAATTCCAAGAATATCAATACAACAAGCAGCATAATTCTCATTCCCTCTTTTCTTTATAACTAAAGGAAATAACAGCATTTGAACTATAGATGCCCTTGGTAACCAAAACCATAGAAAGTGATCGTTTTATTCGCTCAGTGCAGTAATCAATAATGCGTTGCACAGCCAAAATAAAAAAGAAAAAACATATGCACAACGAAAATTAACAGATCCATAGCCGAAAGGCTTATTGTCTCTTCAACAAACAATGTGCACAATAAACTTGAAAAAAAAACATGGGACTCTATCATAAACAGTCCCGTGCCAACACGATATCAGTTAGGGCAGTGTCCCAATGCGTCTACCTTGTGGGGGGACGATGTTTGGGTGTCATTGATTTGCCGTGGACGATAGGCAGAGCACAGGCTTCTTGCAGACAACAAGCAGAGTGTAGGCTTTTAGAAAGGTTAAAACATAAATTTGCCAATTTTAACTTATCTCAAGCTTATGAGATATGGTCGGGGAAAATGCGTCTTGAGTTAATATCGTGCCGGTGGCTTCAGGCACACCATGAGGGCAACATGAGGAGGAACTTGACAAGTGTCCTTGCTGCCTCTTCAAGCTGGGGTTTCCCTTGTGTGTGTGTGTGTGTGTGTGTGTTCTCTCTCATCCCCCCCCCTTGTAGGCTCGCCCCCCTCCTTGTAGGGATCTTTTTGACTTTGGATGAGCAAGCCCCTTAGTCATCAAGCATGACAAAGCACTTGAACTAGGGGGTGTTCCCACAAGCATCTCAGGCAAGCATCTCAAGGCACCTCAAGCACCTTAATCATGTAGCAAGTGAAGCACCTCAAGCATGGATCCAGTCAAGCACCTCAAGCATCTTAATCAAGCACCTCAATCATGTCAAGCACCTCAAGCACAACAAGCACCTCAAGCAGGACAAGCACCTCGAGCTTAGGCCGGGTTCCCACCTCAAGCTCAACCCTAGCTTTCCTAAGGTCAAAGGACTTTTACACACATTATTGGAGGTCTTCAATGAAGCTAACCCTAAGGTCTTATGCTCCATTGGTTAGCCTTGCTCTGTGATAGACCATCTCTCATTTGGTCCCCTTAACCATTGGCCCCGTGTTGAGATAGATCTATAAGCACATGTCTATATCTTAACCCTTGCTCCCGTGTATTCTCCCACATTAAGTGATCAGTTTAATATGAGAAAATCATTTGGGTTGGATAGATATTAATTTTTATGACATTACCTCTCTCTTGAAATCATAGTCGTCCTCGACTATGAGGTAGAGATGGTAAAGTCTCACCCATTAGTCCATTGGTCTTAGCGGGTAGAGGATCCATTTTTACCCTACGACATCATTCCAGACGGTGGATGACTAATCCACTTGGTGCTTGAGAGACATTGTCTGCCGCAAGCATGTCTGCTCTTTTTAGTCCATATCATACTTCCAAAGTAGAGTGACAAGGTCTACTTGGTGTTTGGGAGACGTAGTCACCACAAACATGATCCTAAGTATGCATACTTTAAAATTTGTGCACAAAACATAAAAAGAGAGTCGTATAAGACAAAAACATTGATCATTTAAAATGCATTTCTTTTACATTTGCTTACTCTTTTGTGTCATTGTAAGAATCATTAACAAGGTTCATATTATCCTTAAGCCATGTTCTTTGCATGCATTTAGCATCTTTGAAAGGATAATTAAATAAGATACTGTCAGTAATCTTACCATTTCTTAATACCTTGTCTTCTTGCTGAAGGATGAACTTGGGTTGGAGCTCCTCTACTTCATCCTTGATCTGTGGCGGGTCTTCATTTGTGTGTAATTTGCCTTAGATGAGCCTTGGGAAAGTTTAGTAAGACCCAACCTTTTTTTTTTATAAAATAAAGATAAGGCTCTTTTGTGCCTAACGGCAAGAGCCTCTTTTGCCTAGCTGATAAATGGATATAGCCTGTTTAATCTTGTAAAAAGATTCTTTTTGATCTCGTCTATACTCTTTTGCAATGAAGATCTTCCCAGGTATCTTAAGCTACAAGGGACTTTCGGATCTTCCGTCTTTAGCCTTGAAAGGTAGTTTCTCCTTAGAAGTATGTTCACGTTATTAGAGACATATTGTTGTTAAGATAAGTACTTCTCTCATTTGGAGCATTGATCTACTTTGAATCACAGGCTTTTAGTAGATCAAGGGTTATTAGTTTTGTATCTTTTGGCCATCCATTGGAATAGTAGGCCGACATAAGAGGGTTACTCTAGTTCTGATAGAGATTCTATCAAAAATTAATGGTCATGGTAGGATTTCTATCCAACACTATTAGATGTTGGCAAGCCATGGTCCTTTTTTCATACTTCATCTTTTGGTATACCATACATTTTGAAACATTCTCTTGTATGTTATTGTTTTCTTGGTAAGCCAATACAAGTATGCTTCTACTCCTAGCAGAGCAAATTCGAATTCCTCTTTGCCCCGCATATGGAAGGAGCATGGGAAGCAAGGAAGATATAGCCTATTGAGGTATGGAAGATAACCATCCTTTTACGTGAGTGGTTCTTTTTCTTTCATTTGTAAGGCTATTATCATATCCCTAAAGCCTGGGTTAGAAGCATATTTAACTATCATAAAACATAGCTCATTGTAAGTTGCTATTGATATCCTATCTACCCTTGGCCATTGGGAAAGTGCATCGGCTACATGATTGTGCTTGCCAGCAATGTGAGCAAAGTAGAATTGAAGTTGCAAAAAGAAATTTTCCTACCTCATTTGATTGTCCGAGAGTTTGGTTTGCATCATGAATGGAGTCCGCAAGAAGTACTTCCATGTGTCTAGAGCATTTAAAACAGCTCATAGGTCCTTTTGTATATGACCAACATTCGCTCATTGGAGTTGAGTCTTTGAATCTCGTATGCTATGGTATTCCCTTCTTGAAGCAAAGTTTTGCTCAAAGGCTATCATCCAGGCATTACATTGGACCTCAAATAGCTTTGAGAGATCCCATAAGTTGAGAAATAAGTTTCTCTTTAAACTTTTTAGAAGTATTTTTCTCTCTTTGCGGTCCATGTATACTTAACGTTCTTTTTTGTTAAGTCATGTATTGGACCTGCTATAAGCATGGATTTTTCCTATGAAGCATCTTTAGTATGCACCCATACCTTTAGAGCTTTGCAACTCATGTAGATTCCTTGGATTAGGCCATCTTTTATTACCTCTACTTTTTGTGGATCCATAGAAATACCACCTTTAGAGATAATGTGACCTAATTATTGAATCTCTCTCGAAACTTACCAGTCCATGTTATTGCCTTTTTGAACTCCTCTTGTGGAGCCTGTAAAGCTCAATAAGGAGGCTTATTAGGCAATGAGATTCATGGTAAAAGCTCCATTGTATGGCCATTGTCCCCTCATTGTGGAGATAGCTCACGGGGGTATCATCATTAAAAACATTTTGGAATCCATTTAGGAATTTAGACAATTCTAATTCCTCTTGATTCCCGTTTTTACTATTATTATTATTATTTATTTAATAATATTGTTATTGGTTGAAACATTAAATTCATTTATAGACTTTCTAACAGAAATCATATATATGAAAATATAAATTTTCATTAACTTGTGAAAGCATGCATATTTACAAGGGATAGGATACTACCCGACTCATAAACATGTATGTACATATCTTCTAGCATAGGAAAAACAAAAACCTTTTTCTATAAGCATCCTCTTTTGGAGTTTCCAACATAGAAACTCAAGGTGGCTTGTTGCGTGCATTTCTTTGGGGACAAGCACGATAGACATGCCCTTTTTGTCCACACTTGTAGCATTTGTTATCCTTACGATAACACTCTAGCTCTATTGCAGAGAGTTTATTCTTACCTTTATAGACTCCTTTCTCCTTAACTTTGTTATCGGTGTTGCTAGAGTTGCCTTTGGAGGAAGTTTGAGCATTAGTCCTCCCTCTAGGCTCATTTTGATCCTTCACTTCCATGGGTTTAGAGTTTTTCTTAACCCCTTGTTGGGAATCGATTTGAGAGGCGACCATAGTATGGTGTATGGCTGCCGATATGGTATTAGGCCTTTGTGAGTTAATATACTCGGCCTTCTCTTCAAAAATACCCGCACATAGTTGTTGCTCTTGCTCCCCAAATTCTATCTTTTTGTAGACAGTGGCTTTGAGAAATAAATCCCAAAACTTATCTACATACTTTTGGATAGACTCGTAGGGAGAGAGTTTCAAGTTTTGCCATTCTGTGAGGACATTTTCTTGAGCGTTGCTTGCCAGAAACTGTTTTATGATGGAGGCTCTTAAAGCCTTCCATGTCTTTGGAGCTTTTCTTTGGGCTTGTAGGCTATCCCACCATTGTCGAGCGGAACTTTGGTAATGCATAGATACTTGACGCAGTTTAGAGGACTCTATGAAGCCCTCATCACCAAAGGCCGCATCAAGCTGTTGGATGAAGGCCAAGACCTTGTCCATAGCACCAAAGGTGATAGCATAGGCAAGGAAAGTGGTGTTCTTCCCTCCCTCTTTGAACTTCTTTAGCTTCTTGGACCTTCTCCATACCAGATAGAGCTTGCGATGGCCTTTCCTCTTGGGATCTTTGAGAGAAGAGCCGCTACCTTCATTGGAATAAGAGGAAGTTGATGAAGATGGAGAAGAGGGTGACCTCTTTCTCTCCTTTTCCTTTATTTGGTATCACTCTTCCTTTTTGTGATAACGAGGAGGAGGACTTTGCAGTGATCTTTCCCTCTTGGGGGAAGTTGGAGATCGTTGAGGCTGCCGTCTTCTTGAAGCCATATCTTTGGAAGTATTGGAAACTCACTTCCTTCTCCTCCTCTTGGTGAAGGCTCTAAAGTAGAGACTTTATCTTTCTTCTTGGATGGAGGTAAGCCCACTAGTAAACATTTAAGCGCTTCGTATGGGTTCTCCTCTTCTCTCGCCATAGAGAGCCCTCTCTTGGAAATCTCATGAAGAGACTTCTCAGGTGCTCTCTCTTTTGGGGGAGTTTGGAGAATCCCATAACTATGAAGTTGTTGGAAAACTTCACCTTGTAGGAATGGGTTTTCCATAGCTTGTTGCAGCTTAGAAACAAGACATTTGATAAACATGGGAGCATCATCATTAACACTTTCATGTGCAAAATCAAAGTTATCAATGTTCATTCTACTCTCTTGATTATTGTCAACCATGTTAACAGAATTTATGTATGTACTTAGTGTATGCTTTGGCAATTCAAAACCTTAGTTGCCACTCCTCTTAGCCTTTGAAAATCGGCTCTTAAGTATCTACACCCACGGCTCAAAGTGGTTAATTATAGAGAGTAGAGGAGTAGGTCTAACATAGCAGAATTGCCAAGGGCTAGCTCCTTTCGGACTTCTTATGGCTCAATAATGGTAAAGCCATAGGCAAGTCTAAAAAGACTCCATTATTAAGTCCAAAGCTCCCGAGGTGTGCACCATCCCCCACATAGTGGGCTTAACAAAACCGATATTAGATCCCAGTTCCACTTACCCTATTATAATTAATAACATCAACCTTTTATAGGCTACTTATGGACCCCTCTTCTTAAGCAAGAAAAGAGAAACCAAATGCTCTGATACCAATGTAATGGGAATGGCCTATGAACTTAGAGAATAGCGGAATTTAGAGTGAGCAATTTTGAGAGCATAGAGGGTGAACTTAATGGGTAGTAGCAACTCTATCATAACACTTAATTAACTAGGCATGAACAATACTTTTACAAGAGAGAGAGTGTAGAGAATATGACAACAGTTGAGGACCGGATTTATGTGGAGCCGGTCCCCCCTCCAAAAGGCATTTGTATTATAGATTCTCTCATTAAGAGAGACTTGGTACAATACAATCTTTGTGTTCCTTGAGACCTCGTTGGCAATATGGAGATGGAAGGTTCACACACCAAGCAGCTTTTGCATAATTTCAACAATCAATCTTAGCTTGAAAACAATCAAGAACTTGTGAACATCATTAATCTTTGTGTTCCCTAAATCATTTGAGTGCATGAAGATGTATACTTTTATGCATCAACTTGTGCTTAAAGCAATAATTAATCTACCTTGCAATACAATTAATCTACTTGTATTAAGTAATTAATCTACTTGCAATAAACCATTAGCCTTCTTGCAATAAGCATAACATGCACTTGTAGAAAGCATTAACTATCCCAAGCCTCAATCCCAAGACCTCAAACACCTTCGAAGGTGGAGAGAGCTAGCAGGGAATGAGGGTAGGGAAGAGGAAGAAGAAACATTTCATAGGAGAAAGAATTAGTTCCTCACTTATCATACTCTTGTTGCTAGCATACATAATAGCATAGTAATGGAGAAGAAGAAGATGGCAAGCTTAAGCATTGAAGCATAGCTCTTGGTTGGATTTGCATTCCATAGCCAAGAGAGTTGGTGTAGGCTCTCTACTTCTCAAGGAGCTTCAAGAAGGAGATGGAGCTCTTGCACTTTGCATAGCACCCCATGAGAGTGTTTGTGAGTGTGTGTGGGTGAGTATACCCCCTAAGCAACCCCCTAGCTTGCTTGGGTCGACCCCCCCTTGTAGCTCATGCTTGAAGCTCATTGGACCCCTCCAGGCCTAGCCAATCACAAGCAGGAGCCATTACAAGCAACAGGGGTAGCCTTGGGACAAGTGTCCCCCTTTCCCCTTTGAGAGAGAGGACTTGATAAATGCAAAATCAATTAATTAAATATCCTAAATTATCATTGGACCCCTTGGGTGGCCAACCAATAGGCTTCAGGCACACCATGAGGGCAACATGAGGAGGAACTTGACAAGTGTCCTTGCTGCCTCTTCAAGCTGGGGTTTCCCTTGTGTGTGTGTGTGTGTGTGTGTTCTCTCTCATCTCCCCCCCCTTGTAGGCTCGCCCCCCTCCTTGTAGGGATCTTTTTGACTTTGGATGAGCAAGCCCCTTAGTCATCAAGCATGACAAAGCACTTGAACTAGGGGGTGTTCCCACAAGCATCTCAGGCAGGCATCTCAAGGCACCTCAAGCACCTTAATCATGTAGCAAGTGAAGCACCTCAAGCATGGAGCCAGTCAAGCACCTCAAGCATCTTAATCAAGCACCTCAAGCATGTCAAGCACCTCAAGCACGACAAGCACCTCAAGCAGGACAAGCACCTCGAGCTTAGGCCGGGTTCCCACCTCAAGCTCAGCCCTAGCTTGCCTAAGGTCAAAGGACTTTTACACACATTATTGGAGGGCTTCAATGAAGCTAACCCTAAGGTCTTATGCTCCATTGGTTAGCCTTGCTCTTTGATAGACCATCTCTCATTTGGGCCCCTTAACCATTGGCCCCGTGTTGAGATAGATCTATAAGCACATGTCTATATCTTAACCCTTGTTCCCGTGTATTCTCCCACATTAAGTGATCATTTTAATATGAGAAAATCATTTGGGTTGGATAGATATTAATTTTTATGACATACTTGATGTTATTCGTTCTCTTCCTCTTCAAACCAATCTATATATTGCACTCTCCTCTGCTACAAAGGTTTTGGAAATGCCTACTTTTTATGATGGGTATGTTGCCTATGGACTTCCTCCTCAAAATGATAACTTAGCTATGTATGGAATGGAGCATAGATTTGATGGGCATGTTTGAACAAAATATGTTACCTGCAGTAATGATATATTTAATGGTACTATTTGTTTTAGTCAATGTTGAGGACATTTGAGATGCTCCAATATAGAATGTCCATACTATCAGGGAAGGAGACAATTTAATGAGTCTCAATGGCGAGGAAAATTAGCACGTGCTCCTAGTAAAGGCCACTTGGATGTTGATAATGGAAAGCTTATATGATTTCATTGCCGTGAAATTCCAGAGTGAATTCACACTTGCCCTGCAGTTGTATATTATTGTATTCCATCTGAAAAGACTGGAGTTACTAGATGTGTATTGCATTTAGGTTTTCACAAGCACCCTGTCATAGAGGGGAAGAGCAGAGTTGCAAATGAGTCAATATCTGATGCCTTGATGCATCGAGCTACCTTTGATACTGTTATGGAATTGATATTTTACTATTCATTTGCAGCTAACAGGTGGAAAAGGGCTTGACCCATCTAGGTCTATGCGAACAGATATAAATCTTATGTACATTTATTATTCAAGTGCTCTTTTATGAGCTTTGGCCATTTATGACCAACCGGCCAGTTTGTACTCACATTTGACCATTCAAGAAATCTATAAAACAAATACGTGCAAGAGGGAAATGGTCACTCTTGCACGGGGGGAGATTGCACCTAGTGTCTGTGTTATTCTCCTCTCCTCTCCCCTCTTCTCTCTCGCCGTGTTGGCGTAGTACTCCGCTCTAGGAGGTGCGCATGCACGTGCTCTCTCAATCTATCTTGCTCTTTGCCTCTCTCTACTCGTGTACAACTTGGACTATGCGTTGTGTGATTCGAGGTATGCAGGTTTGTTCGTTTCATGGCTTGTAGTATATTGTTTTTGCTATTTTGTAGGGGAGATTATTGAGAACAAAGATAAGTCATGCTCATGTGTACTTAATCATTCATGTTTTCTTTAATAAATAAATAAAAAAAGTTATATGTATGTGATTGTTTATGAATATCCACGGATCATAGGTATTCCTGATCATTTAGGGATTTTTGTCATTAAGAAAAAAAACTATATAGGTACAGATAATTGGCCATATGTTAAGTACAATTCAGAGCATAATAGCAATTTCTTTTGAGGTAGAAGAAGAAGAAGAAGAAGTAGAAGAACGAGATTTTTAATTCTGATGAGGTTTCTCTTCCATCCTGGAAACTTATCCTACGAAGGTCGATCAGAGCTCCGCGAGAGGGGTGTGAGTATTAGGATCAAGTGAAGGAAGGGAGAACACAAAAATGATAGAGATGGTGATTTTATTCCCAGTCGCGGTAAACAACCCCAAGAGCTTTATTAAATTATTATATATATAAAATAAAAAAATGCAGAGCCTGCTCTGAAAATGGCATCGCAGAAGAGTTGCATCGCAGGTATGTCATTTGACAACAATCCCATTCATGCCCTCGTTGACTTCATCTCCATCCACTTCCCCATGCACTTGAACCCACCCTCTCCCCTACCACCAGATCTCGACCTGTGCATGCCACACTCACCACCCTTTTTTTTTTGGGTGGAGCGCCGCTATTTTTGGCTAATAACTATCATAGCACCAATGGGGCAGATGGAATCGTTATCTGCATGGAAATCAACTGGCGTGGCCAGCAACACTGACCATCCAGGGCCCCAAAGCCACCAACTAAACCTCTCTCTCTCTCTCCCTTTCACTGCATATGAGCAGTTCGTCCTTTCTTTGGTCAATGAGCAACCATAGTTGCCATACTCAATGTTTGCGGTCCCTATCTCTCTCTCGATTTCTGCCCGCCAGCATTTGTCCACTGATCCCCTCTCTCTCTATCACTCTACCCACCATGCAATGAGTTACGTTCGCTACAGAGCCGCCTTGATCCTGTGGACAGACTCGCTGCAGCCACTCGACTGCAACACTCTCAACTTTCATGGCTCTTCATGAAGCCCACTATGATGTAGTCACCCCACCTTTTCACCCTCTCGGATCTTACCAATCTCCCACACCAATTGTGGCGCTACGGCCTGCAAGCAACTCATTGTCACACTCATACGATATCACTTTATTTTTTTCTCCCTACCTAGAGGTGCAAACTCCAACTCCAGCTCGAATTCCTCATCTGTGAATATAGCTACCGCTGCATATTTTAACATAGGGAGCATCAACATCACACCTCTCTTGTTTTCGATGACAAGCCGCAAAATAGTCTCTATTTCTTCTCTTGCTTCCTCCACCTGTCAGGGCACCGGCAAGGCCAGACAAGACAAGGGCAGGGCAGACTAGGCGGTGTGGAACAGGGAGTCCAACTAGGGCAAAGGGCCAGGGGCTTGCCTATTAAAAGGGTGTTTGGGTGGTGGACTCTCAGACCCTAGTTTCCCCTTGTCTTACACTGGTATCAGAGCTAGGGGAGAAGGAGCCATGGAGGAGGGGGGAAGGTTGCATGAAATTGCATGGTTGCATGAAATTGCATGGTCTCTTTCTCTTCCCAACTCTCTTTCTCTCTTGGTGGGCTTGGAACTCATGGAGGCCGTGGGCATGGCACCTTGAAGACACAAGCTGATAAGGAGGAAGGTCGACACAAGCAGCCGTGGGAGCGACTGCTTACCCGAAGAAGATGAAGGTCGACACAGCCGTGGGAGAAAACCCTTACAAGGAGGGAGGAGCTCGGCAGGGGGAGGCCGTTTGCAATGCAGATGCATCCAAAAGTGTGCACGCGGGCCTGCCGAAGATTTCGCGCTTCATGGACCTCTGCAACTAAGCCCTCTAGGGGGCAGGGCGAGCGCAGCTTTGCCTCCTGTGCTGCCAAACTTCATCGCCATCGCCCGCCTTCATTTCTGTCTGCGCCTCTTTCACATGCGGCCGCCCAAGGGGGGGCCATTTGAAAAAAATTAAAACAGTGAAGGGGGCATGCCCCACCCCGGGCACACACCCCTCCGGAGTTTTACATCTTGCTTCGCCCAGCTCGGAGATCCAGGGCCGAGGAGTTGTCGAGTTTCATGACGATGTCCCAGCAGTAGAACTTGCATTCGAAAACAGTCCTATGATGGAGTTCACGCAGGGACATGTAGGTACGCATACAGTCTTCCGGAAGATCCGATAGGATTGGCAAAGCATGCAATCCTCTTGGTGCAACTCGAGCAAAGACAAAGAAACACTTTGATTTCAATGAACGATGTCAAGACCGAGGCGGATAAACGTAATGTTAGCATTCACAATTGTGAATGCAATGGCAAGGCCATGTCTTCCAGCATGGAGCAATCCCGACAAGGTTAGTACGACAAGGATGATGTATTGGTTGATTCAAGACGCGTTGATTGCGGTAAATTAAGAGTTTGTTATCAAAATTTCGTGTGAGCAAAGCTTATTACAGCACCCGACAAGGCGGAAATTGACAAGGATATACCATACCATGGTAAGGACCATGGTTAGGGCTACAACAAGTCCTCAAGCACAACTCGAGAGTCAACAGAGAACCTCGCCAAGGTATGCAATAGCTGTTGTTTTGTTTTGATAACACTTTCAAACATTCTATGTAGCTCTTCCATGTAGGCACAAGCACAGCTTGTGACAAGTCCCGTACGCAGTCAAATTTTTTCCACTGCTTTGTTTACAAGAGCCGCTGTTTGGTTGAGAGATCAACATTGAGCATGGCTTGATTACACAATATTCAAACCATGCAAAGGGAACTGATACTTCCAGATCGGCATGGCCGATAACTCTTACTGCTCGAGGGTACAAAGTTGTTTGGCATAGCCGTTTCTTTGTCGATTCGACAAAGCTCTTTTCCTCACGTCTAGGCTTGATTGATGATGCCAAATATTTTCCGCATGGCTGACTATTTGTCACCATTTGCAACAGTCGACGGTAGATGGGATTCCCAATCTCTCGCATATTGATTTTCCAAGTGCTGACATAACAGCACTTTGCAAGTATTTATGGAGGATCTTTCAGTATGCGTGAAGCCAAGGGGAATTCATTATCTATTGGAAGCCATGGCTATGAGCCAGAAGGGCTCCAGTTTAATAAGCCAGAAGGGCCTTAGTTTATCACGTACACCTCAGTCTACAAGGACGCTAAAGTACTTATCGGAAGCACGACTTCCATTTCGGCTATGAACTACATTTGAACAAGATTTTCTTCCGACATCTCCACACAATTGGTTACAGCAGGATGACCAAATTAGACCATGTTCAATATTGTTTATATTTCCATGTTTATACATTTACATTGGGAATTCATGCGTTTGGGCAAGGCAAAGTTCTTTGACAATTTTACATGAAGCAAGGCTTCTCCCTTGTGCCAAGGTACTACCCACTGACTTGGAATCACAGGTAGCGGCACACAAGCTTGAAAAACTGGAAAAATAGGGCATATCACCTCACAAAATCCCTACCAGTTTCGATTGTGCAAGGCACTAATGGTTTTGGCTCTCACGTTTTGAGGCCATCACTCTCGCCAAGGGCTTAACAATCTATATGCACGACGTGCTAACCAGGTGGCATAAATTCCACCCCTTCAGAGATTATGCTTCCGCTATCACACAAGACACTCTATCACGGACAAACTAAGTTCTGGTTTGTTTAAATTTTTGGTTGCTGTCAACGCACAATACCACTAAATGGAACCTAAATCTAGGACTTATTTCACAGGGAAAGTGCCATATTTCATTCATTTTCGTACAGTCACGATCCCCTACACGATAAGGGCAGCAAGGTGTCACTTGTGTTTTCTGTTACATCTCTCGAAGCCAGATTATTGCATGCTTATAGGATAAGCTGCACGCTACGCATAAGATGCACACAAGCATGGGTGCAAAACATACAAGGCAGTAACTTAAGGAAAGTTCCTCAGCCCAGCATGCTCTCTTTCTCTCTCTTTCTTATTTCTCTTGAATAATACTGCATACTTTCTAAGAAGCTTTTGCTACATGTTTCACTAGTGAGTCCTCCTAAGCCAAGATGCTCTAATTCTCAGTTAGAAATTGGGCAAGATTCCATCCACATTAGTCTTCATCGGTTTGACGATTGAACACCAATTGCCATGAGGGCTATGAGCCACACACGCTAGCTAAGACCCATTGTTAAATCTAGGGTAAGACCCAATTGTTGGTATTCCTTGGATGATTTTTCTCAAGATCGAACATCTCTACCCAGTGGAGTACACATTGACGTTAATTGACAAGGAAGAGTCATGTCATCCGGATGTTCAGAGTATCATTTTGCACTACATGTTTTCAGTGCGGTGCTCGAGTTGAGTTTTAGATAACCTTAAACTCCCATCAGCTAATCTCTACCACGGAGTATAGATGCAGCAATAGGTTGAGACAACATGGCTGTCCATAAGAGCTAGCCATTTCACTAATTGTGTGGGTATCCGGCTCCCTCTATAGCACTACAGATTGTCTATGGACATACTGTTTCGGGGTAAGACCAGGCGGGTGATTGCTACATCTCCCCATAGGCATTGAGGATCATAGTTTGATCTATCCCAATTCTACTTTCAAGGAAAGAAGCCAGTAATCTACCATGGAGTAGCGGACAAATTCAACTTTTTAAGTTGATTATCATCATTCTGTACACGGTTAACTAGGTTGGTTACCGTTACCTGCTATTTGTGCAGTTCTACAACGGGTCTTACCAAGGCGTTTGACTACGTAGATTCTAATCCAAGGGCTTGGATTGCAAAGATAACACCCAAGGTTCCCAGTGCAATGGTGTTTGTTTTTTCAGGTAGCGGACGTGCTCCTCTCCATTTGAATATGGGTAAGTGAACATTACGTTCAAATCTCTAGGTACGAATCTATTGATTTGGTGTTATTCCATTTTTAGTATGCTTTGCTTGGTTTTTCAAGACGTATAAGTACGCTTGAATGTTACAGAGCCATGCCAAGGGCATGTCGGCACAAAGTACTTTGGGCCAAGTGTCCAATCTATCTTTCTGCCTTATCCTGTTATGAATCCACTTGTAGGATTTGAGTATTGCAAACTCGATTGAGATCACATGCCTATTGTTTTGGTCTCTCATTCATGAATCTGCTCTCATAAAAAAAAAACCATTGGACGTCCTTGTAAACGCATATGTATATCAACTAATGTGCTAGAAATGGTGATCCTCATAGCAGCTAATTTTTCGATTGATGCTAAGTTTTAATTGTAAGTCTTCATTTTATTGACATGTAGTTTATCTTTAGAAGTAGCATTGGTAGAAGAGATGTTTTTCTTACATAATCCACCAATCATAGACATGAATCTCCATTTAGAAGTTGGATATATCTCTAAAAACAAATTACCTCCGTACCCATATGGTGCAACCTTATTCTTTCTCTTGCATTTTCCATATCCATTGGGATAGCGGCCTATTCATTAATCCACAAGCAAGTCATATTCCTTCCCTTCGCATTGCATATCCAAGGAGGACTAGCCTAATCCGTAGCTGCTACATCCTATTTGGAATGATTATAAGTCCCGTTTGTCATGGTGACCTTTCTCAGTCCAAGATTCCCATTGCCAACGCAAGTCCATACTTGTATGATCATTCCCTCACACTAAGGCATTGTAACAATCCCAAATCAAGTCCTTTCTCAAACCATATTCGGCCCTTCGAGACTCATAAACACCACCATAATAATGAGGCTATTTGTCTAATATCCACTATTTGTCCTAGTTTAAATTATTCTATACAATCTTTGTTTTCACATAATTATGAGCTAATATCATAGGTAAATCTTTGCTTCACAAACATTTGTCTCCAATACAATGCAAGCAAATCTAGCTCAGATGATGTAAGAATCGAAAGAGCTTCACGGTATAGCTTTTATAATGATTGTTCTCTTTCTCATCGCATTTCTCTAGTTCTCACTTTGGTTACTAATTGAATTCTAATTACTCAGAATACTTTCTTATGACCTACTTACTTAATAGTCTATCTCCACTAGCTGCCGCTCAAACAACCTCTATATTTCCTAGTTTGTCAATCATTCTAAGTATGTATCTTTCACTCATAAGTAGGATAATTTTTCATGAAGCTCACTAATCACACCGTAAATCCCCTTCTTTTATATTTACAGTGTTCCTTATCACACTCAGGTGATATTCCACTAACACCATTCTAAAATATTCTTGTCTGAACTTCTTTGTGTACCGATCCACTATCTACCTCATCTCTTACTAAGCACTTCATTTGTTAAGTATGCTAACTCTCTCGTCTACAACTGGGACAACCTCTGGATGTTTCTACTACTCCCCTTCAAAACACCACAACTCCAACCCTCTCCAGCTTGTACGAGTATTCTATTTTTATGTGACCCCTAATCTAAATTCTTTCATTTATAGATTTCTATGCACGCACACATACGTACATACATTTTCACATGCAGAATATCCTCCAAGTCTGTCCCTCCTGTACATCACACATTTTTTATCTACATTGTTTTGTCAATTGAATACTCCAACTCTGCTACGTTCAGGACTTACTACTTGCACGGTATGAAATTTTCATTGACATGATTATTCATTAGCTATGCAGCTCCTCATTTGAGCTAGGGTGCTCTGGGATATCAAGTCACATTTTGTAAGTGATTTTCTATTGGAACATACTCTAATTTGGTGTCAAATAGGTAACAAATGTTTTCTTTTTATGCCTTGCTTGGTCCATTAGTCACAAGCACACAAATTTGCCAATTTAGGTAGTGTGTAAATACTCATCTTGGTGTCGATCCGCCGATTTAGGCAACACATTGATAAATTGCAAATTCATGATTTATTTTGAAAACAACATCAAAGGCAGATTCGCCGATTTAGGCAGCACATCTTATTGGTGTAGATTCGCCGATTTAGGCAACACCGATCACAAAATCATGCTACAATGGTTGGCCACCACTGTAACTGGTATGATTTTGTTACCCAGGTATCAAAAATGAAAGATATTTTGGATTTGGATTTGGATTGGGAATTGGTATATGTCGATGCTTTTCTGTCATGATAGTATTTATGAAATTGGATTTGAGATTGCTGAGAATTGATTATTGAATGATGAGTGTGACTAATGATCTCCTGATTCATCAGGGTATGACATATACTGCTTATTCTAGTGGTATGGGACACTAGAATAGGTAGTATGCGGATGACGGCAGGCATAATCTAATGTTGTTTAGTTTCATATATTTTTTATTATTATGTGATGTTTTTGACACAACATACTAATCACTGTTTTTGACAAGTATTGTTTGCAGATTTTTATCTTCGCAACAACTGAGGACAGTTGCTATCTAACGGGGAGATATGTTATGGAATTGATATTTTACTATTCATTTGTAGCTAATAGGTGGAAAAGGGCTTGACCGATCTAGTTCTATGCGAACAGATATAAATCTTATGTACATTTTATTATTCAAGTGCTCTTTTATGAGCTTTGGCCATTTATGGCCGGCTGGCCAGTTTGTACTCACATTTGACCACAAACAAATACGTGCAAGAGGGAAATGGTCACTCTTGCACGGGGGGAGATTGCGCCCAGTGTTTGTGTTATTCTCCTCTACTCTCTCCTCTTCTCTCTCGCCGTGTTGGCGTAGCACTCCGCTCTAGGAGGTGCGCCTGCACGTGCTCTCTCAATCTATCTTGGTCTTTGTCTCTCTCTTCTCGTGTACAACTTGGACTATGCGTTGTGTGATTTGAGGTATGCAAATTTTTTCGTTTCATGGCTTGTAGTATATTGTTTTTGCTATTTTGTAGGGCTCGCGATGTTTCCATCTGTAGAAGATACTCTAACAACTACCAAAGAGCTTGAAAGAAAAACTAAAAAAGACCTACTTATGGACAAGCTTGTGTTTCAAGTAGTTGGTGGTGACTCACCAATGACAGATGAAGAGTTCTCTTATTTTTTGGATTCCGTAACCCCGTTGTCAGACAAGTGACGTGCTCAAAGAACCTTAGAGTCAGCTAAACGGGCAAAAGGAATTACACCTCTTGGCTTGGAGTCTATTTTGACTTTAAAGGAAAAATCAAGATATCCCTTCCTCCACAGAGTTCTGTTTCCAGGTCAGCTTGGACCTGGACAACAACCTCATATATTTATATTGTCTACTATGGGACCAGGGAGTGGTGTTGATTTGGTGAACCGTATGTGCCCTGAAGGAAATTTGCAAGATATGTGGGTGTATTTTGATCATGTACATCGTGTGGAGGGTTGGCCTACTATGTCGGTGCATGTTTACAACCCATATGTAGGAGAGCTATTAACATTGGCAATTTGTGAATTTACTGTGGAAAACAAGCATGCACAGATAGAGTTTTGGAAAATGCTTAATAACGTTGTAGTTGATCGTGGTTTTGATAAGCCTAAATTTTGAGGATTTATGGTAGATGAAGCAAATGCAAACTGGATTGCAGTTTGTACTGTATATTTTGGTGGAGACAAAAAAAGATGCGTGAGAAAGAGAGATCATGTGTTTTTTATTGGGAGCAAAGCATAGTTAAGCACACTGTCAAGTGTATACGTTCCTCTTATCAAGTGGAGCATAAAATATTGTGTCAAAAATGGTTTCATGCACCTTCAGAACATGCAGCACAAGTATGCAAGGATGAACTCAAACAGTTTTGAAAAATGGGCCATGCTATTTTGGATGAGATTCCAGCATTGGAAACATGATTGTCATGGTGGGATGTTAGAGTGCCACATTGGGGAGAAAAATTTGTTGCACACGATGAGACAGGTGCTTTTGTCCCTAGAACAAATCTTTCTGAGGCAAAACATGCAAGTATGCGTGCTTCCATTGGTTATAAGAATAACATTGGTCTGTATGAAGTCACTTTGCAGATATGTCACTAGCAATCCTTCAAAGTGTGCGCTACAATGCCTACTTGAAAGGCATGCAATCATCCACAGGACCATTGATGGCTGACTTGGTAGCTAGATTTATGAACAATCAATCAGTGTCAACATCAAATAGAAAACTTCTTGATGTAGCTCAGCTAGCAATCTTAGAAATGCAAATACCAAGTCCATAGATGAATAGAGTTACATTACAGGAAAAGAGTGTGAAAAAATCACGCTCAATCTTTCTTGACGCCGATGAAACTCTTGAAGAAGACTCTCATAGACCAAAGTTTACAATGCACCACATAGCCAGCCAAGTGCTTCTGCTGCTCCTAGTCTTTGGCCAGAGAAAAAGGTGCCTCGGACTGTTTGGGTGATTAGGTGCACTAAGTCTCACAGAAAAATGACATGTTATGGTGTGGTAGGTTCATAAACAACAATTTAGATAATGTGAAAAATGGTGTTCCTGCCCCTTGCTTTTTGGGGAAGGAGAAAATATCCCGCAGTGGGTGCCAAACCAGAAGGAATTATTGAGGGGTTTGTATGGTTTTGCAATGACAGTAACACTCATACATGGAATATTGATGGGATGATTATTGGACCTCCTGGTCCAGCCCCGGGGATGTGGGTTGTGGAAGAGGGAACATGTCTACTTCTATGGGAGGTTGAGATGTTGCATAAAAATGGATTTGTGCTTCAGGGAGATAATACGACAGCACAACAGAACCTCCATCCTGGTGGGCAATGTGGAACACAGTCGAGTTCTTTCCATGCTAGATTTAGAGATGGAAAGCATGTAAGGTCGAGGAAAAAATTAACCAAAGACTTCAATGACAGGATAGCATTGGTCCAAAGCATGGAAGCACATCTAATGAGAGAGGTTATATTGGTACCAAATGTATCACATTTTTTTCATGTTAGCACTCCAGGCTCAGTTCAAAAGGGGGTTACTTATGCGGTGAACATTGCAGACTTTCCTCGATGTACTTGTGAGGATCTTCGAAAAAGAGACAACGGGCATCTCATGTGTGTGCCATGCAAACACATGTACTTTGTGTATTTTCGAGTCCTTGGTTTGGATTCTACAGCTCATGAGTTTGTCCATCAGACAGCACTGACAAAAGTAGAGTTGTTCCAGGGATTGTGTGGGGCTAGAGTGCCAGCATAGCATCGGCTTCTTGAGCTAAGGTTTGCAGTCCTCTATGGATTGGCCATTTTTTGGATTCCCTGCAATTGCAATTGTAGGATGAGCACCTATTATACTTACATTGTTTTGATAGCTTGTATTACTTAATCCATTTGGCGTTTATATTGTTGCAATGATTACCTTCTATGGATTGCCAATTTGTTGGACTGGTTGCACTTGACATTATGGTAGAGATTTTTTGTGTTATAATTCTCCCTACTTTTGCTCAAAAAAATGCCATGCTCGGTTTTATTCGCTCGATGTATGATTTTCCTCCTCTTTAGACCATTTCATTCTGTCAAGTAGAGTGAGAGATTCTACTTGGTGTTTGAGAGACGTCGTCATCACAAACATGATTCTAAGCATGTATACTATTAAAATTTGTGCATAATAAAAAGAGAACTAGTATTATAAGACAAAAACATTGATCATTTGAAAGAAGTTTGTACATTTGATTACTTTTATGTAGCATTGTAAGCATTGACAAGGTTTATACTATCCTTAAGTTGTATTCCTTGCATCCATTTAGCATCTTCAAAAGGATACTTTTTGAACTTAATAAGATACCATTAAATAATCTTACCATGTCGTAGTACCTTGTCTTGATGCCGAAGGATAGCTTCGGGTTGTAGCACCTCTTCTTGGTCTTCGATTTTGGGAGGGTCTTCAACAATTGGTTCACCTGATGGCTCTCCTTTGTAGGGCATAAGTAGGCTCACATGAAAAGCATTGTGTATGAGCCAATGGTTGGGCAACTTGAGTTGATAAGCCATTTCATTGATGGGCTTCAAGATTTGGAAAGGACCATAGTAGCTTTTTGCTAGCTTAGCATAATACTTTTAGTGGGCTATAGGATTTTTGCGCATCGTTTGCCTCAATTGAGCCTTGGGGAACTTGAGTAAGACCCAATCATTTTCTTTGAACATTAAGGCCCTTCTGTGCTTGTCAGCAAAAACTTTTTGCCTTTGTTGATATATGGATATAACCTCCTTAATCTTTTGAAGAGATTCTTGTAGGTCACGGCTATACTCATCGGCATCAAAGATCTTCCCATGTACTTTAAGTAGCAAGGGACTTTTAGGTCTTCCCTCAATTATTTCAAAAGGTGGTTTTCCTGTAGAAGTTTTGAGGCGGTCCGGGGACAACAAGAGAGGCAACCTCTAAACAACCCTCAAGGCTCCCATGCTGCTCAATTGGGACTGTGGCTACCACAAACAAGCAAAACAATAACAAACCCACAACCAACAACAAGTGAAGGGGCACCACCTAGCTATAGAGAAAACTAGGATGTAAAAGCAAAGAATCCCTGAGCAACACAAGCGAGAAGGAAGGGTACACTATCACTAATATCAATGCTACAAATACACACACCAAATACAAAGAGATGAGAGAGATGGAGAGAGAGAGAGAGAGAGAGAGAGAGAGAGAGTTTTGTGCAAGAATTTAGCTTCAGTTTTAATGATTGATGCGGGTGTATAAACAATTTGGAGGAGAGTCAAGAGACACAATTAAGTTTGATGATGTTGCGATCTACATATTATCTTAGGGTTATGGGAACCCTCTCACCATTCAACCCTCTTATAATGTTTTTCCAAGTAACAAAACAAACATAAGATCGAGCTCTTGAGTCACATACAAGAAAATACTACAAAAGAATCTCAAAATGAGAACACGTCACCTTAAACCCAATGAGATGAAGTTTCCAAGCGTGAATTAAAGAGACTCAAGAGAGTTTTGAACCGAGGTTGCCCAAATTATTGATTCAATTGATGTGCAAGAGTAGATACAACTTTGATTGGAAGTTATTAATGCGACAACTATCTCAAGAAGCTTTTATATATACCACAAGTAATGGTGTATAGAGAGCTCACTCTCTCTCTACAACTAAGATGGAGAATGGTATGCTCAAAGTAGTGAGCAATAGTGTAGAGATCATGCCATTTACAAAGGAAAAAGGGCTCTATTTATAGGTGAGGAGAGCCCTTATTAGGATTATCTCTTGATGAACATTTACACAGAAAACCATGTTTATGATATTTTTAATATATTCTTATGAGAGTGGGGCTCTCTTGTCTCTTGAGTCACATGGATGTGGGCTCAAGAGGAGAAAAATACTAAGGTGAAATAGAGAAGATTCTAGAGAGGTGAGTGATTTTTGTGTGAGGTTGCCTACTCCAAGGTAGAATAGAGTGGGTGCAATTTGCAAGAAACGGTTAGCAGCAGTTAGTGTGAGCAATCACTAGAAAAATTTATTAGTATAATTACAATGGGTAGAATGACTTGAAGGATGAGAAAAGAGGAGTGGATGAGATGGGTGTACCCTTGAGATGATGAATCCTTGAGGAATCTTGGACTCACCCATGCGTAGATTGTCGAAAGTGACCGTCGTTCTTCTTCTTCTTATTTTTACTTTGCTGCCATAGTTGAATCACCACAAAGAGAATGAGGGTTTTTTTGATAAAATACTCCCATTTTGCAGCGTTTAAGTATGGTTAGGTTGCTAATTTTTTATGCATTCTTGAAGGGTAGAATAAAATTGTAATATGAGAGTAATAGAGAAAGATATGGAGATGGTGGATGTAGGCAGAGTTTCAAAAGAGAGCTTTGGGTGTGAGAGGGGAGGGTAATGCTGAGGAGGATGAGAGAAACCATAGAAGGTGTAGGTTTGAGTGAGGGATGGAGAGGAATGAGTGTGTGTGTGTGTGTGTGTGTGTGTGTGTGTGTGTGTGTGTGTGTGTGTGTGTGTGGAAGTGTGAAAAGAAGTGAGAGAAGACTAGGGGTGACTTGTAAGAAAAAGTGGGCAGACTGAGGTCCACCATAAAATTCATATCTCATCGTAGCTCCAAAAAATTATGAAAAAAATTGAAGTAATTATTCAGCTTGCAGGCTATGTTTTGTATGTTGGTGACCTTTCCAAATTTCAAGTGGAAATAGGTGCCAAAAATTCCACCAAAAAGCCTGTTTTTTTATGCCTGCAAGAGTCTTCTAGTGGCCCCCTCATTTGTTGAATTTTCACAATGCATCTAAGCGAGAGCCCCTCCATGAGTCTTATCATGATAAAAAGCATCCAGACCTTATCTTTACACATACATGAAGGAGGATCATTGGTGAATAAATAAATATCTACATGGTGGGACTAGTGTGTGGACTATTCATGGATTTTAGCTCACTGAGCACATGGTGTTAGAATAATGAGTACATAATTAAAAAAATATGGAAGAATTATGGATATAAAAAAAGATATTGGAATCATATGATATGGTCCCTCTTTTGTATTATTTTGGGTGAAAGAGAAAAAGTATGCAAGTAAATAAGAATTATATAATAAAAGTGACTTTGGGAGTAGAAACCAATTTTTTGTTTTCACAAGAGTGGGGGTGAGAATGTGGGGGTGATTTGTATACAAGAAACATATGAGATTAGAGGATGTACACATTGGTAAAATATACTGATGCTGTAAGAAGATGAAAGAAGGCATACATAGGCCTAATAAAACACACACCTAAGTATAAATATTTAAATAAAATATCAAAATCATTATAAAAAATCTCTATGTTTAGGCTCTATATACAATAAAATATTTACACACAAATGGGCCATAATATAGTTTTGTTATTTGCTTTTATTTATTTTTTTGGCTCAACTAGCCCAATGACTAGGTAGCTGACGATTTTACAAATATATGGGGAAAGTCCCCTAACTCACACATGCCTATGTACAGTAAAATTGTGAGGATAACCATAGTGTTTGAGTGATTTTGATAGGGTGAGGTAGATCACTATGGCAATTATCGATAGCCAAAAAATGGCTTGTTGACATGCCAACCTTTTAACAACGCGTCCACAAAGATTCCATGAAGATTCCTCAAAGATTCTCTAAAGATTCCATATGAAGATGCTAATGAAGTGATGAAGATGAAGATGGATGCTGTAATGTGAAGATACAAGCTCGTGTACATCATCGAATATCCCGTTACTATCATTTTGAGCCATTACGGCCACTTTTGTAATGTTTACAAGAACTTCATATTTTAAGACGGCAATTGTATTTTGGCCGCAGATGCTTGTTGGATGAGCAAAGCCAGCTCACGGTGTTGTAATTAAGCTCTATAGAAGCCTACGGACACATCAGGTCATTTTGGCCGGGACATTAGGTTTTCTAAGGTCTAGTGTATAAACCAAAACCTAAAGCTTTGTAAGGCGACTTCTAATAATCTTATCTTTTTTGTCGACTGGGAGACTGCGAGAGAGTGAGAGAGTGTGTGTGTGTGTGTGTGCTACAAGAGCTATGGTCGTCAGAATCGCAAACGGAGAGCAACAGCGTGTTGCCCACGAGGAGAGCTACACGTTGATGCTTACATCACGCGCGTTCGTCTGTGTTTTGGCAGATTCACCCGCGAGCTACTTTTGGAGTTTTGGTGAGTAAACGTTGTCTGTTTTTGCATTTCAGCATATCCACATTATCACAACGAGTAGAGCTACACATTAGGCATGTTAGATTTTAGAAACAATTAGCTGTAAAATCCGACCAGACATCCTACGCGTTTTCTGCACGGAGGGTATTGGGTTAGGATTTGTGGTCAGAGACCTTAGGGATAGCGGCCTTCCAGTGTGTGTAGACTTTCCTTGAGTTTCGTGAAGTTTCGAGATCGTTTGATGGGCTTTTGGCTTGCAGTAGCATCATAGGAGACTCTCACATTCACAGAACCAATGGCATGTAGATTTGACATCTCTGTAGGAAGTAGTCATTAGTCGGTCGAGTAGAGGTTAACACCCTTTGCTTTCTTCCACGCTCCTACGGGTCGAGCTTCGTCCTCAGTTGACATTATATGTTAGATGAGTTCTCGCTATGCTGACGTCCGTCGCGGCGTATCCGCCAACATTGGCGCTGCTGCCGGGGACGAGGGCCCTAAGTAGGTGACCGAGAATAGTCCTTGAGGATAGAGGTCCCTCTGGCTTGCCAGAGTACTATTTTACATTTAGATAGGATCAGAGGGTGGTGGACACTCTAGGTCTTAGGAGGAGTCTAGGGAGTGTGTGTCTAGCCTGGATCTTCCATCTTAGGTAGTATTAGGTAGTAGTAGGTTGTGGTGTAGAGAGTAGGAGTTGGAGTGGTAGATGTGGTGGTAGGTTGACTTGAGAGTCCGTGTGAGGCCAGGAAGCAACCAAGACATCAAAATCACCATCTCACATGATGAGTAGGAGTAGGGTAAGTAGGATATCCTGATTGCTAATCTAGAGTACTTTATGCATGTCTTATTTTTTGTTAGGCTCATCAGAGAAGTGGAAAACGCTAAGTAGGAAAGACGGTAAATTGTGTTTGAAAGCTAATTTGAAGTCCAAAAGTTTCTGTGATTATTGTTGAGAGCTCTATAGAGCATAGGGAGTACTACTGCCAGAAAAAAATTTCATTTAAAGACAGTAGACATCCTACGCATAGGATGTCTCCAGGGAACTTTTTGGCAAGGAATTTGGGGAAATTGAGGTTACCAATGGGTTCTTAGGGTAGGTTTTACCCTAGTAACATATTGACTTGAGTGTTTTTCCCTATTTTTGTTGACCAAAAGCCAAAAGGCGGAGTCAGAAAACGTAAAATTTCAGAAAAGGCTTAAATTGAGTGATTTTTGCATGTTTTTTCAAGTATGAAGCATACTTGCACTTGCTGAGAGCATAAGGAAGCATCAGGGACACTTCAGTCTGAAAAAACAAGCAGTAGAAATCCTACGCGTAGGATGTCTACAGGGTGATCTGGGCATTTTTTTTAAAAAATCTGAGGTTACCAGTGTGTTTAGAAGGTAGGATCTACCCTATTTTCACCTGGAAAGTGAAAATTTGACCAAATTTTGACAGATTAAAGCCAAAAGACGAGAATTGCCAGACATCCTATCCAAATTGTGTCCAAGGCCTAATTGTGAGACCAAACCATAGGATGACTCCATAGGCATGTTCTAAATGTTGTATTGAGTGCATGTGATAAATTTCATCTCATTTGGGTCAGTGAAAGTGAAGATTGAACAGACTTTAGCGTTTTTGGACGTACAAAAGGCAAGAATAGCTAGTTTTGGGGTCTTTTGACATCCAAACTCAAATCTAAGCATACCAGTGGGTTACTGAAGACTAGGGGAATCTTTGGTCCAAGTTTGGGTTCATTCTGAGCAAAAAGACATCCTACGCGTAGGATGTCTACTGCATGATTTTCTGGTGAGCCTATTGCGATAGGCTCAGGAATTCACTATAGAAAAATCAAAATTCAAATCTGACTACATATTTCGGTTCAGAAGGCCCATTATACCCTGTACACAAAGTTTGAGTGCATTTGGACATTTGCAAGGGGTACTTGGTGAGCCTATCGCAATAGACAAGTCAGGAAAACAATTTGAGAATTTCTTTTGAAACCAAGTATACCACTGGGTTTATCATTGCCTAAGGACTGCACACACCAATTTTGGGCTCAAACTGACCACTGGCAAAAACATCAGATAGAGCAACGTTCCAAATTACATCTCACTGTTTTGGTCATAACTTTCACATACGGACTCCGATTCCAAAACTTTTTATATCAAAACGTAGCTTGAGAGCAGCACTACAGATCTTAGAGTAACCTGAAAAATGCATGCCTGTCGCAACCATTTTGGTCAATTTTGAAAAAACGTTGTTTAAGGCCTCAAAATGCATCCGGAAGTCAGGGGTGTCTAAAATTGACAATTTGAGAGAATTGTGAGAAAACGCTCACGGTTTTGGACATAGTTTTGGATTTTCCTTGACCAAAACACTTGAACACACTGAGAGAGGTATTACTACAGAAAGCTAGAGCTGTTAAGCCTAGAAGTCATGTCTACATCAGACTCAGACTCAACTTATACAAGCACATGGATTGCAGGGATAGATGAGCACCCGCCCAGAATAGATCTTCCAAACCTACAGTACATAAAGACCAATTTTGTGGAGAGAGTTTGGACGTATAACCATGAAACTGAAGGACTATATAGGTATATTAATGGAAATCAATTCATCCTTTACAATTGCTTAGAGCCTTACCCAAATGAGTTGATAGAATACAAGATCTTATATGTCTATACACACGACGTCGACTGACAATGGACATCTTTATTTGTTGACAAGTATGGATGAGAATATAGAGCTGTAGAAAGCACAAATCCGTGAACCAAATTAGAGATGAATGGAACCTCTAAGAGAATTCCAAAGAGGGGACCACCACCTGGATTTCCTCCTAGAGCGATAACGAGAGATGAAACAATACCAGAGAGGAGTATGGTTCCATACTTTGCACCCCAAAGTATAAGACCATCTCAGCTAAGAAAATGGATAAATAGAAAGTACAATGGCATAGGAGACCCATACGTCCATGTCTCGGCTTTCAAGCAAGTCCTACGAGCAAAACAAGTAGAGGACTTCCACACGCAGTATGAGGGTTTGGACTTACATTGGAGGACAATGCACAAGCATGGTTTGAACTATTGAACCGGAGAGAGTTCACAACCATTGAGCAAATGTTGCATGATTTTTTTCAAGAATTCACCAAGAGGGGCATAAAACATAACACCCTTCCTAAGATTCAGGAATTTAAACAAGGCGAAACAGAAACATTGCGACATGCAATATTGCGTTTCAAGCAATATGTTGCTAGATGTCCTACCCAAGAGTTACCCACGCCACAACGTCAGATCCTATGCTTCATTAGAGGGCTTAGGAATGAGAATCTCCAAAAGGACCTATACATGAAAAGATACCATACCTTAGAAGAGGTGACCAAAGCGGCAGTTGACCTAGTTGACAATTTCAAATTCTATGAAGATGGTCAGAAGAAGATGAATGATGCGAGTGAGAAAAAGAAAACCATTGATCTTGAGGATCAAAGAGGGAATCTAGGACAATACCAAGTAAATGTTGAGGAGAAAATCATAGAGAATGTGATGCAACGCATCAACCACTCTGACAGAGTACCAGCCTATAGAGTTCCTCAACGACGAAGGTGCATGACATGTGGAGGGGACCATCCGACGCAACATTGTCTTGACTATAGACCTAAGACTCCACCAGGGTTTGAGCATGTTATGTCTCAACCGCCTAGATATCATCCTATAGCGGAACAAGTGTTCTTAAGTGAAAGACCCATAGCTGCTAGAAATGCATATGTGAGTCATGAGCGTCAAATAGAAAGATATGTATTAGATCAGAGGCCACTTCAAGGTCAATATCAAGTATTGCCACAACAACCAATACGTCCATGTGACAGATGTGGTAGTAGTGATCACTTGATTAAGGATTGTCCACACCATGATATCATGATAAATGTATATTGTAATGAGTGTGCAGTCACACATATGATTTTGGATTGTCCTAAGAATCCAAGAAAGAAAGGTAAAATGCAACCACATGTTACGTTTCCTTCTACCATCAAATCAAAGAAAGAACGAGCCGCAACAAAAGGAGAGACAACAACAACAACAGAGCAAGAAACAATTGCAAAAGAACAGGTGCTTCAACAACAAGAAGATGAAAGTAAACTAGTTGCTCCAGTAAAAGTTGTCACAAGAGCACAAGCAAAAGTGCAAGAGCAGAAGCCTACAGATGGAGAGACTAGTAAGAGTTCCAAAATCCGTAGAAACTCTAGACGAGCAAGAAGGACTAGAATGAAAGCGAGACTAGAAAGGGAGAAAGGAGAAGAAAAGGCTCTTATAGCTGAGTTGGAAACAACTCAAGATAAACAGACATAGCAAAGGGAAGTTGAAGCCCTTAAAACAACTGAAGCATCCAAGAGTGCTAGTTCAGGAGGATCTGTCCTAGTGGACAAAGTGAATGAGCCTTTAGATGCGATTTTATAGGCTTATGAGGCTAGATTGAAAAATAGTCAGACCTTAGAACAAAGATGGATGACCCATCCTTATCTTGAACTAGAGAAGCAGAGGCTAGAAATGTGTAAGCAGCTCACTGAAGCTACTCAAGCATTGCTAGAACCACCTCCACCAAAATTGAAGGATAGGATAGTCACCCCAGTGCACAAAGATGAGAGCATTAAAGTAGACGAATTGCCTAGAGAAGAGGTGGATCATAGTGAAGAACCACTGCCAAGGTCGCAAGGCTCGAGGGTAGTCCAAAATACAACAGATGAATCAATCAAGGATTTCCCACCCTATGTTCCTATAATTGAGGAGCAGTAGCCAGAGGAGTTATGGAAGGTTGTCCGAGATGCCCAAAAAAGAGAAGAGGATGCTAGACCAACACCATTTCCTGAAATCACATTAGATAGACCACAAATGAGTGTTGATGCGAGGTCATATCATGGTGACGTAGGATCGATAGCCTCCGAAGACAGTAGACCTGCATCGTTAAGAACTTTGCCACAGTACATAGGAGATTTTGAGGCAAAGTCTGATGTTGTGAGAGTTCCATCACAGAGAATAGGAGGGACAAAATAATTGGACACAAAAATTTTGACTGACTTGCTATCCATGCCAGTGGAGTGCACAATTACATTGGCAGAACTTTTGAAAATCAGGCCAAGTATGCGGACGGATATAGGAAAATGCTTGGAAAAAATTGGGATCAAAAGCCCGTTGAGGTTCCTGGAAAAAGAGCTAGATGAGATCGAGAAGCCTAGATCAAATGTAAGACCGGTACCTCTAAACAAAGTAGGAGAGTACTGTGAAGGAGAAGATGGTAATGCCACTTTGCCTGTTGAGTACAATGGGGATTGAAACAAAAGCTATACTTGACAGCGGGGCAGGAATTTCCATAGCAACAAAACGAATATGGGAGAAATGGGGTAGGCCCGCCTTTAGAACAACCAGAATAAAATTACAGTTAGCTGATGGGCATGTGGAAAGACCCATGGGATTGCTAGAAGCGATAGTGGTGTCTTCTTGTGGTATAGAGTATGCGCATACTTTTTCCATAGTTCACTTTGGCAAGAAAATTAACTATGAAATCATCCTTGGAAGACCATTCATGAGGCAACTCAAGATGGTACAAGATTGGGGTTATGATTATCTATACTTGAGACATGTTGAAACCACAACACGTGTAAATATGAGAAATCATAGTTACCAAGATGTAACTAGAACGCCCGTGGAAAATTTTGATTCTACAACACAAAGTGGATCAACATACCATATGTGGATGGGAAAAAAGAAAGAAATCTGGATGTGCGGAGCATCGGAATGTAGTGGCTTTGGGAGAAATGAGAATGCCTTAGAGAGGGTCTTAGAAGATGATGCTTACATAAGAGAACCTTTTCCGGAAGAGGCGTTAGAACCGCTAGAGTGGACTCAGATATTGGCTACTTTGGATGTCTGTGTTAATGAGACCACACCAACAAAATTTTGCGATGAGAATGGGTACGACATAGTCCCCTACTACATGCTAAGGGTTATGTGTGAGACAGATGAAGAATCTGAGTATGATGAACTCAAAGTCAAGACAAATGACTCTATGGGTGATCCTGCTTGTGATTCATATAATGAAGGGTCAGATAGGCAAGAAGTGAATACCTCAATGATGTCTACAATATCATTGGGTGGTATTGCTAAACTTGCTACAACAGAGGGAGGTATGAGAGCTATCCAAAGTGCTAGATGCAAATCACCACCACATGATGCATCTCTCACCACTGGAACCTCAGACGCAAGGAGCCCAAAAAAGGAAGATAATCAGCCAGGAGAAGACAAAGATGGATTAGATAAGATGCAACAAAGTCACAGAGGTGCATCTATCTCATTCATGAAAGTCAAAGTAGAAGGTATACAACTGACGTTAGTGGGTTTCCACAAGGAATTACTAACATGCTATGTGGACGCTGAAGAGAATTTCTACCGCAAGACCAAGCAAGACACAAATGAAACCCCGACAATTCAGGTAGTGCAAATAGAGACATGCACAGGCACACCACATCCACATCCTAGTTTGGTTCAAGACTGTTGGGGATTAGACTACATGCAAGTAAAGCAAAATATTGAAACAAAAATAGAGTGGTTGTCCCGAGAGGACCAAGGGAAGTTAAATTGGTCCAAAAAAAACAAGGAAAGCAAGAAAATTAATGGTTTATACAAAGATAGAGCTGATCGTTGGTACAGAGCGATAACAAATCATGACAAACTTGAAGAAAATGATACATACTTTGATGCCATTGAAGATGGATCAACATTAGGCATAAACTACAAGTCTCTAGCTGGTAATGTTTATCGCCTAGTCATGATTTTAGCTCTTGTACGTAGAGAAGATTTTTGCCAAATCATTTTCTCACTTCGTGACCTGGAAATACCATTGAATGATGAGATTCTTACTGATGAGGAAGAGGAGGCCCAACTTAGGGATGAAGGGCAATTAATTTTATTTTGGGACGGTGAAATCAAATGGAAGGACCCAATTTACTCAGATTACTTTTTGCAAAGATGGATCACACAATATGATGGAAACCCTGCACCAAAGAGCCTATGGGTCAAGCGTCGAATGAATTGTTGCATGACAAGGGATAAATTCTATTACCCAGATTTTATCTCTCAAGAATTCTCAGCCAATGAAGTATCTTACATACTCCCGCCAGAACCAATGCAGAGGAGATGAACCAAACAAGTAGAATAGGTATGAGTCAAGAAGTATGTGTGTCTAACCCTACTTCACATATCAATGATCACTCTCAAGAGATTGGATTACAACCCAGTATGGAAATAAAGCCATCACTCACGCATGATCAGTCAAAGCACGTGCATGAGCAAACATCCCCACCGCAGGATGACACGACACAAAGTGAACCACTACAAAACACTGCACAAGAAAAGTTCAAAACAGGGTTATCAGCTATGGGGATAGCACAAAACCAGATACCTAGCCCGAATACTGGTCATATAGAAATAGGTGCTCTTTGCGATCAGTGTGCGATAACACACTTGATTACAAATTGTCCAACTCGAATGCATAGTACAAAGGAGGAGCCGCAAGTCAACGAAGCAAAGATGCAGGAAGAAGGGCTAAGATCCAAAGAAGATGCTTCAGGTCCAACACCTACAAACGAGCAATATGAAGACTTGGAATCAATCAAAGAAGAGGTGCAACAAGTGACAAGAAGTTCAGACACTATTGGTGACATTTCAACAGCTGAAGTCGAGGAAGAAGAGCCTATGCCTCTACAGGAACCAAATACTGATTTTGTCTCTCCAAAAGACATATCAGAGGAAATGGTGGTCAAGCAGGAGCTAGAACACATAGATGAACTCACAAGTGTGAACAATGAATAAGAAGACAACAAGGAGTCCACGCAAAAGATTGCTCAAGTCACTCAAGAGAACACAGGCAATCTAGTACCAAAGAAGATCAACTTTTTGCTAAGTGCACAAGACAGAGTCAAGATGAATTTTATGGAAGAAATTGATACAAATTCCATGACTAATGTCTTGTCATATGGCATGTGGTTACTTCTAGGTAAGCCAAAGCTTTATGATATTCAGATAAAGGTAAATCTCTCACTTGAAGTAGATGTTATAAGTATGGGGATTGCAGAAGCTACTCTCCAACTACACTCACAGAATGTCAAAGAAAAATTATTGGTGGTAGATTCTCGAAAAATGGGAACACACTTGATTTTGTCCAAGCCATGGGCACAAGTCTTTGAAGATGATCCTGAATCTTCAACAATGGTCATCACGACAAGCTATCAAGTGGCAACAGAGGTCAATCCTACAACAGTTCAAAGATTCCTGGCTATTGAAAAAGGCAAAGCTAAAGTAAGCCCACAGTCTCTAGCCCAGCCAATGCAAGTCCAAGACAAAGCCTCTACATCAAAAGCCAAACCATCAACAAAACAATGGAAACCCAAGCAAAAAGTCTATCAACCAAAGTTTCCATCGCCCGAAAGTCTCCAAAGGAAGTCAAAACAGGTCAACCAAGTGCTAGTATCCAAGGCACAGATTAAAGTTAATGATCCAATTTGGATACAATCATAGGAACAACCTCAACAAGCAAAGATAACAGGATGTAACATGTCAAGCGAGTCAATTATTGCACAAATCTACAAGAAAGGAAATGCAGATGTTTGGGTCAACAAGCCCAAGATAACAGCCTGGCGATATCCATCCCATGACAACCACTCAGACAGGAATCAACAAAGCCGTCAACGTCAATCACATAACTCAACCAAGAGAAAGGACAGGTACAAAAAGCAAAAGAGAAGGTCTTCCACTGGACAAACCATATGACAAGTCTGGGTAATGAAATCAGAATTCTACAAGACTACCCAACAAAGTCAAGTGAAGATCACCTCCAAGCAAGTCCAAAGATTCATTCCAATCAAGTTACTCGAAGCACAAGGATTCTATGAGGGTAGCTTCAAATCTGGTTACCTAAGGTAGTAGCTTATCAAGGAATCACCCAGGAAAAGCAAGAAACATCAAGAAATCAAGAGCAGCCACCCGCGACACCCAAGAGTACTACAACCTATAGATGGATCCCTCATCTACTACAAGAGCAAGGCTTTTACAAACGTAATAGCCATATTTGGAAATTAAAGACAAGGTACCATCAAGTCAAAGAAGAAACAAAGCAAGTGGCAAAGGAGATCACACTAGGCCCAAGAACAATGTGGGTTCCAAAATCCACGATTCAGTCTCAACAACAAGAAAGATACACAACTCCTTTACAGTCTCTTAACAACAAAAAGAAAGCAACAGTAAATGTGGAGGTCACAGTTTTGAAGAACACTATCTGGAAGAAGAAGACTTCATCAGCCATTGCTTCAACATCAATACCTGTCTCATCCAGCGACCACAATTTGCTACCAAGGAATGAAGAGCAGATATATGCCAATGTATTGGACAACATGGCATCTCAAACAAAAACTAACGAGAAAGGCATAAACATCAAAAGCATATGGAATTGGATTTCACGCCGCGATCAGGTAAGTCCAAGTCGCCATTAAACTTACATGGCATAAGAGTCTAGAGTCCGGCAGCTAAGCCACTAAATGAGCAAAGTGTCAGACCCAAGCTTCAAGTTAATATTTTTATGTGGTCTATGAGTCTAGCTAATAGGTATAAGCTCAAGCTGGAGAGTTGAGCATACATAAAGTCATGTCGCTCATGCTGGAAGAGGTGAGCATAAGAGTCAAAGTCCATATAATATATAAGGTGGAGAAGGTGGAGTAGTCAAAACAAAAACACTCACGCACTTGACACAGCGAGGAAGAGTGGAGAAACCTTGATAGCAAAAACCCTTCTTGTGAGTAGTGAAAGCTTTTGAAGCACTCATGCTATATGTTTTCCTCACTACACTAACTCCATGAAGAACCCATCAATACTCTTCTCTCGCACCGCATCTTATTTAACATGCATAACTCTGTGCAAGCATATAGATGTCCCATCATTGGACATATGCATTAGGCACTCTTTTTTATTCCACCCATGCACTTACACAACAAATGACGATGACCAAGCGGAAACAGGTTTTATAAGCTTTTGCTCAACAACAATGACTCTGACTTCAAGCTACTAACACTTATCCATGTATATCAAGCCCATACTAGTATCCATATGGCCATATGTACTTTAACTCAGCATAACTCTATAACATCAGACCTAAGTACATATAGCCTCGCATTTAATTATGACTAAAGAAATTTTTTCCCACTGGGTTTTTTTCTTTAGTCTTATCCAGGTATCCAAGACCTTCATTTTGTATATACGCTACATTTTACTTTTACTCTCTTATTTTTTATAACAACAAAAACAAGAAGAACCACGATATCCCCACACTACTAATTGAAAATCTACTGACAAGTCAAAAGGGAGAGGCAAAAAAAAAGGCTTGAAAAAGCTTCAAGTCAACTTACAAGTACGACTGCCAGATAACAACCACAGGAAAAGAAAACTAGAGCTACAATGACAACGACCTATTGCACCAACAAGTCGATACAACCTCATGCAATTCAAGATACAACAACCAATCGGAGGGGGGGAGTTCCAGGCTTCAGATACACTACAGGTATAACTTCAAGGCAGCTTTAACATCACGCAAAGCAACCAACTGCAGAAGAGGCTACCACAACAACTTAAACCAACACCAAGACATCAAGAACTCGACAAGGCCAGCAAAGACATAGGGTCTTGTCGGGGACGACAAGAATTCGTAAGGGGAGAGTGTTGAAAGGGCGCCCTTTAAACAATGTTTCCATAAAGATTCCATTAATATTCCTCAAAGATTCTGTAAAGATTCCACATGAAGATGGTGATGAAGTAATGAAGATGAAGATGGATGCTACAACATGAAGATACGAGTTCATGGATGTCATCGAATATCCCGTTATTATTATTTTGAGCCATTACGGTCACTTTTGTAATGTTTACGGGAACCTCATATTTTAAGTCGGCACTTGTATTTTGGCCACAGATGCTTGTATAATGAGTAAATCCAACTTAGTTTCTTGTAACTAAGCTCTGTAGAAGCTTAGGGACAATTCAGGTCATTTGGCCGGACATTAGGTTTGAAGGCTTTGTATATAAGCCACACCGTCACGCACACTAATCACATTGCAGATTTGAGAGTAGGGGCATGTTAGCATTGAGGAGCTCTCCGCGTCGATGCAAGCAATGCAAGCTGAGGACCACATCGCGAGCCCACCTGCTACGAGCTATATTTGGTCGTAAGTACCTCAAACGACATCCGTTCTGAATGATCAAGTAGCGGTTAGAATCAAGGCGAGAAGCTCTTCGTGTTGATGTCTTTGTAGATCAATTCGAGACACTTTGGAAATTATTGTTTTGAGCCTATCGCGACAGCGATTAGAGGTCTTACAGTTATGGTTTTCAGGGTTTAGGTGTTTGGCCATATAGGATATGTCCTTGTGAGTCTTGCACTCCGATTTCGAGTCATTCCGATATGATTTGAGACTGTTTCGAGCTTGTAGTGTTTCGTAGGATGCGTTGTCTATTTCTTTGCTTTATGATAGTGTTGTGGTAGGATTAGTGACTATAGAGTGTTGTTAGTGTCTAGCTTAGGGTTGACAACCCAGAGATTGCCTCCATGCCCTAGTTGGGTCAGCTACGTCCTCCGATTGACAGTTTGTTGGTCTGTGTTCTCGCTGTGCTCCATCGTCCGTCGCAACGTACCCGCAAACAGAGTTTAAAGGTTCATGGGCCATGTTGGTTCTTACCGACGCTTTATTTTAAACTTTGCCAAGATAGCTCATCCTTTGTAGAAGCTTCTTATTGAGTTCCACTGGACTACGGAGTTTGAACATGCTTATGGGTCATTGTAAAAGACCTTGACTAGCTCTCCTATTTTATAAATGCCCAATTGGAATGTAATTTTCCATGTGCATATTAATGCATCAAACTTTGCTATTGGGTGTGTTCTAGCTCAACCAGGAGAACATAAATTGGACTACCCCATTAGTCGTCAATTGAATGATGTCGAGAGAAACTACACCACTACCAGAGCGAGAAGATTTAGCTTTGATTTATGCAGTAAAGAAATTTGCTACTACCTTCTTGCCAGCAAGTTTGGTTTCTATGTGGATCATCAAGCCTTGTTGTATCTAGTAAATAAACCTTGTTTCACAGAAAGAATTATACGATGGTTGCTAAATCTCCTTGAGTTTGATTTTACCGTTTGGTGAGACCTAGTAAAATACATGTTATGGTGGATCATTTGTCTCACATACCTAATGGTGAAGCCCCCATTGGAGTTGATGATGAATTTCTCAATACTTCCTTATTTCTAGTCGAAACCATGACTGAATGGAGTGAGAAGATTGTAAATTTTTAGTTAATGGTTTTCCACCCAAAGAGCTTTGTAAGGACATAACTCAAAAACTGTTAAAAGAATGTGAACCTTATTCTCTCATTGCAGGAACTCTCTACAAGCTAGGGAAGGATGATATTCTTAGACGTTGTGCCCGTGAGGATGAGTATTTATACATACTTCAACAAGACCACATGGGTATAGCCGGAGGACATTTCTCAGGGGAACTAACAGCTAGAAAGGTGTTGCAATCAAGCTATTCGTGGCCTACTTTATTCAAGGATGCATCACTTTTTGCAAAAGGATGTGATAAATGCCAACATTACAAGATCACACAATGAAGGGATAAGATGCCCTTTTATCCGTTAAAGTAACTCAACCATTTGAAAAATGGATTTGGACTTTGTAGGCCCAATTAGTCTGGCGGCTTGTAGCACTCAATCTTGATATATTATCGTTGCCACTGACTATGTGACAAAGTGGGAAGAAGTCAGGGCGACACGTAAGGCTGATGTTAGGTCAATTGCCAAGTTTCTCATTGAGAACATTATTACAAGATTTGGTTGTCCCTTTGAGATTGTGAGTGACAATGGCACTTATTTTATAAATGGAGTGATAAAAGAACTCACTACCAACTTCATGATAGCTCACCATAAGTCCACCCCTTATTATCCACAAGCAAATGGCCAAGTTGAGAGTACCAATAAGACCTTAATCTCTATCTTGACCAGAAATGGTGGAAGCTCATCTCACATATTGGGATTTGAAGCTGACTTCGGCCCTATGGGCTTATCGTACATCTTACAAAGTGGCTATTAATTGTACATCATTCAAAATGGTATATGGCCAAGAAGCAGTCATGCCATGGGAGTTTGTAATTCCTAGTCTGCGTGTAGCTTCACAAGAAGGTTGGGATGGTGACCCTTTAGTTGAGCGCTTGTACATCCTTGAGAGGTTAGATGAAGAAAGACAATTGGTTGTGAAAAATGCACTTGTGGAGAAAGATAGAAGGAAGAAATGGTTTGATCGTCATCTAAAGAACAAAGATATCAATATTGGTGATAAAGTTATTATGTATGGAGTGCGTAACAAAAAAAAAAGTTGAAATATGCAAAAAAAAGACCATATCAAGTGTGTGAAATTACCCCGCAAGGTACCATTCATGTGGAGACTCTAGATGGAGTTGAAACCATTGGATTCCTCAATGGGAGTAAATTCAAAAGGTACTATGATCCTCTAAGCCAGAAAGAGTTACAAGCCATCCATCAAAAGAAAGCAGCCAAAGAACAGGCAGGGCTTAAAAATATCCAAGAAAGAGTTGACGCTCGAGAAAGACAACAACGCATAAGACGCCAACGAGAGGCCAACCTTGGAGTTACACATGCATTCCACGTTGAAACAAAGGATGATTGGTTGGACTCTGACACACCTCTACAATACCCTATTGAGCTAAATAGCACATATGGAAAAGTGCTATATAACGCCTTATTGGACACGGGTGCTAAGTATAATCTACTATCATATGGGGTGTGATGTCAGTTATTAGGAAAGCCATCTCTATCTGACATTATTATCCAAGTCAAGGGTGTCAACAAGAAAAAAATCATAATTTTTGGTATCTAGCACACTTCTGTCTCAAGACTTTTTGGTCATGCTTGCTGGAACTATAGAGGCTCGCCTGCTGGAACTATGGAGGGTAATATAAACCTAGGATGCACATGGATGATAGCCACCAAATGCACTATTGATTGGGGGACTGGGGGTGTCACAACGCAGAAACCAACTCTTAGCCCTACCACTCAAGCCATAGTCCCTGAGATATTGCCTCTTAAGGAAATAAAACCCAAAACATTGCTTGTCCAAGAGGTGGAACCATATGTCCCCATAGCCCAACTCTCTAGAGCTTCAACTGTTGTAGTTGAAATAAAGCTTGAGACACACAAGACCTATCCTAATATAGCAAAGAAAACATACAAGTGGGTCCCTAAAGCTTATTTAGTGACCATAGCTAGTGTTCAAAGACAAGAGCCTGGTAAGAGATGCCTTACTCACCCCAAGAAATGTAAAGAAACGTTGCGTTGGATTCCCAAAAAATTGTTGGAAGCCCAAGGCTACTATGAAGGAAATGATCAAATCTGGGTGCCAAAACATAAATTGTGCTCTTATTTTTCACCACCTGGCCCATGTGAGCCCAATCCTATAGCTCCAAAACGAATTGACGATCATAAAAAGAAAAAAAAACACGGAATGCTACACACCCGCTCCAGAGCTAGTTTGGGTATCGAAGAAAGAACAATTTGTTCCACCTAGTTCAGGAACACGAAAGTCAAATGAAGCTTTTTGCTCTTCATGTAGTTTCTATGTTATAGAAATGATATTTTATGATTTATTACAGCTGACAGGTGGAAAAGACTAGACCCAGCTTGGCCTATGCAAATGTATTTGTATATCATGTATATTTTATTATTCAAGTGCTCTTTTATGAGCTTTGGCCAATTATGACCGGCCGGCCAGTTTGTAACCAATTTGACCATTCAAGAAATCTATAAAACAAATACGTGCAAGAGGGAAATGGTCACTCTTGCACGGGGGGAGATTGCACCCAGTGTCTGCATTGCTCTTCTTATCTCTCCTCTCTTCTCTCTCATCGTGCCAGCGTAGCACTCCGCTCTAGAAGGTGTACCTACACGTGTTCTTTCACTCTCTATCGCTCTCTATCTCTCTCTGTCCGCATATATCGTCAATTATGTGCTCGTGGATGCGTCAGGTATGCAGATCTATCGCTTTATTATCTGTAGTGTGTTATTTTACGTATTTTGCAGGCCTTCCGCGCTCCCGTCTGTAGCAGTGGTATCAGAGCGTGGGCTACGCTCAAACAACTGAAGGTTTCTATAATCAAAAGCTAAGTACAATATATTATGCACTTTTATTTTTCTTGTTTCATTACTACTTGATGAGCATGATTCCTGTAAATGTTTAAAATCTCAAGGTAATTAAGTATCATCCCTCATGAAATTGATATATTATACAGAAGGATCTATTGTAATGGCATGATAAATTAATTTGAGGCTTTAGTTTGCTATAATAGGGGTAAATCTTTGGCATAGCAAAGAGAAGATGAGTGCATCATGTCGAAGATCATTAACACTAGGTTGGTAACCTAACAGGACATAAAAGTGTCCTTTCAGGGTTTTGAAAAAAACCTCCAAAACCATAGTAGATCCACTCATTTTGTAAAATCCTTTCATGAGGTTATAGTTCAAGGCCTACTACACATGGAAAAAATAAGAAACTTGTAAAATGTCTCATCTTTTGGTCACACCAAGCCTCCAAAGTTGATGGACCAGTACATTTTCATCAAAACAGTCATTTCTTACGTTTTGTTGCATAAAAATAAGATTAGGGATTTTTGTAGGACTTGAGATAAATTCCCTAGTTAACTTCAATGGGTTGGTGATCAAAACATATGATTGCTTCTCACTCACTATTTTTTGTTTTTCCAAAAGAAATAGGTACAAAAAAGTTGAATTTCTACCATTCTGCAAACCTATCATCAAAGTTTCTATAGCCACGCTCAATACAAATATTATATTCATGTTTTCTTAGTTCCCTATTGTCCTTTAGGTTCATAAGGAGCCATGGAGCATGTCAAAAGAATAATACATCTCTTACCAAGGGGAATCTTGGGGACAAAGATGAAGTGCTAAATACAGTAAACATGAAAAAACTGGGTTCAACATTATGAGTTGTAGAATCCCATAGAAACTATTCAATATCTAGCCAAATTTGATCCTTATGATTAGATATGGTTACTACCTACAAAATACATGTAGTTGTCACAAGAAACTAGCAATATTGAAAAAGCTATACTTGATATACTAGAATGTTTCGTTTTCTTCTATAATTGAAAAAATCAACCATCGTTGTCTACTATGCAAAATAGGGTAATAGGTGCCCCAAAACTCAAGGAATATTAGCTCTATGTTACAATATGCGACATAGAAAATCAAAACTGTATTTGGATATCATGAAAGCCACCAAAAAAATCATAGAAGAGCTAAAATTGGCTAAAAAACAGGATTTGACCATTTTTGTAATTTGGTCATAACTTACAACTTTAACATTTATTCCTCCCTAGAAGCATCAGGACATGTTGAGGACTACTAAAGATAGTTCTCTAGCATTATAGACCTCACAAACATGAATTCTAGAGTGGTATAGTTGCAAAAAGTTGAAAAAGACAAAAACAGGACCCATTTTTTCACACAGTTTAGGTTGTGAAATGTTGTGCAAGGACAATGTTAAAGATGGAATTGATATTCCAAAAAAATGTCAAGTTTTTTTCAGCTCATGAGACAACTTTTTAGATAGATAGCACCTCAAAATCCATTTTGAAACTCTTGACATAATTCAAGGAAAATGGTCACTTAACAAGACATAAAAATGTCCCAGGACATAAAATTGTCCTATTACCAACCTAGTGTTAAGACCTAGTTAACGCCCCATAGAGAAGGACAAGTAGAAGAAGAATTTAAGGCAGACTGTTGTAGGAATAAATGCAAGAGACCTTGGGGAGTGTTTGAACTTTCTTGTGAGAATGATTGGGAGAATCACACGTGATCTGCTGTTGACAAGGAACTCGATTGAGTTTAGTGGGAATGACCCTCATGCAACTTTTGTAAGAATCGCTATTAAGCCATGATAACATTTTATTTGAATTAATATAACAATAGAGGGAGCAGTAACATCCAGATTCCACAGAAGGTGGCGCAAGCTAGCAAAGTTCATGAAACTGCATCGCTTTCGTCATCGCTACAAGCATCATAGCTAGTGCTAGCATGTCGTGAAGAGCACGCAGGGTGGCTGTGAGGGTTTTACACGTAGGGTAGCAGCAACCAACCGACAACCAACTAGCATACAACCACCAACAACCATCCACCCTCTTCCACCCCTACATGCGACAGTGGCAGCGCCCACCATCCGGCAAACAACCAACTGATGGTGTCGTTACGTCATCAGCCACCATCCATTCAGTTTTCTCTCTATCTCTATCTCTCTCTCTCTCTCAAGACTGGCGATCTCTCTCTCCACTCCAGTCGCCATCCACCGACGGCCACCCGATTGCCATGCGGTGCTCATTTCTCTCTCTCTCTCTCTCTCTCTCTCTCTCTCAAGACTGCCGATCTCTCTCTCCACTCCAGTCGCCATCCACTGACCGCCACCCGATTGCCATGCGGTGCTCATTTCTCTCTCTCTCTCTCTCTCTCTCTCTCTCTCTCTCTCTCTCATTTCCTGATGCCACACTTGAACTCATAGATGATAGAGCCATCCAGAGGCTGAGCACTGTGTCGTCCCACCCAAGGAACCACTTGATACCATGAGCACACAATTGAGCACACAAATCAGTGACTGTCCCAACTCCCAGTCAAAACCGTAGCAATAGACGCACTGGCTGTGTTGTTCAATCATTGCATGGCTGTGTCGTAAAGCAACCAGCTTCCATACACACACACAATGTCCATCTTGGCTGATCGGCTGATCGTTCACCGCACTAGAGATAGCCGCGCATGTCTCTCTCTCTCTCTAGTAGGGTTAGGTATGCGCATGTGGAGCAGGAGAACCTCGACAAAGACGGCTGCATGTGAGGTCGACCGTCTTGCTTGCTTTCCCCATCACGCCCACTCTTTTTTTTTGGTGGCGTGCATGGCGTTGCCAACCACACACCACCTGTCTTTCTAAACTACCCACCATCAGCATCGTGCCCTTTTTCTCTCTCTTTCGCCATCACAACCCCCAACCTTGCATGGATCCCCCCAGAAACATTGTGTGGCGCCAACCTTTTCTGACCAAGTTTGGTGCTTGCAGACAGTTACTATCTAATAACACGAGCACATCACTTAGGTATTACTCCTGCTAGGCTACCTTGGATGCCACTCTAGCTGTATCGCAGACACACGAATGCCAGTAACTTTGACTTGAGTGATAGTGCTTAAGCACTCCTACTATACCTTGCCTCTATTACTCCTTTGCTGTGCACTACACACCCGCCTACTTTGCATGACCTGACAGGTGTAAAGCCATGGCCGCCAATTGTTGGCAACCACAGAGCTCACAACTAACACGCCCCACCTACCAGGCTCGCTCGCCATGCGTATCCTACAACCCGATTACACTCTCTCTTTCATTCTGATTGCAGCAATTGTACGCCAGTATTAACATCTACCATCAACTTTCAAATAGAATTGCACTTTCTCAATCTCAAGATCTTGGATATGAGACGTGCGCCATCCCCTTGAGCTTCCAAGGGAACCGCCAGCAGACTCACTCTCTCCCTCTTCCAATACCACCATCTACAGAAGCGGATACTGTCAAATCTCTTCAGCGAATCATTACAACCACCCCCCCATCTCTCTCTCTCTCTCTCTCTCTCTCTCTCTCTCTCTCTCTGTATCTCCCCCGGGATGACTAGGTACAGAAGCAGACATTGTCGGCGTTCTACAATGACCGCTGTACTACTTTATGAGACAGCGCCAACGATAACCATAATGTTGATTTTACCATTTATTTTGTACCCAGACATTGTAATTCGATCCACCTAGATTTTATCATTTTGATATCATCTGTAATTTGGGCTTTGAAGGCGTTTAATGTAACTTTTTTTTTTCATTCTCTCTCTCTCTCTCTCTCTCTCTCTCTCTCACCATGCGGCAATCAGTGGGCTGTGATGAAGTCTATGTTACCACAATCTTATGTAACTATTGTTCACTGCAGCTAGTCTATCTCATGCTGTAGACGCTAAGTGCTCTGTTAGGAATATCCTTCCTTGGATGATGGTGCCGATGTCATGGTTGCTGTAGTGTTTGTACTTCATTTGTATGGCATTGATTGGCGAGCACTACCTCCCAGGTGGAATTTGTTGCTTATTCTATAGAGTGGCATTGGGATAGGTGATTGGTGGGATGATTGGCATTGCCAGTAGAGGGCCCACTATGGTGATGGATGAATTGGTGGTCAACATTGGGGTGGCAGGTGCGCTAGATGTTGAAATTATTGTTGGTGGTCCGGTCATCCTTCCTTCAGACATTGCGGTTTGGGACTACTAGTATGGCCTTTGTAATAATGCTTCCAGAGATGGCTGATAAAGGCTGGCGGGCTATCTTCGGGAATGGATTGAGTAGAAGTTTGATCTTATTGTCGGGGCTTCCTTTAATAGGATTGCATTAGGCACAAGAAACTCCCTTTCCTCGCTCTGCACCCTTTTCACTGTATTCATGTGTTTCAAGATGAAGACATAGATTTTTATTTTATTTTTTTAAGTTTTAATTTTGGTCGGTGTTATGGCCTTCATTTGACTTTAGCTATGGAAACTCCCTTTCCTCGCTCTGCACCCTTTTCACTGTATTCATGTGTTTCAAGATGAAGACATAGATTTTTTTATTTTATTTTTTAAGTTTTAATTTTGGTCGGTGTTATGGCCTTCATTTGACTTTAGCTATGGAAATTCCTCATGTTCTCGCTTCAAAGTAGCAGATAGATATAGTGTTAACCAAGTAACGTTTAATCATGTTTAGTCACACTTTTAGATATATATGACGACCGTTTGGAAAAATCTCAATACCTAGTCCACGAGTCCTTCACTTTTACTGACTTGCATAGTATAACTACCTCTATCAAACATGATTGATGTCTAAATATATTATTAGTGTTGTCATGAGTCACTAGTTTTTCTTGCTATGCTACTACATGTGCATGTATGTATCATCACATTAAAAAAAAATATGTTCCTCAATCTAGCAACCTCATCATTCATATTAAAGACATAACAAGAAGATGAAAGTTTGACTGGAACTCCCTGTCATAACTAGAGCCTTCTTGAAAAGAGCAACTATAATCCAATTAATTTCGCATTGGTTATTCTCTACTGGACCACTCTACTGTCTGTTGACTGGTCTTTACATGATGTATGCTCCTGATATTATAACTAAACACTAGTCAATGCCATTTAAACAATTCTATTAAAAAAAAAAAAAACATGCACACACACACACACAATTTCAAACACTCACCATAGTCGACCTCGGTAAGTACTCAACGTAATTTGTCATTCTCTATCAAATTGTCTGATTCATGTAATGAGTCCATCAGACAATTCGCAGCTTCATTCTTGTAAATTTTTTTTGGTTAGTGGCACTAGTTGATCTATGCTATTACATTAGAACTGCAAAATTTTTCTTTTCGCTCGATTGTATCACATTTGTCTCAGTTGTATACTAATCCCCTTTGTAGTTTTCACTGCAAGCTTATGACTAATTATTAACTTCATACTCACACTTTTTCAATGTATTGAAAAGAATTTCTTGAGATGATTTGTCTATAAGCTATGCAGCTCCTCATGTGAGCTAAGGTACTCTGGGATAGTAAACAACAGTTTGTAAGTACCCTCCTACTCAAACACGCTCCACATTGATGTTACACCTGTGATAAATGTTATATTTTTATGTCTCGCCTAGTCCATTGGTCACAGACACACAGATTTTCCGGTTTAGGCAGTGTGTAGATAATCATCTTTGTGCAGATTCGTCGATTTAGGCAGCACATTGATAAATTACAGATTCATGATTTTTTAAACAGTATCAAATGCAGATTCGCCGATTTAGGCAACATTAGTGCAAATTCGTCGATTTAGGCAGCACGTCTTATTGGTGTAGATTCGCCGATTTAGGCAACACCACTCACAAAATCATGTTGCAGTTGGCTGGCCACCACTGCAAAACTGGTATGATTTTGTTACCCGGGCACATCATGAAAGTGATTTGGATTTAGACTTATATTGTGGCATTGGAATTGGATTGGGATTTGGTATCTGGTGATTATTATGGAAGTGTTCATGTGATGAGACTTGACATTATGAGATTGATGATGAGTGTCACCAATGATATCCTCATTTATCAGGGTATGACATATACTGCTTATTCTAGTGGTATGGGACACTAGAATAGGTAGTATGTGGATGACGGCAGGCATAAGCTAATGTTGTTTAGTCTCATAAATTTTTCTTTTATTACATGATGTTTTCAACACAACATACTAATCACTGTTTTTGACAAGTATTGTTTGCAGATTTTTATATTCGCAACTGAGGACAGTTGCTTTCCAACGGAGAGGTATGTTATAGAAATGATATTTTATGATTTATTGCAGCTGACAGGTGGAAAAGACTAGACCCAGCTTGGCCTATGCAGATGTATTTGTATATCATGTATATTTTATTATTCAAGTGCTCTTTTATGAGCTTTGGTCAATTATTACCGGCCGACCAGTTTGTAACCAATTTGACCATTCAAGAAATCTATAAAACAAATACGTGCAAGAGGGAAATGGTCACTCTTGCATGGGGGAGATTGCACCGAGTGTCTGCGTTGCTCTTCTTATCTCTCCTCTCTTCTCTCTCACCGTGCCGGCGTAGCACTCAGCTCTAGGAGGTGCGCCTACACGTGTTCTTTCACTCTCTATCACTCTCTATCTCTCTCTGTCCGCGTATATGGTCGATTATGTGCTCGTGGATGCGTCAGGTATACAGATCATCGCTTTATTATCTGTGGTGTGTTATTTTACGTATTTTGAAGGCCTTCCGCGCTCCCGTCTGTAGCATCCTATATGGAAATAGAAGTTTTGACACAACCTCCACTTACCATTGTACATATCCATACAAACAAGAAAGAGTTTGCACCTCGTGTTGTAACTTCACCACCTACAACAACATTGCAAATAAAATGATGGGAGAGTACCTTACCACCCTTTCAACTAGATGAAACGCATAGGGCTATCAAAAACTATTGGTTAAAGCCTTCACCCATAAAAACTTGGGACAATTGATTTCAAAAGGTGACAACATCATTCCAAAAGGTATGACCTACCCAAGGAAGGGGGGAGTGTTTGCTGACATCCATCATTCACTTGCTTCCCTCTCAACCTTCCTCCCTGACCTCTCAATCTCCAATCTTAGGGAATGTATATATAAAGCCTTAGACTCACAAAAACAAGATAAACAAGTAAAAGAGCAAGAGCCACCAAACAATAATCTAGAAACTTACAAGTTCTATACATAACACAAAATCATAAAAACACATTATGCACAAGGACACGACCTTTCGACACAACCCTTATAATATTTTCACTCTAACCATCATCTGTCTATGTGTACAGATATGGCTAGTACGCTAGAGTCATCCACTCCTGCCTTGGGTGAGAGGTACCCTCGTTACTTTTCACAGTGTTTCACATTATCTTTCCAATGCTTGCCTATGAATGGAATTTGGTAGGTACACTATCATGTGAGAGGAATTTTGAGGAGAGAATGACTGATATGTCTCTTGACCACGACTGATCCATACTTTTAGTAGAGAGCATCTCTCCCATTGCACAAGACTACCCTCTTGACTAAGATGACTATAGGCGTTGTGAGCGGGATGGAAACACACACAATGCCTCTATAATCACCTGACACACACTCTTGGGATAATACACACACACACTATGGGGCACCACTAGGCTTACACAATCCACCTGGACGAGACAGGGAACACATCGATGGAGTGAGAGGAGAGAGACTATCCATTTGCCCACTCCACACACACACACACACATAGACACACACACACACACCCAAAAAACTCAGCTCAAAAGAGAAATATTTTTTATGTTTAGATACAATTGAGCTTGGGTCAACACCAATGGGGCAAACAGCTCACACAATATGGATAAAATATGCCAGATACAATCACAAATTGAAGCAAAGGCTTCACTCACAAGAGAAACTTACACAGCCAAAACAGCAGAAAAACAGTGAGTAATTTGGCAAAATGGACAGCATCATTGCGTTTGAAACGGCCCAAAACCCCAGTTTATAGTATCAAAGTGCTCAAATCCAACCTCGGATGAGCAGTTTAGGGTCAAAACAGGCTCCAAAAACTGCAAAAACTAAGTTGTGGATGAAGGAGTACGAGTGGAAGTGTGACGCAAGAGAGAGTGTGAGAAGAAGAGCACGAAGATATGGTGAACTCGCTCTACTGTAATGTGTAGAGAATAGTGAGTTCTTATTAGGTTTTTACAAAAGAATATGTGTACATACCTGGAGGCCCGCCCACTTACCTGGGCGACCACATTGGGCTTTATACCCCAACAACCTCCCACTTAAAGTCTAATGTGGTACTTTAAGTGTGAGAGAAGCTACTATACAAGCTAATATACAAGAGATGTAGAGAAGTGATGTACTACCCTACACCTAACTGCTTGCGAGAAGTGATGTACTACCCTACACCTAACTGATGTACTACCCTAACTGCTTGCGAAAATGCGCAAAGCTCTCTGAGGGAAGTCCTTTTGTAAGTAGATCAGCAAGATTTTCTATGGTGTGAACTTCGACAAGCTGAATTTGCTTATCCTCGAGCATTTCCCTGATGAAATGATACTTCACATCCACATGCTTTGTCTTTGAGTGATAAACTGGATTGCGAGCCAGTTGTATAGCACTCTGACCATCACAATATAACACGGGCATCTCTTCTTTGATTCCCAAATCTATTACTAGTCGATTAAGCCAAATTGATTCTTTGCATGCCTCTGATGCTGCAACATATTCAGCCTTTGTAGTAGACTGAGTAACACAATCTTGTAATCTAGAACGCCATGATACTGCTCCACCAACCAATGTAAAGACATACCCTGATGTAGACCTTTGGTTGTCTAAGTCACCTACATAATCTGAGTCTGTAAAACCCTTTACACTTAGCTCCTGGCTCCCATAGCATATACGCATACTCTTTGTAGCTTTCAGGTATCTCAATATTCCTTTCACTACCTCCCAATGTTTCTTGCCTGGGTTTGACATGTATCGACTTACTACTCCCACTGCAAATGCAATGTCTGGGCGAGTAGCAATCATTGCATACATCAAACTACCCACTGCAGAAGCATATGGAATCTTATCCATTTCAGCCTGTTCTTCCTCAGACACAGGACAATCTTGTTTGCTAAGTTTCACATATGGTGGCAATGGAACACTCAATGCCTTTCCCTTCTCCATATTGAAACGTTGCAAAACCTTGTCAATATACTCTGTTTGAGATAACCAAATCAACTTCTTTGATCTGTCTCTCTCAATGCGCATACCAAGTATATGACTTGCCTCACCCATGTCTTTCATGTCAAACGATTTTGCCATCTTTGACTTCAAAGCTGAAATTTCTTCCAAGTGCTTGCCAGCAATCAACATGTCATCCACATACAAAATAAGGATCAGCCAACTACCATCCTTAGCCTTCTTTGTATATAGACAGTGATCGAACTCACTATGTTTGTAGCCTTGAGAAAGCATAAACTTGTGGAATTTATGGTACCATGCCCTCGGTGATTGTTTTAAGCCATAAAGACTCTTTAACAACTGGCATACCAAATCTTCCTTGCCTTTCTCAACAAACCCTTCTGGCTGCTGCATGTAAATTTCCACATCTAAATCACCATGCAAGAACGCTGTCTTGACATCCATTTGGTGCAACACCAAATCTAATATGGCAACCAATGCAAGAAAGCATCTCAATGTAGTCATCTTGACCACCGGAGAGAAGACTTCATCAAAGTCAATGCCTTGTTCTTGCTTAAAGCCCTTGGCAACAAGCCTTGCTTTGTACTTTGGCTGACTATCATGAGCGGTGATCTTATACCTATAAACCCATTTACAAGGTAGAGCCTTTTTTCCGTGTGGTAATTTAACTAGCTTCCATGTCTGGTTTTTATGCAGAACTGTCATCTCTGACTGCATGGCCAATTGCCAATTCCCGAAGTCCTTCATTTGCACTGCTTCCTTGTAACATGAAGGCTCATTGCAATCAGTCAACATGACATAGTTCATAGATGGAACAAACCGATCAGGAGGTCGCGTGATACGTCCATATCTACGCAAAATAGGTGGCTCAGGCTCAACCACAACTTGTGGTTCCAATCTATCCTATCCTTGCTCCTCTTGAGCCCTGACATTTTGTCTTGCACATTCAGGTCCATCTTCTTGGAAGACAACTCTTCTAATCTCCTCAACCCTCTCTGGTTTAGAATGATATTTGGATTCATTAAAATGAACATCATTGCTGCGGATAACCTTTCTGGATTTGGGATCCCAAAGTCTGTACCCCATCTCACCAGAATTACCATAGCCTAGAAAGATGCACTTTCTACTCTTTGGCTCAAGTTTGTTCCTAAATTCCTTTGGAACGTGAGTATATGCCTCACAGCCAAAGACTCTGAGATGCTTGTATGAGGGCATTTTGCCTGACCATACGATCTCTGGCACTGAATCCTTATGCAAAACCTTGCTAGGAGATCTATTTATAAGATGAACAGCTGTTGATACAGCTTCAGCCCAAAACCCATTTGGCAGTTGTGCATTAGACAACATACTTCTGACCTTCTCTTGTATGGTTCTATTCATCCTCTCAGCAACACCATTCTGAGGAGGATTGTAAGGAGCATTAAGTTCACGTTTTATACCTTTTGACTCACAACAGTCCTGAAAGGCCTTTGAAACATACTCTCCACCATTGTCAGTGTGTAAGCATTTAAGCTTCTTGCCACTCTGATTCTCCACAAGTGTCACAAACGTTTTGAAAACACTAAACGCTTCATCCTTGTGCTTGAGAAAGTAAACCCATACTTTCCTCGAGTAATCATCTATAAATGTCATAAAGTAAGAAGCTCCCCCTAGAGATAGGTTAGGCATAGGTCCACACAAATCACTATAAACAAGTGCCAACTGTGTATCTCTTCTATTGCTTCTATGCTCATGTGGCTACTTTGTTTGCTTACCATACAAACAATGTTCACAGAATTCAAAATCATTAAATGAAAAGCCAGACAAATAACCAGAACGAGACAAGATTTCCATTCCCTTCTTGGACATATGTCCTAACCGGCTATGCCACAAAGAAACGTTCGGCTGCTCAGTTACATTGATTACATTTTTAGAGACATTTGAGACATAAATCATGTAAAGTCCTCCAGACTTTACTCCATGTGCTACTGTCATCGAACCCTTGGATATCTTTCACATGTTTTGTCCAAAAGTGGTGACATAGCCAGCATCATCAAGTAAACCTGTGCTAATCAAGCTCTTTGTAATTGCGGGAACATGTCTCACATTCTTCAGCGTGAAAGAAGAGACATTCTGAAACTTCAATTGAACATCTCCAACACCTAAGATCTCACATGTCAGCCTATTGCCTAGACGAACATGATCTTTAGTGGTCACATAAGAGGTAAACCACTCCTTGTTTGGAGACACATGAAGTGATGCCCCTGAGTTTATAATCCAGTCACTCAGTGCATTTCCATCAGATGATGTAAGAAGATCTGAGTCCATTGTATTCTTCAAGAAGTAGATGTCTCCTGACACTAGACTGTCATCCTCTGCAACAGTGTTTGTCACATTTATTTCATGAATCTTCACTGAGGACTTGTTCTTCTCACCATGGTCTTCAGCTTTCTCTTTGCCTTTTTCTGCTTTCCATTCTCTGCAGTCTCTTTTCATGTGACCCTTCTTGCCACAATGGTAGCATTCTATGTCACTCTTGCCTTTAGCACTGCGGGACTTGCTACAAGACTGATTCCTCTTTCCACCTTTGTACTTTTCTTTGGTCCTTCCCTTGACAACTAAGGTTGTTCCTTTGCCTTTGTCCATTGTCTTTCTATTGGTTTCTTCAGTAAGCAGACTTCCTTCTACACCTGCTATGTTCAAACCATCTGGAGGTGCAAAATTACTCAAAGTTGTACGAAAAGTGTCCCAACTTTCCGGCAATGTGATCGAAAAGAACATAGCTCTAACAGGTTCATCAAACTTGACACCTTGAGCTGACAACTGACTGTAGATGGTGATGAATTCATTCAGATGATTGGACATAGGTGTCCCTTCTTTCATCTTCAAGTCAACAAGCTTCTTAAGCCAGTATACCTGTGAAGCTGCACTCTGCTTCTCATAAAGATCACTCAGCTTTAACCATGCTTGATAAGCCGACATCTCGTCTGCTACATTGAAGTAAACGCTTTCTGCCAAAGTCAGCATAATGGTAGAAAGTGCCAATTCATCCATTTCGCTCCATTCATCTTCATCCATATCTTGTGGTTTTATCCCCTTGAGCTTTATAGGTTTTATCTGCTTCTTTTGTACCAACACGTGCCAAATCTGCTTCTTCCACAATGGGAAATTGGTTCCATCTAGCTTCTTGATATTGTAAAGAGCAGTGTCCTGTGATCCAGCCATAGCTACGCTTCACAGTAGTTTACTTTCCTGGGAAAAATTCGGCAGAGTTTCCCCTGTAAACTGACCTCTGAACCAATATCATCGTATCAAATGAACCAAGAAAGCTTCAGATTCTGCAGAAATTTTGGCAGAGTCTCCTTTGTAAAATGGCTCTGGTGTACTCAAAAACTGACCAAAAAACAGCTCAAAAAACACTGTCTCTCTGACACTGTAAGCTGCGGGTAAACCTGTCCTGTACGTGTACTTTCTCTCACTGTCCTTTCACTGTCCTGTAAGCATAGACTGCGACAATGCCTCAACGGTAGTAAAGCAAAGATGCAATCCCAACTGTCTAACTCACAGTCAATACATCCTAGCTGCCTATCTAAGGGTGCTCGAGGGATCGTTCCAAGACCTGTATCACCGAAAGGATCTCAACATTCGAGAATCCCCCAGCTCAATAAAACCTCACTCGATCCTCAACAAAGGCTGCATTAAATCTGACAATACATAGACTTCCCACAAAATCATACATCCACAAATTTCCCACTATATGTTGTAACCGCTGCGGCGGTTGTTTGCTGCGTGACTCATAGCCAGCAAACCCTCAACAGACATACATCATCTCTGACAATACATCCCATGTGGAAGTACCTGCAATGTCAGGATGAAATCTGGAATATCAAGCAGCAAACACAAGCTACTTGATGAACTAGTGGATGTCGCCTACAGTCTGTGTGTACATGCGCCCGTGTCGTATGTGACACGCCTCCAAGAACTGTGAGCCGTCCTTCGATGTGTAGACAGCCACAAATCAACACTCTGGGAGTGCCGATATCCTCAGCACCTGCAGTTGTAGGCCGAAACCCCAAATTTGCAGAGTCGGATCTGCACCCGCTAAGACCACGTAGTCGAAAATGGCCTACGCAGAACTTTGTCGAAGCCGAACAGTGGCCGAGATGACCTCAAAATGAAATTCTGAGAACACCACGGCCTTCGGCTTCCCACAAGATTTGGGGTCGTGTCTTCGCTTGTCGAATCTCACTCCAATCTGAGCAGGTGACTCTGGCTACCTGCAAATGCTGCCCCGAGCCTCGATCTGAGCTCTCTGAGCTCTGATACCAGTTAAAGGAGTACGAGCGGAAGTGTGACACGAGAGAGAGTGCGAGAAGAAGAGCACGAAGATATGGTGAACTCGCTCTACTGTAATGTGTAGAGCATAGTGAGTTCTTAATAGGTTTTTACAAAAGAATATGTGTACATACTTGGCGGCCCGCCCACTTACCTGGGCGACCACATTGGGCTTTATACCCCAACAACGGATGTTCCTCCTCTTCTATCCATGTTTTTGCTAGTCTTTTCTCAGGTTTTTTAGTGTCCACACTTCACTTTATTCCTTGGACACCTTTGGCCTTTTGATTGACCTCAAACAGATCCCGAACATGCCAAAAAATGGCCACGTAGTGCGTTTTTGTTACCCTTTTGCATCCATCCGCACACCTCGCACTCAACTTTTTCCAATAATGCAGCCCGCAATCACATGAAGTGGCCCTCAAACATAGTTCTCATGATGACCTTTTTTCATAATTCATCACAAAAAAACACTCATGTTGTGTCCTCACTTATCTACGTGCAAGTATTGATCCCATTCGTCCTCCTGACGATGTCATCTGTCGCGCCTGCTTACTTCATGGTGTCCGCCCGTTGATAGCTTCCTCGAGAAGTTTTACGCTCCACCAACTTCTCATTATTATAGAAAAACACATCGATACTATTGTCGATGAAAATCGATGTACTATGTACACGTTGTCCTACATGTACACATGTGGGCCCCACATAACCACCTGGCTCTAGAAAATGGGCAATCCTTTATTCGATGCACCATGCATGTGTATGTCCATATGCGCAATCACTTCTTCCAAAAAACTCCTAACATAATTTGCCCATCCCCTAGCTTGCTAGATCATTCATGATCAGTAGCAGCAAAAAGAAATATGAGACTCATTCCACCTAGATCCCACACAAAAACACTTGGCATTCCCTGCATCATAATCTTAATCAAGCATCCACCTGGTTCCCAAGGAAAACCTGTAGAGGTGCCATATATCAATCTTGAATCAAGAAAACCATCAATTACTTTGGCATAGACTTGCATGTGTAAATATATCTCCTTCTCCATAGTTGAGAGGTCTCCACTGATCATTTGTGTCATCAATTCCTGCTTCTTTGACAATTCAACCTTGGTTTGCATCAGCCCTTCAATCACTTCATAAGGCCCTTCACTTTCATCTTCAATCTCATTTGCAAATGCAACTAAACCAGACTCATGGATTTCTTTGTCCATCAGAAGATATGCAACATCAACATCCTCATCACTGCTCGTAGTACTATCACTATCCTCGTCAGACACTGTGGAATAGTCTTCATCACTAGACTCATCCTCATCTTCATAAAGTTCCTCCAATCATTTCCTTGTGTCCATATTATATAGCTTCGTGGCACCTATCTTTCCATAGAGGCTATTCATACCACGTCTCCAATCTTGAACACATACCACTGCACGTAACCATGGTCTGCCCAGTATAATAGGATATGCTCCCAACCCCACTAGCATCACATGAAAATCAACCACTGCATTTGCATCATACGCCTCCATTTCTAAGCTCTTTACAACACCCAAACATTTTACTTTTTGATGGTTTTCCAATCTGATACAAAAGCCTGACACCCCAGTCACTATAAGACCCATCTTCTCAACGCATGCGTGTGTTGCTACTATTGGGCAAATGTCTGGTAGCTCATTCATCACCAATATCTTCACTGAACCTCTCTCTAGTTCTTTCTCCATTGGGTTAACCATCCTCTTCCACTGTCGCTTTAGCTTAGGCACCATCTCTATAAGCTGCCCAAAAGTAACATTTTCTTTCCTACTTGTAAAATCCTCTTTCAAGTCATAGCTTAATTGTAAGATCTCTGACCCCGAGCTAAAGAGCACCCTTGTATCACAAAATAACCTTACTGCAAAAAGTTACTATTTTTGGCAATTTTCCTAATTCTGTCGGTGCCATGATGTTTAGAATCTTATAGAGCTTTCAAAAATGAAATAAAATAGTTTTTGTGAAAATTTTCCAAAAATAGTAAGTTTTTGGTCACCCGACCCGTCTAGTTCTGACCGTCTCGACAAACTGCACCCGTACCCCGAATTTGAAAAAATGCAATTCCGGGCGTCGAGGGCTGCTAAATATGGCAGGTACTCGGGATTATGCACCTTAGCTCCAGCTTAGTACAGCAAGTTTCGACATTAAAATATGACTTTAATTGCCATCTTATGTTAAAATTAAATTTTCCTAATGGCTGTGCGGGGAGCACCGGGGCTCAGGGGCTGTGTGGGAACAAGTCCCAGGCCACTGGGAGCTTGCCCTAGCAGCTAGAGGGTGCCCTCACACCTCTAGGGACTTGTGGGAGGCTTGCCATGCTTGAGAGAGAGTATGAGAGTCAGTTAGACTAAGTTAACTGGACACCTTGAAGGGCATGCACTCAACTTCCCATGCAAGACTAAGTTGCTCACTCAGATGCATATAGCAGTAGAAATCGACCTGCATGAGGATGAGCACTATATAAGGACATGCTCACACACACACAAGCACTCATATGCTCACACACACACACACACACCTTGAGGAGGTGCTGCCGACGGAAATAGTCTTTGGAAGAGGAGCTAGGGAGGAAGGTGCTGCCCGTTTCTCGTCTCAAGGAGGCTCTTGCATCAGAATTTTGAGAGGAATTCAGCCGTAACCTCGGTAATTTTTGATTTAATTCATGCTTGTTATAATTCCCTCTCTAATATTCTCTTAATTCCGCATCTAGTATGCATAATCATAGTCAAAATACTCATTAGATACTCTCTAATTCTCCTCCATGATCTATTGCATAAATCTTAATCTAATTAGTAATCATGCAAGAAATTAGTCACTCTTAATCATAGTTTAATGCATGTTTAAGGAATCATCCACTAGTCATCGTTGTGATTAAAAATCAAGTCAGCCTTGAGGTGGGAATGGTCCATTGCATTCTATTACTCCATAATGTGTAAATATTTAAATTAGAATCAATTGCTCATGGATTAGGATTTAATTAGGGAAAATTAATCCATCATTAATCATTAGGAAGGGAGAAATCCTCTCATCTATGCATACTGTAAATCTGCAATTCTCTACTTGCATTAAGAAGTGATTAAGCACGTCTATTTCATCTCTAGTAGAATTGATTAAGTAAAAATCTGAATTTCATAATTATCTAAGCCAAGTAATTAACCTTAGGGCCTATTCCCATAGAACAAGTACGGTGCTATCGGGATTATCTATGTCTTGAAGTAAGTCTAACCTCTCGTACAAGGGGATTTGCTTATTGAAACTAATCCGTCATCATGGTTGTATGTTACTCTGGAATGTTAGCTCTCTTTTTCCAAGTTGTCACAATTAAGTAGTAAGTATAAAATGGCCCCGGTAAAGAGAACTCGTTTCGGTGGTTCCCACAACCGCGAGGCGGGGACAAGCAACACGAATGGAAAAGGGAAAGCTCCCATGGTCGACCAAGTACCGGCCAACTCACGGAGCAATGACGAGGAAATTGAGGAGGTAGGTCACATTTTAATTCAAGTTTGTTTAATTTAACATTGCATACGATAAGTTAGGAAAGAACATCCCTAAACATGTTGGAGAAGTCCAACGGAAACCTCGGTATTTGAATTGAAATGTATATTAAATTCTAAGTAGGAAAGAATGGTTGTTGGATATACTGTTTGAGATAGGAAAGAATGTCTGCTACGAAAAATTTAGCTTGGCCTGTTCATTTCTATTTCCAATGTTGAAACTAGTCATGATCCCCCTACTAATCACAGGGGGCGGCTCGCGATGATTTTGCAGTAGCTAGAGTTACTAGCTTAGGGCCTCTATCCACGACTTGCGTTCTTTGCGGTGGATACCCACGTCTTGCGTTCTGCGGTGGAAATGTCCATGTCGTGCGTTCTATGCGGTGGACATACCTAGTTGTATGGGCAACTAGGCGACAACGGAAGGAGTAAACTCTCGCTAGAGGGGGGATGTTCTACCTCCAGAACATTGAAATTTTAATGAATAAGTTTTGAGTAAAATTTTTACTAGAGTTACTGTCTTGGTGCGCTTTGCAATACTGGTTGAAGGGCTGTATTAGGGAACTTGTGAACCGTAACTTAATCAATAAACTTATGTGTTGAACAACCATGTGTGGTAGTAATTAGGTAAAAAAGGAAGTGTGAGTACGGCGTGGAAAGTGGGGGCTTGGCTCGGGTTGCCAATGCCTATGAGAAGGGTGGTCCCGATTGGTCGGGAACTCTCCGTCCCCATAGTGTTATAAATTGACGCTAGTATTACTCATTGCCCCCAGAGCGGCGAAGCCTCAAGTGTACGTGCCTCTGAAACATGGGTAAAAAGGCACTCGAGACTTCTCTCCTCTTGGAAGGTGGGTCTTAGGATCACTAGATAACTTAATCACGCTTCCCCTGCGGGGTGGAAGAGATCTCGATGCTAGTAGGCTCGAACTTGACTCACTTTATGATGAGAGATCGTCCGCTAGATGAACCATAAACCACTTTGTTTGCTTCCACTGTAGATCTAGTGGCCACCAGGTTTACCATCAGATCCGTCGTTTGAGACGATGGGGTGGGGACCTCACATCAATTGCCCATCCCCTAGTGAAAAAATTGATACATGAAACTTGCAACGAGCCCTTCTTTTCCTCTTGGCCTTGACATCCTCGCCTTCATGGCTCTTTCCCTTCTTCTTACTAGGACCTACACCACTTCTTCTTTCCTTATCATGTGTGGTACTCTTCCCAATAGGTATCACTAATGTATCCTCTAGCTTTGTTGCCTTCTCCAAGGTGACCACACTTATCACTTTTGTCTTTCCGTTAATACATTGGTTCCTTCTTCTCCCTTAATTTCAATGCCATAATCATTTGACCTAGTTAGCACATAGCTTGGCAATGGATACATGTCTCCCCCCATCCTTGGTGGTTTATCACATTGTGTGTTGATGTGGCCCAACTCCACGGTTTAACACATGGGCGTCTGCCTCCAAAACCTACCATTTCTTTGTCCAACACCATTCCTAGGTTTTTCTTCACCTCCTGGTTGATTTGCAAACCTCCCTTGACCTCGATTATTTTCCACATTACCTTAGCATGCTTAGGCTGAGATTCTTCATTAAATCTACCACTTGCCTCATGTCTTGCCTTAGCCCATCATCTTGCACTGTTGTAGTGACCACTGCTGGCATAGCCTGAGGAGTAACAGAAACCAATGGTTCATGATGAACCCCTGACATGCGACCTTGCAAAGAATCCATAGGCTGAAACTTAGACCTCCTGGGCAAGGACTCTACTCCTAACTGACTCATTCTTCTCAGCTTCCACTCTTTGTTTCTCGCTAAATCTAGTGCATCTTCATATGTTCTAGGATTCTTTAGCTCCACTATCCAGCAAAGATTCTCCCAAAGACTAGCCAAGAACCTGTCCTTATTCATCATGTCAAGTGGAGGTACCTATGGTGCTAAGGCCTTGCTCATTTGCTCCCATTCCATTGAAAACTTACGTATGTACGCATCTACTGGCTCACCTTCATTTTGCACCAAACCCTGTACTTCTTGCCACACTTTGTCAGGATCATCTGTCTTTACAAACTCCACTTCCAAGCCACGCCTTAGATTGTCCCAATTTAATCTCACAGGTGGATTAGCCGCACGCAACTCCTCTTCAAATGCTTTGGACCAAACTCGTCCATCAATGTTCAAACAAATCTGGAGAAGACGTAACATTTGTGCTAGATCATGCATCTGATTGCTAATGCCGGAAACCTCTATCTTTTCCAAAAAGTCTTCCACATCTTCATCACTTCTTCCCTAAAATTTCGGATAAGAGAAAGCCATGTCTACCCAAGTTTTAATGCTTTGAGAACCCCTTCTAACACAGGTGCAAGAACCCAAACTTTTTACCAACTCAATCCCCAGAAACTTCGATGGAGCTTGTCTTTAGAGAAGGACAAGGACATGCACATCAAATGAGTTTTCATAGTTAATCATCGGAATTACAACAGGCAAAGGAGATTCCAGTATCTCTCTTAATCTTCTTGGCCCAAACATAAAGACTATCAACTGCTAGAAAAAAAATCTTTCTGGACACATTAACATTTATCTGGATTCTTTGTGCAAAATGAAAAAGAGTGAACTGAGGTCCATTTTGATCATCCATTAAAGCCAACCATGCAGCATAACAGCATAAATGGCTCAAAAGACCAAAAAATCAGCCATCACAACTTGGAAAATTCTGACAGAGTTTCCCCATAAGTAGAGCAGTAAGAACCCAAAATATAGACTGTATATGTATGTATAACCTGCCAACAATGGAACCCGAGCATCAAGTAGGAATCAGTAGTACATAGACTATGACGAGGTCACGAAAATGGTGCTCTAGCGACCTGTACCGAAAGGATCTCACATTTGAGAATCCCCCAGCTCAATAAAACCTCACCACACGACCCTCTCGCAAAGGCTTATGCAAATCTCGTATAGTCAAGTCTCAAAAATGACTATCTTCCAGACCAAGTCTCAGAAATGGCTGGGACAGCCAAATAAATCCAAGTATGGATCCACAAAGGTGTACAATGGTAGTATCCACAAGTAACGTACAATACAAGACAATGCGCTCAAACAGGTGCCAAATGATGCATACCCACAGCAATTGCAAGTGACTCCCACTTGCCAGTGTATCACTCTACTCCAACTACATGTACCTGTGTGAATCACTTGTACCTGTCCCTGTAACCTATAACCTGTAACCTAAAACCTGTAATCTATAATCTCGAAGGTGAAGGTACTCGAAGAAGATTCTCCGTGGGGGCACCAAAAGAATGTGAGCAGGATGGAAAAACACACAACGCCTCTATAATCACCCAACACACACTCTTGGGATAATACACACACACACACACACACACTCTTGGGATAATACACACACACACACACACACACTATGGGGCACCACTCGGCTTACACAACCTGCCTGGCCGAGACAGGGAACACACCGATGGAGTAAGAGGAGAGAGACTATCCATTTGTCCACTCAACACACACACACACACACACACACCCAAAAACTTAGCTCAAAAGAGAAATATTTTTGATGTTTAGATACAATTGAGCTTGGGCCAACACCAATGGGACAAATAGCTCACACAATATGGATAAAATATGCCAGATACAATCACAAATTGGAGCAAAGGCTTCGCTCAAAGGAGAAACTTACACAGCCAAAATAGTAAAAACACAGTGAGGAATTTGGAAAAGTGGACAGCACCATTGTGTTCGGAACGGCCCAAAACCCCAGTCCACAATATCAAAGTGCTCAAATCCGACCTCGGATGAGCAGTTTAGGGCCAAAACAGGCTCCAAAAACAAAAACTCCGTTGCGGCTGTTCCTTCTCCTTTCTCCATGTTGTTGGTCTTTTCTCAAGTTTTTTAGTGTCCGCACTTCACTTTATCCCTTAGGCACCTTTGGCCTTTTGATTGACCTCAAACGGACCCCAAACATGCCAAAAAATGGCCACGCAATGAGTTTTTGTCATCCTTTTGCATCCATCCGCACACCTAGCACTCAACTTTTTCCAGTAATGCAGCCTGCAATCACGTGAAGTGTCCCCCAAATATAGTTCTCATGATGACCTTTTTTCATAATTCATCACAAGAAAACACTCTCGTTGTGTCCTCACTTATCCACGTGCAAGTCTTGATCCCGTTCGTCCTCCTGACGCCACTAGATGTCATCTGACGCACCTGCTTACCTCATGGCGTCAGCCCACTGATAGCTTCCTTGAGAATTTTTACACTCCACCAACTTGTCATTATTATTAAAAAAACACACCGATACTGGTGTACACGTTTTCCTACCTATACACATGTGGGCCCCACGTAACCACCTAGCTCTGAAAAATGGGCAATCCTTTATTCGATGCACCATGTATGTGTATGTACATATGTGCAATCACTTCTTCCAAAAAAACTCCTAAGAGTATCTAGTGACCTTCTTAGTTAACATTGGTGCCTCTAATGATGAAGACGATTTACATGATTACACGGATGGCACATATGGTCTCACGGATGATGACTTTGTTTTTCTCGACGAAGAGGATAGGGGTTTAGCCTTCAGGTTTCCCCCCAATCTCTATAATATTCTATTCCCTTGACTCTCTAGGGGGAGTGCAAATAATTGTGTTAGGGTAACTTATGTTATTTAATTGTGTTCAATAAGGGTTGGTACCTCTTCTCACTAATGTGCCTCTAGAAGGTGGATGTTTGGTGGTGACTATTGTGCAGTTTGTGACTACATAAGGATGCCTTCAAAGGGCAACAACAAGGGATGTTTACATGTTACAACAGATGTTCTCCATTATATCAAGTGTAATACTTTTTTTTATCTATGCTTTGCACAGTTACATGTTTGCATCTTGTCATTTGAGTTTCTAACAATGCATAAAATTTATGAAGTTGTGACATCGCCAAGTTAGATGCTATAATTTTTTCAAACTTCTAGTACCTTGTTCTTCTCTTTGAGTTTGGTCTATTGGGTTGCTTTAGGTAGGTATCAGGACCTTAGACTAAACTAAGCCACTTAATTGTTGACTTTAATTCCTAAATAGTCTATTAATTATAGTAACTTTAGTCATGGTTTAGGCTATGAGAATATAGTTCTCTCTAGATTATTCCACCTAAGTGTGACTTGTGTTGTGGAAGTCCATGTGTTAAGCTGGTATTTGAGACCTCGAGTCTCCCGGCTAGTTTATGCTCAAGCTGGTATTTGAGACCTCGAGTCCCCCAGCTACTTGTAGCAACTATGATTAAAAAAAAAAAAAGAGCAAATAGCACAAACTTCCTTGTATTTTATGTTGATCACACTTAAGTGGTATAATTGACAAGATCACTAATCTTTAGACCCCGATAAGCATTCCTAGGATTAACTACTCTTTAGTCGACATTTTTTTAATTAATGTTGGTCAATCTAGTACTTACTTGACTTCTCTTAGAGTCAACCTAATAGACCTTAACCCAATTGCATTTTATTCAAGTACTACGCTTGTTCTAGTTGCCAATGTTACAATTCATTTTATTTTATTTTCATTTCCTAGAATATCATGTATGCATCTCACTTATTGCACGCCTGCACATGCTGCCTTTGAGCTTTCACAATGTTTTTTTTCTTCTGCTACATGTACTCCTATCGTGGATCCCAATGCTACACTTTATATTCAGAGGGTGGAATCTACTTCAAGAAGGGGGGCATGTTAACCACCGGCGTCCACTTCTAGTAGTCATGGTCGGGCTTGTCGGTCCAATAGGAAAAGGGTAAGAGTGATCGCCAATGAGAGGTGCACTCTAACTGGAACATTCAATGGTTAGTTGGCTAAGCATGGGCACCCAAGTGTGAATGGGCGAGCTCATATAAAAGTCACTTAAACCTTAAAAACACTCATTCTTTCATTTGTGCAATTGAAGAGTGCTCTTGCTCCATCTCCATCTTCTCCTTTATCTCCTTGTGTGTGTGTATGCATGAGAGAGAGAGAGAGAGAGAGATCAAGCATTGCGACGGCACGATGGCGGCGAGGCGGTTGAGCTCGGCATGGTGGTAGATCCCTCTTCTTTGTGGCGAGGAATCCTCTACGAAGGCGAGTGTTGGGCGGTGAGTGATACACCCTTACTCTCTTGAGCTTGCTAGATTAGTTTGGTTGTGTGCTTGCAGCCATTTGTGGCTTGCACACAGTGTACGGCAAGTCCTTTGCTTTGACCCGTGCGACAGATGCGCACACACAACTATCTTATGTGTCTTACCCTACACCAAGGAGTTTGGTCAAGTGCAAAAGAAAACAATTTTGGGATTTGTGCTGCAAGGTGCAAGTGCCATGAAGAATCTTTGATTCACCTATTTGTGCAATTTGAATTCAATAAATTGTTAAAATTAGAGCTTCAAAAAGTTTTTTGTATTGATGGAGCAAAGCTTAACTAGAGATCACTATTGCTTAGGGAGTGTAGTTTTAGTGATGTACCCCTTTGGACCTGCCTCAAAGGTGTTTAATTGTGGCAAATTTGGGTTGAAAGGAATAATGCCCTTTTTTAGAAATCTTTCTCCTTGGCTGCATTACCATTTTCCACTATTAGTTTCATTGGAGCTATTAGGAAAATCTATGGTTGTATTTCTCCTTTCCTACCTAAGGCTCTTTGTAAAAATTTTCCTTCTTTTAATTCATTCAGGTATTTCTCCAAAAAAATAAACAAGGAAAAACCTTCTTGTTCTGTGCTTGTGTACGTATTGAGGATCAACACTAATGGCGACAGTTGACGATGCTTTATCTTGACTCTTGACCCTTTCCATTAGCCCTCCCAATCACAACAAAGTGTGCAGTTTGACTTTTCAAAACTCTCAAGATCAAAATACAACAATTAGGTGCCCCCCCCCCCCCCCAAATCTTGAAAAATTAAAATCCTTTCAAAACGTCTTAAGTGAATGGTGAGTTTAGGAAATGAAAAGACACATGAAGATGAAAAGTGAAGAGAGGATTTTTGTCCATATAAAAAGAGATGGTCAAGTGCATATTAATATATCTGTGTTTCTCTTCTCCTTTATTTTCCCTTCAATGTTTTCTTCTCTTTAGAGTGTCTTTGACTATGTAGGTAGTGAATGTTATCCATTAGCAATACCTAATATTGATTTCATATACTAGTCCTTTATTCATCTCTAAGTGGGACACTCTTTCTAGTTCATGGTGGTTCCAATTATCCTTTTTCATAGTTACACTAAGTTGCTTGCCATAGATCTCCCTTTTATCCAATCATGCATCCTTGGTATTAAATCTCTTGTTTCTAGAGAGTAAGTGTTCAAGAACATAGTACCCTCTTTTGACAAGCCTATACCTCCCCCTCATATGGGACTTGCTCATGTGTTTGTCAATCCCCTAGGTGATACACTCACTAGTATGCCTGCAAAACTACTATTTAACAATGTGGTTGTGAAAACCCCTCCTACCTCAACATCCAAAGTCTCCTAAGAAGGAAGGCAAAGACATCAAGAAGATGAATTGATACTCATGGTTTCAAAGCCCTCCTACTTTGCGCACATCCAATGACAAAGGAATCTCCTTTGGAAATATGTTTTTAACTCGATATATATTTGTAATTCACGGCTTTGGATATATCATGCGTCCTTGGTACAAAATCCCTTGTTCCTAAGGATCAAGTGCTTGAAAAATCAATCGCCTTTGACAAGCATATACTTGCCAATCCTCTAGTACTTGCTAGGCTTAGAAATCAAAGGGTGATCTTGAGTTAGCAGGTCACCATAATTGGATGTCTGCAGCATAGCTGTCTCACACTAACATTATACCAATACTCAGGGAAGCAACTCGAATGGGGTAGCAAGACTCTTTAAGGTTTTCCATCTCAAGACGTGAACCTAACAAGCAAACAAACCAGCTCAACAAGAAAACCACCACTCAATGATCGGAAAATATGCCTATGTCCTTTCTCACCGCTCTAGGTTATCACACCATTTTGACACTCAAACGAGGTCGAAATGCAATGAAACTTTAAGTGGAGGTTTAAGACACCTAAGGGCACTATCCTACCAAGTTTAGTCGCAATCCAAAAAGGTATCAAAATCACAATCCATCATGATTCAGGTTCAAAAACTACAACAAAATATCTTCCTATGGTTTAGGAAGACTCTCCTATGGTCAAAACATTATAAAAAACGATTTAAGCACTCAAATTTGAAGATTAAGCTCACTAACGTTGTTGGAAACATTTTTGAAACTCCATTTTCTGTAAATTTGTACGTATGGACATGATGCCCAATGTCAAAAGTGTGTGTGGGCTTTCTTTTTGTGGGTTTTTTAGCTTGCATTAGCAATATGTACATACAATGCAAGGCGCTTGACTAGTGCCAACTATTGGGTTGCATTGTGTACTCGTAAGTGAGTGTTTTGAAGTGTCACTTGTATATAACTTTAACTCATTTAAGAACTTAAAAAATTTCATCCAAACTCCATAAGTTTGCATCTTTTAGCTCGTTGTGCCTCCTTGATGGTTTTTGATGCAGTTTTTTGCCTCACCTTGCCTTCTTTACGTGTAGTCGTGTTGGGGTAGCTCTTTGTTCGTGTCAATTTTGCATGTAGCGGCATGTAGATTCAATTAACTTTCTTGCCAATCATTGTTCAATATTTCTTTGAATCTTTAAAGTGCCCCAAAATGAGTTGTGCTCTTTAAGTTACGACTAGTTCTCTGTAAGGTTATGGCTATGGCAGCCTAGTGGCAAATTGAGTGCAGACAGCTTGGGAGGGCATGTATCTATGAATTGTGGAATTGATGTTGAAGTTATGGGTTTGTGATTATCAATTGTGAAAGGGGAGGCCCTTGTCTTTGTATGAATTGGTCGGTGTGTGCTGGAAATCCGTGCTTTGATAGGGTTTTTCTCCTATGTGCTATGGTCCTTTGGGTGGGCGTGTGCTGGTAACTTGCCAAGGGAACATAGGCCTTTTGGTTTGGGTTTACTAAGAGTTGTTTTGGTATAATTTCTGGTGTTGAGGTTTAGGTTTGAACGCTCTTGGTCTATAAAGGCATAGAGGTGTCCCACTTTTTCTTTTGCCCAACAAAGTTTTGGTGCCTGCCACCACCGAGGAGTTGGTGACATTCAGTTTACAAGTTTCATTGATGTGATGACAGAGTTGCCAAATTTTTATGGTCATGTAGATGAAGATACTGAGGAATGCATTGAGAAATTTGAGTTTGCTAGTTTGGCTGAAAATAATGAAGATCCAATGCTTATGCTAAATATTTTGTTCTTTTGCTTGAGAGAGGATGCAAGGACATGGTATGATGAGTATGAATCTTGGTTGAAATTGTCACATCCTCCACAAGTGATGACTTATGATGCATTAAAGAAGACTTTCATTCAGAAGTTCAAGAAGGTAGAGGACCCAACGGATATATGGCACTCTATTGAAGGACTTGTGGATATATGGAATTCTATTGAAGGACTTGTATAGAGTGACAACCAAAGTGTAGATGCTTTTGTGCAGCATTTTAATAAATTGTGGAAGAGATGGTGTGTTGCTTTGGCAAGTGATGTTCCTCCTCTTATGCTTAAGAAGTGTATGTTTATTCAAATTTTGAGGGCTAATTTGAGGTTGAATGTTGAGCTTAAAAGGTCACTTACATTTGAGGATGCAATAAGGATTGCAAAGCATAAGGAATGGAAGTTAGAAAGAGTAAAAGAGCTTGGATTATAGGGTGATGTGGAGCCAAAGGTTTCTCTATGCATTGATGTAGGTATAAAGAGTGCCTCTAGTGCAATATTGTATCATGATGGCTCTCTTGAGAAAGAGAAAAAAGCATATAATGAGGAGAAAGATGCTAAGATAAACGTACACATTGAGTGTCTCTTTTCAATTTCTTTGCTCCACCTGTTATGAACGTGTACAGAGCTAGAAGAGAGCAAGAGGAAGCGCTCACAATGTACAAGAACTTGGATTTGATGATAAGCTTAATATTGATTACAAGACTTAATACTTTATTAAGAGAGCTAGATACAAGACTTGGATTACAAGACTTGAGTACAAGACAAGGCTTGATTGCAAGGACAAGACTTGAACATAAGAACTAGAAGAGAAATTTCCTCATAGAAGGCTCACAACTGGTGTTGGCAAGACTGAGGGGCTTGTGGCCCAAGACCCCTATTTATACTAGTGCTTGAGGAGGTTACTTGAGGAGGTTAGGACTTTCTAGGTTCTTCTTGAGGAGGTTAGAATCTTCTAGAACCTTCTTGATCCTTCTAGTTCTTCTAGAACCTTCTAGATCCTTCTTCAACTTTCTAGAGCTTTGTAGAAACTTCTAGATTCTTCCAAAATCTTCTCCAAGCTTCTAGAAACTTCTTGATCCTTCTAGATTCTTCTAGCGCCTTCTGGATCCTTCTTCAACTTTCTAAAGCTTTCCAGAAACTTCTAGATTCTTTTGGAATCTTCTCCATGTTTCTAGGATCTTCTAGATCCTTCTAGATTCTTCTAGCGATGATGTAGGCGATGATGCAAGCAACGACTGACTCTCAAGCATCCATGACATTACCCCCTCCTTCAGTGACGAGTTCCACAAGGAGCTGTGGTTTTCCTTGAGTTGGGCTTCCATGGATGTTGTTGATGGAACTCTTGGACTTTGAGAGATGGATGATGTAGATTGTGTGTTGGTTCCCAGGTTCGTTCACTAACATCATAGCCTTTCCAGTGCACCAAGTACTGTAACCTGCCACGCGAAACTCGAGAATCTAGGACTTTCTCGAGATTATATTCGTCATGTCCTTGAATCTCAACCAGAGGAGGTGGTTGTAGGGCTCTTCTTGTGATCTTAGATGTGTGACAAGGTTCTAGGACTGAGACATGAAAGACCGGATGGATTTTCATGGATGAGGGCAATCGGAGTCGATAGGTGACTGGATTGACTTGATGGATAATTTTAACGGGCCAAGCCTTTGATAATCAAGCTTTTGATAGGGACAAGATGAACGCAGATCACGTCGAAGGAGCCACACTTTATCCCCTTCTTTGTATTTTGGATGTTGCATGCGATGGAGATCTGCACTTTCCTTATACTTGGATTGAGCTTCTTTGATATGAATAGTAAGTTCTTTGTGAATTGCAGATAATTTTTGTGTAAGATGAATAGCAGTTGGATTCTTGACTTGATAGTGTCTGTGGATATCATGTTTGGGATATGGACCATAATTAGCAAATAATGGAGTGTGACGGGTGGAGGCATGAAAATTGTTATTATAGGAGAATTCTTCTAGTGGTAGGAACTCGACCCAATTATCCTGGTGATAATTGATAGTACAACGGAGATACTGTTCCAAAACTTGATTTACTCTCTCTGTTTGTCCATCACTTTGTGGGTGATTGGCTGAGGAGAGGCTGATTTGTACGTCGAGTAGCTTGAATCAGCTTTCCAAAAGCTAGAGATGAATCGTGGGCCTCGACGAGAAACTATGTCATCCAGTAATCCGTAATAATGATAGATATGATGTAGAAAGATTTTGGTCGTACCTTCGCTGGTGATGGTTTCAGTGGTTGGAATGAAGTGTGCCATTTTTGTAAACCGATCCACGACTACTAAAATGGAGTCAAATCCTTGTGACAAGGGTAGCTCTACAATGAAATCCATGGAGATGGATGACCATGGTTTGGTTGGAATGGGCAAGGGGTGGAGTAACCCATGAGGATGATGACGAGGGGCCTTTGATCTATTGCAAGTGTCACAAGTGCCCACATACTCCTTGACAAGCTTCCACATTTGAGGCCACCAAAAGTCACGGGAGAGAAGCTCAATTGTCTTATTAACCCCAAAATGCCCTGCTGTGCTGATGGAAGATCATGCCGCTGTTGAAGTACCTCCAAGCATATTGGTCCTTGCGGAATATAGAGAAGACCCTTATAGTAAATTATTCCATCAATTTCTTGAAAGTACTCATTAACCTCTTGTCCTTGTAGTTGTTGTCTAATATTCTGAGCAAGTGGGTCTTTAGCAATTTGCGTCTTCACCTTAGAAAGAAAAGTAGAATCTTCAAGAGCTTGGCTCATGGTGGCATTTAGCTTAAGCTGCTCAGGTTTCAAAATCACTGACTCTTGTTGATCAAATGTTGTGTTGCCTTCTCTAGGTGCAAGGTAGGATATTCTTGATAAGGCATCTGGCTTAGCTTGTTGACGACCAAGTTTATAAGAGATAAGAAAATCAAACCTTGATAGGATACCACTCCACCTGGCTTGGCGACGATTCAAGATGCGGGATGTCTTGAAGTATTCCAAATTATTATGAGGAGCTCCTTCAAGTAGGTGGCACCAAGTGTCAAAGGAGTCGATGATTGCTAAGAGCTCTTTGTCATGGATTTCATAATTGATTTCTGCAATTGAGCACTTGTGGGAATGAAAAGCCACTGGATGTACTCGACCATCCTCTCCTACTTGGAATAGAATAGCACCAAGGGCAAAATCTGAAGCGTCTGTTTCTAGGATGAAAGGCTTGGTAGGATCTGCGTGAATTAGAATGGGTGCGGTCGTGAAAGCTTGCTTGAGAGTCTATAATGCTTTTGCGGCCTCTGAGTCCAAGACAAACTTATTATGGCATGTCAACCTTGTGAGTGTTGTAACCACCTTGGAGTATCCCTGTATAAATATACTGAGGCGGTCCGGGGCGGGCAACAAGAAGAGCGGCCTCTAAACACCCTTCGAAGCTCCCGTGCTGCTCAATTGGGGCTGGGGCAAGCAAAATCAGAGACAACAACAACCCACATCCAGAAACCAAACAAGAAAAGGGGCACCACCTAGTTGTAGATGCGAACTAGGACGCACGTGATATCTCCTTGTACTCAAATGCACAAAGAGAGGGGAACGCCAGATAGCCACACACACCAAACACAAACATTCACCACGCCAGAGAGAGGTAAGGCGCACAAATCAACTTGAGCAACTCAGTCTTAGCCTTAAAGACTAGATGCACACAAAGCTTGATGAGAAATAGAGAGACAACACAAAACTTGACCTTGTTGCCAATACACAAATTGTCTTAGGGTTACGGGAGCCCTCTCACCGAGCACCCTCTCACAATTGAAAGTTTTGGCAAACAATTCAACAAGCCCTCAAACCACCAAGCATGAAATGGCACAACAAACTTCAAGGAAAATATACCTTCAACCACCTGATGAGCCAACTTATCAAGTCAATTTGGAGAGAAGAGTCATAGTTGCAGCATACAATTGCACCCAAAACTATGAATCTTATTTATGGACAAGAGTAGGCTACAAGTGTAATTGCAGAGTATAGTATCACTCCATTCCTCTAAATGGCATAACTAACTTCAAGCTTCTCCATGCACCTATGTGTAATGATGGAATAGAGCACTCACGATGCACACACTCTACACAACTAGGCTTGAAGAGTGGTGTGTTATGTGTTGAGAATGGTGTGGTGTAGTGTGATCATGTGATGATTTACAAGGGAGAGAAGGGCTCTATTTATAGGTTTTAGAAGCGCCGATTTGGATTAGGCCTAATCAAGTTTATTTGAAGGAATAAAAGATTATGCATATTTTTAGTTTTTTTAATGAGGGTGGGTCTCTCTTGTCCTTTGAGTCACATAGATGTGGGCTCACGGGAAGAGAATTATTGAGGATGAAAGGAGAGAGGGATTGAGTGAATAATTTGGGAGGGCCTACTCTAGTAGAGGGTGCATTTTACAATAAGGTTAGTGGTTAGTAGTTAGTAATTATCACTAAAAAATATTTACAAAATCATTCACCATATGGTGAGATATATGATGAGAAAAGTTAGAGAAGGGATGAGCTTATAAAGAGAGGTTGAAGCTTTGGAGAAGTTGACATTCACCTCTTTACAGCACCGAAAGAAGAAGCAGTCAGCATGGCGAAGTAGCGCGTGTCGATGAAGCTATGTTATCTTCAAACCTTGAAATATTCATGATAAAAACCTTCATTTGCAGAGGTTATCCTTGGATTTTTGCTGATTTTTTGAAGTTCTTTACAAAGCTGAAGAGAGTATGGTAATATGGACATATATGTAGAGAGAAAGGGGGACACATAGGGTGTAGAAATGGAGGATGAAGGCTATGGAGGTGTGAAAGATGTGGAAATGGTGAAAAGGGTGAATTAGAACATGGGAGTTGCAGGTTTGAGAGTGGGAAGGAGAGGGAGGAGTGTGTGTGAAAGAGGAAAATGATAAAGTGGAAGAGGGAGTGTGGCTGCATAGCATGGGCAAATTGGGGTCCACCAATAAAATCATAGCTCACAGCTCGTAGCTCAAAAAAATATGAAAAAATTTGAGGTGAAAGTTCAAATCACGAGCTACAACTTTTGTTTGTATCACCTTTCCAAATTCCGGGAGCATGTGATCTTTAAAAATTCAGCAAAACCGACTGTTTTTTCCACTGCACAAAGTCCTTGTGAGGTCTTTCTTTGGATGATTCTTTTGAATACCTCCAAGAGTGAGCTCCCCATGGTGCATGCATGCATTCCACATACCCTTGACCTTATTTGGTAGGTCTATAATTGAAGATATTGTTGAGATCATGATATAAATGAATAGCACAACTAAGAAAATCAAATATTGAGGGGTCTAAAAGATATGTACATGTCAAATATAAATAATATAGGTGGAAAAAATATAAAGGGGTCAAAATAAATCTCTCTCATTATAAGTCTACCATAAAAAGATGAACATTTTTTGTGGTCTAATTTATGAGAGTAATAAAGAATAGATGTAGGAAGGAAAAAATCACAATAGTAAAAAAATATACACATAAATAGAACTAATTTTTTTGGATTTTTGTTGGGATGGAGTTACGCCAAAAATAAGAGAAGCTTGCATGAAATTATTTTTATATGGAATAAAGAGTATGCAAAATGGTAAGAAAAAATATGGTAATGCTGAGTCAATGTACATAGCATAAATAACACACCATAGGTAGAAATATTTAAATAAATACCAAAATAATTATGAAAAATTCTTTTATTTAGGCCCTATATAAAATGAAATATTTACACACAAATGGGCCATAATATACTTATATTTTTTTATTTTTTTGGCTCAACTAACCTAGTGACTAGCTAGCTGAGGGTTTTTAAGAAGATATGGGAAAAGTCCCCTAACTCACACACACCTATATATAGTGAAATGGTAGGGATAGCCACAGTGTTTGGATGATTTTGGTAGGGTGGGTTAACTCACTATGGCAATTACGGAGAGCCGAAAAACGGCTATCATTAGCCCTCCCCCAGGATGATGGTATATTCATGTACCATCATAGAGCATCTTTTCCAAAGAGAGTGCTTCAGAGTCCTTGACAAGATCTTCATTGTTTGGCCCCTCAGAATTTTGGTTGGAGTTACACTCATGCTTCATGTAACAATACTTACATGAGACAGCTGCCCTTTGACAGGTCTTTGGTAGATCCTTTGGTGGAAGGCGACTCAAATAAGGCTTCAAGCGATACCTGTTTACCTTCCTGGAGTGCTCTTTCCCATTGAAGTCCATAAGTTGATAGTAACTTGAATTGAAAGCCTTCTTAACTATGTATGGCCCCTGCTATCTAGTTTCAAATTTGGCATCAAAACGATTATCGAGTCGATTGTCATACCTTAGCACAAGATCTCCTTCATTGATGCCTTTGTCCTTTAGTTTCTTGTCAAGCTTCTCCTTCGCCTGCGTAGCTTTCCTCTTGTAGCACTCGTATGTTGTTTCTCTTTTCCACTCAAGCTCAGCTAAGGTAAGAAGTCGATCCATCCATGCTTCTTGATCATCTTGTGCTACTTTGCCATGAAGTCATATTGTTGGGATGTTGAGCTCAATTGGTTGTTAAAGCCTCTTGACCATAGACCAAGTGAAATGGTGTAAACTCCATCGCTTCCCTATATGTGGTTCGATACGCCCACAAGGCACCATCCAAGAAGTCATTCCACAACTTTGTCTTGTTTCTCACCATCTTTCTAATGATGCCTACAATGACACCATTAGCTTTTTCTACCATACCATTGGATTGGGGATAGTAGGGTGTACTATGACGATGTAGAATGTGAAGTTCATCACAGACTTCTGTAAGCAAGCCCTTTCTAAACCCTGGACCATTATCAGAAACAATCTCCAAAGGTGTGTCAAATCTACAACAAATGTAAGTGTAGACAAATTTGCTCACTGTCCTCTCATTTACCTTTGCCACACTTTGTGCTTCTACCCATCTCGTCATGTAGTCTATGGCCACCAAGATATACGATTTCCCATTTTTAGTCCTAGGCAATGGACCCATAGCATCAATGCCCCATTTTTCAAACGGACCATTTGCAAGGACTAACTGACGTGGACCATGTAACAAACGCTTGTTTCCATTAATCTGACAATTGTGACAACTTTTACACCAATGTTGAACATCAATGTGCAAGCTTGGCCAAACATATCCGGCAAGAAAAATATTTTTTGCAGTGAGTTCCTGTGCAAAATGACTACCACACGCTTCCTCATACAAACCTTTTAGAATGGTTGAGATTTCCTCAATAGTTGGTACTCTTCTGCACACTTGATCCTTCCCTCTTTGATAGAGGGATCCTTCTAGACAGAGATATGTGCTTGCCTTTTTCATAAGTCTCCTCTTCTGAGCCTTCGTGAAGTCTTGTGGAAACTCGCCCTCCAAAATGTAGCTAATAATGGGAGTCAATGACTCCAATCCCTGGTATCTCGGTTGCTTGACAGTTGCTGCCACCATGATGACCTGCACTTCTTTCTCAACACATGTAACTGCTTGTTGTGCAAGTAAATCGGCATCTTCATTTTGTTTCCTAGGAATATGATATAGTTGCACTTCTTCAAACTGATTAAGCATCCTACGAATGGCATGAACTTTTGTCCTTCATTCTTGCATGCCCAAATGCCTAAAATTTGCTTCACAATGAGAAGTGCATCCCCTTTTACCATGAGACGTTGTATACCTTGGCCAATGCATATCTTTAAACCATGAAGTAGTGTGTCGCATTCTGATTCATTGTTGCTAGTTGAACCTGGTAGATTGACCTTCTCTTTCATGACCACCTCTCCACTTGGGTTGAGCAATACTAGCCCTCCCCCTGCTTTTCCTTTGGCTCGTCGAAAAGCTCCATCAAAGAACAAGGTAAAAGCATTAGGAATACTTTTAGGTGGTGGCAATGGTAGGGTCTGTACTTCAGGCACCTTAATCTCCTTCTCATGTACCCTATAAGTAAGGATCCCTGCCAATTGTGCACGCACACTATCTTCTACCTTGAAAGAGTATTGGAACTCTTGCAATTCCATAATCCACTTTGAGATCCTGGTGCTAAGATTCATTTGAGATGACACCCAAGGAAATAAATTTTCTATAGTGAGAATTACAAAAGGTTTTGGTAGCATGTAGGATCTAAACTTTCTCACCGCAAACATGAGAGACAACATCATGAGTTCTGCCTCCGTGTAGCCTCTCTCCAAAGCATTCATGACCCTACTAGAAAAGTAGATGGGTCGCATCCGGGTACTATGGGGATCTTGTTGTAGCAAAACCGCTCCAATTGTTTCTTTCCCAACACTAGAGCTAACAAAGAATGTGTACTCCCAACAAGGAGGCATGAGTGTTGGTAGCTCTGACAAAATGACTTTAATGTTACAAAAGTACTCTTCAAGCTCATCAGACCATGCAAATTCTACTTGTTGTGTCAACTTTTGCAAAGGATGAAGCAACTCCGAAGCTAAGTGAATAAAGCGTGACATATACTTCACCTTTTGAATGAATGAGATGACCTCCTTAAGACTCTTTGGTGATGGTAACTCAATGAGAGCTTTTGTCTTTGCTGGATCCACCTCAATACCTTTATAGGAAACCTTGTGACCAAGCAAGATCACTTCATCCTCACCTATGTGACACTTGTCGGGGTTGAGTTGACCTCCCATGTCGTAGAGCTTCTTTAAACCTTCCTCTACCCTTTGTAGATGCAATGATTTTGAGCTATAAATGCAGAAATCATCAATGAACACCCTGATTGCCTAGAAAATTTTCTTAGCACACATTTGAACTCCTCTCTTTCGTCCTTTGTAAGTGTTGTAGACAACATACCTTCTAACATTCCTTCATCTTTCACATTTTGGTTCTCTTGGGAACCTACCTCTTCCAAACCTGGGCAAGAGGTCTCTTGGTTGTTTGGATTAAACCTTACCCCCATGACTTCGATGGAAGACTCCTCTTCAGTAATGCTGCCGCTACTTTCTCCTTTTGAAGTGCTATCGGTCCAGCCTTCCTCCGTCTCACCTTGAGATGATTTTTCATGGAGCTCCTCTTGGCGTTGCTCCTTCATGTCAAAGACAACCTTCTTATGATTGTCATTCCTGCAAATTAGCTTTCCACTCTCCCAATCCTGCAAAGCTCGCATTTTCATTAGCCATGGTCTTCCTAGGATAAATGGGTAACCATTTCCTTTGGTAGACATGACATAGAAATCCACTGCCTTCTTAATGCCAAAGGCCTCCACAAAAACATTTTTACAAATGCCTACGCACCTAGCCTTGCTATTGTTTCCCATCTTGACTTTAATTTCAGGTGTCTCATGGATGTGCATGCCTAGTTTTGGCATGAGTCCCTCTGTCATGATGCAAATTTGTTCACCCCCATCCACTAGACCTTTCCTAACCAATCTTCCTTTGATGTAACAATCTAGCACAGGTGTAATATCCTCATTCATTTCAGCATGTGCAATTTTTACAACAGGCACACTCTCTTTTACCTTTCTCCTAGTGCTAACTGCCTTTGTTAAATCCCTCCTAACTTGTGGGCATACTGCAAGAAACTGAGGCCATGAGATATCAGAACCCTTACCTCTCATGTCTTCCAATAGGTTGTATGGAGCTATACCATGTCCAAGAGGGAAGTCTTGGAGATTGATACGACGTCGAGTCCTCTTAGCTTCCTTGGTCTCCTTTGCCTTCTTGCCTCGTCCATGGTCACTCTGTGATGTGACACTTTCTTTCTCTTTATCTTTTCCTCAGCCCCACTTAATGCCATTTGCTTCCATGTCAACCTCATTTGAGTTTGTCACCTCTACCACTTGCACATTTGGGTTTGGTAAAGGTGGAACTCCTTCCACTGCTTGTGGAGGTGGTCTTGCTCCATTTGGACTTTGTAGAAGCCTTGGTTGTTGACCAGTTCCTTCACCTGCATTCATCACTGGGTAATTCAAGTTAGGTCTCCCTGGCTCCCCACGGGGCCAAGGACAATTATACTTCCCATGTCCAGACTCTCCGCAATTCCAACATTCTAAGACTCTCCTAGGTCGTGGATCTCGCTCTTCAGACTTCTTTGCTTGTCCTTTTGGACCTACAGCTTGTGCAAGGTGAATTGACAGGCTGCTTAAATTAAAGATTCTTTTAACTTCTCAATCACTTTCGCCGCTACCTCAAGAAGCTCCCTAGATGTTGATGCTTGTGACTTACCTTTGGGTCTAAGACCTTCTATTGGAACCTCTCCCCTTAGGCACTTGAGTTTCCTATATTTCTCAGCAGCCCTAGTTTCAGCTGCATCAAAGGTAGCAGGTGCACCCGCCTCAACTTTTACCTTAAGGTCAGGAAAGAGTCCGGCTATGAAGCTCTCCTTCTTTAGAAATTCTGCACCATCACCAGGGTTAGCAACATTTCGTATCCATAGAGCCCAAAGACGTAGAAACTCTTGCTTGTACAAGTAGTAGTCATCTAAGTCTTTTTGCTTATGAGAAACAATGTCTTGCCATAGTTTTTGAGTGTTTTGGGGATCAAAGAAGTATCTCTTGAAATGATTCACAACTTTCGTGTAATTCCCTTTAACTTCCTCAGGCAACGAGTCAAACCAAGTGCTAGCATCTTTCCTAAGGACCACTTCAAACATCTCTACGCGTTCTTGATCAGTTACTATCCTCTTGATACGACAAGACATCTTGAAATTTGCTAAAAATAATTTTGCATCCTCTCCAGGCTCTCCAAAGAAAAGAGGATATCTGGACATTTGGCGTTGGGCCTCCATTGAATCGGTTTCAAAGTGACAACACGTTTTTGCTTTTCTTTCTTAAAAAGATTTACACAATAATGTTTTCTAGCTTGCAATCTATTCTACAACAAAATAAAGATATTCACATCAAACGACCTATGATAATCAATAAGAGGTAGGATGACTGGGTTTGGTGATGCGAGAATTTCTCCTACTCTTTGGGCACCAAACATGAACACCATACGTTGTTGAAAATGGATTTTTCTACTAATTGCAATGTTTATTCTAATGTGTGGAGTCAAATGAAAGGGGAAAACCTCTATTCTTGGGCCATTATCCATTGTCTATGCATGACCTTATGCTTAAAACAAAACAAAAACATAGACGTCCAAACTAAGGTCGTACCTAATGAGAGGCAAAATAAAAGGATTTACTGATGCGTTTATCTCTGCCAACCTAAGAGGACCTAAAATTCTACGAATTACACGTTGAAATTGCAACTTAGTACTAACAATTATGTGTACCTTTTGCCTTGCAATGGGAATGAAGGGATCATAAAAATTCTCGTGATTCATGCAAGCTACTTGATTCATGCAAGCTACTTGATTATGATAAAGGTTGAGCCTAAAACATACACAAGCCGTCCTCAGTGGGGGTACAATTTTGAGGCGGTCCGGGGCGGGCAACAAGAAGAGCGGCCTCTAAACACCCTTCGAGGCTCCCGTGCTGCTCAATTGGGGCTGGGGCAAGAAAAATCAGAGACAACAACAACCCACAGCCAGAAACCAAACAAGAAAAGGGGCACCACCTAGTTGTAGATGCGAACTAGGACGCACGTGATATCTCCTTGTACTCAAACGCACAAAGAGAGGGGAACGCAAAATAGCCACACACACCAAACACAAACATTCACTACGCCAGAGAGAGGTAAAGCGCACAAATCAACTTGAGCAACTCAGTCTTAGCCTTAAAGACTAGATGCACACAAAGCTTGATGAGAAATAGAGAGACAATACAAAACTTGACCTTGTTGCTAATACACAAATTGTCTTAGGGTAACGGGAGCCCTCTCACCGAGCACCCTCTTACAATTGAAAGTTTTGGCAAACAATTCAACAAGCCCTCAAACCACCAAGCATGAAATGGCACAACAAACTTCAAGGAAAATATACCTTCAACCACCTGATGAGCCAACTTATCAAGTCAATTTGGAGAGAAGAGTCATAGTTGCAGCATACAATTGCACCCAAAACTATGAATCTTATTTATGGACAACAGTAGGCTACAAGTGTAATTGCAGAGTATAGTATCACTCCATTCCTCTAGATGGCATAACTAACTTCAAGCTTCTCCATGCACCTATGTGTAATGATGGAATAGAGCACTCACGATGCACACACTCTACACAACTAGGCTTGAAGAGTGGTGTGTTATGTGTTGAGAATGGTGTGGTGTAGTGTGATCATGTGATGATTTACAAGGGAGAGAAGGGCTCTATTTATAGGTTTTAGAAGCGCCGATTTGGATTAGGCCTAATCAAGTTTATTTGAAGGAATAAAAGATTATGCATATTTTTAGTTTTTTTAATGAGGGTGGGTCTCTCTTGTCCTTTGAGTCACATAGATGTGGGCTCACGGGAAGAGAATTATTGAGGATGAAAGGAGAGAGGGATTGAGTGAATAATTTGGGAGGGCCTACTCTAGTAGAGGGTGCATTTTACAATAAGGTTAGTGGTTAGTAGTTAGTAATTATCACTAAAAAATATTTACAAAATCATTCACCATATGGTGAGATATATGATGAGAAAAGTTAGAGAAGGGATGAGCTTATAAAGAGAGGTTGAAGCTTTGGAGAAGTTGACATTCACCTCTTTACAGCACCGAAAGAAGAAGCAGTCAGCATGGCGAAGTAGCGCGTGTCGATGAAGTTATGTTATCTTCAAACCTTGGAAAATTCATGATAAAATCCTTCATTTGCAGAGGTTATCCTTGGATTTTTGCTGATTTTTTGAAGTTCTTTACAAAGCTGAAGAGAGTATGGTAATATGGACATATATGTAGAGAGAAAGGGGGACACATAGGGTGTAGAAATGGAGGATGAAGGCTATGGAGGTGTGAAAGATGTGGAAATGGTGAAAAGGGTGAATTAGGACATGGGAGTTGCAGGTTTGGGAGTGGGAAGGAGAGGGAGGAGTGTGTGTGAAAGAGGAAAATGATAAAGTGGAAGAGGGAGTGTGGCTGCATAGCATGGGCAAATTGGGGTCCACCAATAAAATCATAGCTCACAGCTCGTAGCTCAAAAAAATATGAAAAAATTTGAAGTGAAAGTTCAAATCACGAGCTACAACTTTTGTTTGTATCACCTTTCCAAATTCGGGGAGCATGTGATCTTTAAAAATTCAGCAAAATCAACTGTTTTTTCCACTACACAATGTCCTTGTGAGGTCTTTCTTTGGATGATTCTTTTGAATACCTCCAAGAGTGAGCTCCCCATGGTGCATGCATGCATTCCACATACCCTTGACCTTATTTGGTAGGTCTATAATTGAAGATATTGTTGAGATCATGATATAAATGAATAGTACAACTAAAAAAATCAAATATTGAGGGGTCTAAAAAATATGTACATGTCAAATATAAATAATATACGTGGAAAAAATATAAAGGGGTCAAAATAAATTTCTCTCATTATAAGTCTACCATAAAAAGATGAATATTTTTGGTGGTCTAATTTATGAGAGTAATAAAGAATAGATGTAGGAAGGAAAAAATCACAATAGTGAAAAAATATATACATAAATAGAACTAGTTTTTTTGGATTTTGGTTGGGATGGAGTTACACCAAAAATAAGAGAAGCTTGCATGAAATTATTTTTATATGGAATAAAGAGTATGCAAAATGGTAAGAAAAAATATGGTAATGGTGAGTCAATGTACATAGCATAAATAACACACCATAGGTAGAAATATTTAAATAAATACCAAAATAATTATGAAAAATACTTTTATTTAGGTTCTATATACAATGAAATATTTACACACAAATGGGCCATAATATACTTATATTTTTATATTTTTTTGGCTCAACTAGCCCAGTGACTAGCTAAGTGAGGGTTTTTAAGAAGATATGGGAAAAGTCCCCTAACTCACACACACCTATATACAGTGAAATGGTAGGGATAGCCACAGTGTTTGGATGATTTTGGTAGGGTGGGTTAACTCACTATGGCAATTACGGAGAGCCGAAAAACGACTATCAATATGATAAAAATTTGCAAATCCGAGGGAACATTGAACATCTCTTACCGAGGTGGGTGTCTCCCAATCAAGGATGCTTTGAACCTTCTTTGGATCCATGGAGATTCCCTTTTCAAAAATTACATAACCAAGAAATTCCACCTCAGATTGATGAAAAGAGCACTTCTCCAACTTTGCATATAACCCTGATGCACGAAGATTTTCAAGCACTAATCATACATGGTGCTCATGCTCTTCTTGATCCTTGGAAAATATCAAGATATCATCCAGATATATTACCACAAAATAATCCAAATACTCCCGAAAGATATCGTTCATTAAATGTTGAAAAACAGTCGGGGCATTTGTGAGACCAAATGGCATGACGGTGTCAGGAGTTTTTTGGAGCAAGGGATTGCACACATGTACATATACATGCATGGTGCATCAAATGAAGAATTGCCCATTTTCCAGAGCCAGGTGGTTACGTGGGGCCCACATGTGTACAGGTAGGACAACATGTACATAGTGCATCGATTTTCACCGATACTAGTACCAGTGTGTTTTTTCTACAATAAAGTGAAGTTGGTAGCGCGTAAAACTTCTCGAAGAAGCTATCCGCGGGCCGATGACGTGAGGTCAGCAGGTGCGTCAGATGGCATCTAGTGGCGTCAGGAGGGCGAACGAGGTCAATATTTGCACGCGGATGAGGACCGACACAACGTGGGTGTTTTCTGGTGAGAGTTATGTAGAAAGGTCATCATTAGGACCACTTTTTGGGGCCACTTCACATGGTGGTGAGATGCATTATTGGAAAAAAGCTGAGTGCCAGGTGTGCGAATGATGCAAAAAGGTGACAACTATGCACTGCGAGGTCAGTTTTTGGCCTGTTCGGGGTCCGTTTGAGGTCATCTAAAAGGCCACGGGTGCCCAACTAATAAAGCTAAGTGTGGGAACTGAAAAAACAGAGAGAAGACCAGAAAAAACGTGGAGAAGAGAGGAGGAACAGCCGCAGCTGTGTTTTTGCTCATTTTGGAGCCTGTTTTGGCCGAAAACTGCTCATCCGAGGTCGGATTTGAGCACTTTGACATTGTAGACTGGGGTTTTGGGCCGTTCCGGACGCGATGGCGCTGTCCATTTTTCCAAATTCCTCACTCTTTTTCTGCTGCTTTTCTGTGTAATCTTCTCCGGTGAGTGAAGCTTCTTCTCCAATTTGTGATTGTATCTGGTATCTTTTACCCATATTATGTGAGCTGTTTGCCCCATTGGTGTTGGCCCAAGCTCATTTGTATCTAAACATCAGAAGTTCTCCTCTTTTGAGCTGAGTTTTTGTGTGTGTGTGTGTGTGTGTGTGTGTGTGTGTGTGTGTGTGTCTCTGTGTGGAGTGGGCAAGTGGATAGTCTCTCTCCTCTCACTCCAGAGGTGTGTTCCCTGTCTCGGCCAGGTGTGTTGTCTAAGCCAAGTGGTGCCCCATAGTGTGTGTGTGTATCTTTCCAAGAGTGTGTGTCGGGTCGTTATAGAGGCGCTGTGTGTGTTTTCATCCCGCTCACATTCTTTTGGTGCCCCCACGGAGGATCTTCTTCGAGTACCTTCTGCTTCGAGCTTCAAGCTTCGAGATTCGGGATTACAGGTTGCAGATTACAAGTTGCAGGTTGCAGATTACAGGTTACAGGCTACAGGTACAGGGACAGGTACAGGCATAGGTGATTCACACAGGTACAGGTAGTGATAGCCGTTTTTCGGCTCTTTGTAATTACCACAGTGAGTTACCTCACCCTACCAAAATCACCCAAACACTGTGGCTATCCCTACCATTTCACTGTACATAGGCGTGCGTGAGTCACGGGACTTTTCCCATATCTTCTTAAAAAACCCTCAATTAGCTAGTCATTGGGCTAGTTGAGCCAAAAAAAATTTAAAAAAATAAAAAATATATAAGTATATTATAGCCCATGCGTATGTAAATATTTCTTTATATATAGGGCCTAAATAAAAGATTTTTTCATAATTATTTTGATATTTATTTAAATATTTCTACCTAGGTGTGTGTTATTTATGCTCTGTACATTGCCTCACCATTACCACAATTTTTTCTTACCATTTTTCATACTCTTTATTCCATATAGAAATATTTTCATGTAAGCTTCTCTTATATTTGGTGTAACTCCACCCCAACAAAAATCCAAAAAAACTAGTTTTATTTATGTGTATATTTTTTCACTATTTTGATTTTTCCCTTCCTACATCTATTTTGTTTTTTTCTAAAAAATTAGAACACCAAAAATATTTATCTTTTTATGGTAGCCTCATAATGAGAGAGATTTCTTTTGACCCCTTTATATTTTTTCCACTTATATTATTTATATTTGACATGTACATATTTTTTAGACCCCTCAATATTTGATTTTCTTAGTTGTACTATTCACTTATATCCTAATCTCAACAATATCTTCAATTATAGACCTACCAAATAAGGTCAAGGGTAGGTGGCATGCATACATGCACTATGGAGGGCTCACTCTTGGAGGTATTCAAAAGAATCATCCAAAGAAGGACCCCACAAGGACCTTTGCAGTGGAAAAAAACGGTCGGTTTTGCTGAATTTTTAAAGTTCACTTGCTCTCCGAATTTGAAAAGGTGATACAAACAAAAGTTGTAGCTCGTGGGCTGAACTTTTGCCTCAAATTTTTTCATATTGTTTTGAGCTACGAGCTGTGAGCTATGATTTTTTTAGTGGACCTCAGTTTTCCCATGCTATGCAGCCACACTCTCTCTTCCACTTTATCATTTTCCTCTTTCACACACACTTCTCCACTCATCATCCCCATCTCTCTCACCACTCCTCTCTGCACACTACTCACCTTCTCCTCAACCTTGAAGAATAAGAGAAACCATGGTGAACTCATACCTCCCACACACAATTCCATTCCCTAGTCTCATTTTTCCTCCTCCAAATTACCCATATCTATCAAAAAAACCACAAAATTCAGCCTCTTCTCTTAAAAGACAGCATCATGGTGGTTGATTACTCAGCTTCAATTACCTTGTCTCTCAAGGAAGGTCAAGAGTGGAGAAAAAATGTACCGTCAAAGCTAGTGGACCGTCAACAAGCGTCAAAATCGGCCCTACTCAAGACACTTGGAGCATCAACCTTGTAAGAAATCCACCTTTTCTTACCTCTTAAGGTTTTTTCTTCCTTATTTGTATCCTACATGGATACTCCCATTGTAAATATCCAATTCCATTTGTAAATTAATACTAACTCTACTAACACTAACCCACTATGAAAAGTCCTATCACCTCCATTTCTCTCCTCTCTCTTTCCCCACCAACTTCTTGATAATTCCAAGCAAAAGAAATTAGATAAATTGCTGAAAATCTAACCCAACCATGGTTAGAGGAGTAACCCTAGCCTTCAAAATTGCTATAAAAGGAGGGTGTAGCTAGCACAAAAGGGGGAGCCATAAGCAAGAGCACTATGCTATAGCTTGAGAAGCCAAGCTCAACCTCTCTAGAAGGAGCTCTTGAGTGGAAGCTCATTGTCTTATGCATGTGCATGTGTTGTAATAGGGGATTAGCAAGGGAACTCTATGCCATTGTAAGAGAGAGAGTGATCATTGAATTGAGAGTAGGAAATCTATCATTTCTCCTACTAGTGTAAGCCCAACATTTATTGAATCAAGGAGGGTGGATTTGGACTAAGCTTGGATACTTTGTCTCCCTTCCAACGTGAAGTAATGGACAACAATGATGCGTAAGTGTCTTGGTGTTTTTTTGTTAAGTTCTTGATAGCTTGTCTCTGGTGTTGTCATCAATCTAGCCATAAATCCCACATACTGTAAGAGGGCGACAGGGTGGAGAGGACTCCCGTGGCCTTAAGACAGTGATTGGGGTGGCTTTTATTGTGATGTGTTGTGGTGAAATTTACGCAAGCTATGTTGAACAAATACTAATCTCACTTTGATTTGTCATGACAGATTTGAAAGAAGGTATTAATGCAACAAGCACCCCCTCCCCCTTTCTCTCTCTTTCTTAAATATATAGTTGGGTTTGCTTGATCATTGCCGATACGTTTCAAAGCAGCCCGAGCACTATCTCTCTCTCTCTCTCTCTCTCTCTCTCTCTCTCTCTCTCTCTCTCTCTCTCTCTCTCTCTCTCTCTCTCTCTCTCTCTCTCTCTCTCTCTCGTGTATTAGTGTGTGAGAGTGTTCCATTGGTGTTAGGGTTAGTGTAAATTCCTTGCTTGTTTGTGGTTTGCTCTAACGATTCTCCTCTTTTGCGTCCTAGTTCGCTCTTAAACTAGGTGGTTCCCCTTGTGTAGTTGGGATTTGGCTGTGGGTTTGTTGTTTTGGTTTGTGTTGTGTTGTGCCCCAGCCCCATTGAGCAGCACGGGAGCCTTGAAGGGTGTCTAGAGGTTGCTCTTCTTGTTGCCCGCCCCGGACCGCCTCAAATTGGTTCCCCCACTGAGGAAGGCTTGTGTATTTTTGTGTAGAATCAACCTTTAGCATAGTCAAGTAGTTTGCATGAATCACGAAAATTTGTATGATCCCTTCATTCCCATTGCAAGGCAAAAGGTACACATAATTGTTAGTACTAAGTTGCAATTTCAACGTGTAATTCGTAGAATTTTAGGTCCTCTTAGGTTGGCAGAGATAAACGCATCAGTAAATCCTTTTATTTTGCCTCTCATTAGGTACGACCTTAGTTTGGACGTCTATGTTTTTGTTTTGTTTTAAGCATAAGGTCATGCATAGACAATGGATAATGGCCCAAGAATAGAGGTTTTCCCCTTTCATTTGACTCCACACATTAGAATAAACATTGCAATTAGTAGAAAAATCCATTTTCAACAACGTATGGTGTTCATGTTTGGTGCCCAAAGAGTAGGAGAAATTCTCGCATCACCAAACCCTGTCATCCTACCTCTTATTGATTATCATAGGTCGTTTGATGTGAATATCTTTATTTTGTTGTAGAATAGATTGCAAGCTAGAAAACATTATTGTGTAAATCTTTTTAAGAAAGAAAAGCAAAAACGTGTTGTCACTTTGAAACCGATTCAATGGAGGCCCAACGCCAAATGTCCAGATATCCTCTTTTCTTTGGAGAGCCTGGAGAGGATGCAAAATTATTTTTAGCAAATTTCAAGATGTCTTGTCGTATCAAGAGGATAGTAACTGATCAAGAACGCGTAGAGATGTTTGAGGTGGTCCTTAGGAAAGATGCTAGCACTTGGTTTGACTCGTTGCCTGAGGAAGTTAAAGGGAATTACACGAAAGTTGTGAATCATTTCAAGAGATACTTCTTTGATCCCCAAAACACTCAAAAACTATGGCAAGACATTGTTTCTCATAAGCAAAAAGACTTAGATGACTACTACTTGTACAAGCAAGAGTTTCTACGTCTTTGGGCTCTATGGATACGAAATGTTGCTAACCCTGGTGATGGTGCAGAATTTCTAAAGAAGGAGAGGTTCATAGCCGGACTCTTTCCTGACCTTAAGGTAAAAGTTGAGGCGGGTGCACCTGCTACCTTTGATGCAGCTGAAACTAGGGCTGCTGAGAAATATAGGAAACTCAAGTGCTTAAGGGGAGAGGTTCCAATAGAAGGTCTTAGATCCAAAGGTAAGTCACAAGCATCAACATCGAGGGAGCTTCCTGAGGTAACAGCGGAAGTAATTGAGAAGTTAAACGAATCTTTAAGCAGCTTGTCAATTCACCTTGCACAAGCTGTAGGTCCAAAGGGACAAGCAAAGAAGTCAGAAGAGAGAGAGCCACGAACTAGGAGAGTCTTGCAATGTTGGAATTGCGGAGAGTCTGGACATGGGATGTATAATTGTCCTTGGCCCCGTGGAGAGCCAGGGAGACCTAACTTGAATTACCCAGTGATGAATGCAGGAGAAGGAGCTGGTCAACAACCAAGGCTTCTACAAAGGCCAAATGGACCAAGACCACCTCCACAAGGGGTAGAAGGAGTTCCACCTTTGCCAGATCCAAATGTGCATGTGGTAGAGGTGACAAATTCAAATGAGGTTGACATGGAAGCCAATGGCATTAAGCGTGGCCGAGGAAAAGGTAAAGAGAAAGAGGGTGTCCCATCACAGAGTGACCATGGACAAGGCAAAAAGGCAAAGGAGACCAAGGAAGCTAAGAGGACTCCACGTCGTATCAATCTCCAAGACTTCCCTCTTGGACATGGTATGGCTCCATACAACCTGTTGGAAGACATGCGAGGTAAGGGTCCTGATATCTCATGGCCTCAGTTTCTTGCATTATGCCCACAAGTTAGGAGGGATTTAACAAAGGCAGTTAGCACTAGGAGAAAGGTAAAAGAGAGTTTTCCTGTTGTAAAAATTGCACATGCTGAAATGAACGAGGATATTACACCTGTGCTAGATTGTTACATAAAAGGAAGATTGGTTAGGAAAGGTCTAGTGGATGGGGGTGCACAAATTTGCATCATGACAGAAGGGCTCATGCAAAGACTAGGCATGCACATCCATGAGACACCTGAAATCAAAGTCAAGATGGCAAACAATAGCAAGGCTAGGTGTGTAGGTATTTGTAAAAATGTTTTTGTGGAGGCCTTTGGCATTAAGAAGGCAGTGGATTTCTATGTCATGTCTACCAAAGGAAATGGTTATCCATTTATCCTAGGAAGACCATGGCTAATGAAAATGCGAGCTTTGCAGGATTGGGAGAGTGGGAAATTAATTTGCAGGAATGAAAATCATAAGAAGGTTGTCTTTGACATGAAGGAGCAACGCCAAGAGGAGCTCCATGAAGAATCATCTCCATGAATAATTTTCCCAAGTTATGATGGCTGGTTTTTTGGTCTTTTGAGACATTTATGCTGTTATGCTGTCGAAATTTTGGCAAAATCAGAGGATGAGTCAGGTGTGCCTTCTTGGGAGCTTCATGGTTGGCTTTAATGGATGATCAAAATGGCCCTCAGTTCACTCCTTTTCATTTAACTCAAAGAATTCAGATTAATGTTCATGTGTCCAGGAAGATCTTTTTCCAGCAGCGCATAGTCTTTATGTTTGGGCCAAGAAGATTGAGAGAGATCCTGGAATGTCCTTTGCCTGTTGTAATTCCGATGATCAACTATGAAAACTCATTTGATGTGCATGTGTTTGTTCTCATCTAAAGCTGAGCTCCATTGAAGTTTCTGGGGATTGGGTAGTGAAAAGTTTTGGGTTCTTGCACGTGTGTTTGAAGGGGTTCTCTAGCCATGGCTTTCTCTTATCCGGAGTTTCATGGAAGAAGTGATGAAGATGTGGAAGAATTTTTGGAAAAGATGGAGGTTGCCTGCATTAGCAACCAGATTCATGACCCTGCGCAGATGTTACGCCTTCTCCAAATTTGTTTGAAGAGTGATGCACGAGTTTGGTCTAAAGCATTTGAAGAGGAGTTGCGTGTGGCTGATCCACCTGTAAGGTTGAGTTGGGACAATCTACAACATGGGTTGGAAGTGGAGTTTGTGAAGATAGAAGATCCTTACAAGGTGTGGCAAGAAGTACAGGCTTTGTTGCAAAAGGAAGGTGAGCCAGTAGACGCGTACATACGTTAGTTTTCATTGGCATGGGAGCGAATGTGCAAGGCTTTAGCACCACAGGTACCCCCGCCTGACATGATGAAGAAGGACAGGTTCTTGGCTGGTCTTTGGGAGAATATACGTTGGAGAGTGGAGCTAAAGAAGCCTAGGACATATGAAGATGCACTAGAGGTAGCAAGGAACAAAGAGTGGAAGCTGAGGAAAATGAGCCAGTTAGGGGTGGAGTCTTTGCCCATGAGGTCTGAATTTCAGCCTATGGACTCTTTACAAGGTCGTATGTCAGGGGTTCATCATGAACCAGTGGTTCCTGTTACTACTCAGGTTATGCCAGCAGTAGTCACTATAGCAGTGCAAGATGATGGGCTAAGGCAAGACATGAGGCAAATGGTAGATTTGATGAAGAATCGCAGCCTAAACATGCTAGGTCAAGTGGGAAATAATCGAGTTCGAGGGAGGTTTGCAAATCAGCCAGGAGGTGAAGAAAGGCTTAGGAATGGTGTTGGACAAAGCAATGGTAGGTTTTGGAGGCAGACGCCCACATGTTATAATTGTGGAGAGTTGGGTCACCTCAACCCGCAATGTGATAAGCCACCAAGGATGGGGGGAGACATGTATCCATTGCCAAGACAAGTGCTAACTAGGTCAAATGATTATGGCATCGAAATTAAGGGAGACGAAGGAACCAGTGCACTGACCCAGGAGGAAAAGGGAAAGACAAAAGTGCTAAGTGTAGTCACCTTGGAGAAGGCATCAAAGCTAGAGGATACATTAGTGATGCCTATTGGGAAGAGGACCACAGAGGATAAGGAAGGAAGAAGTGCCCCAGGTCCTAGTAAGAAGAAAGGAAAGAGCCATGAAGACGAGGATGTCAAGGCCAAGAGGAAAAGGAGAGCTCGTCGAAAGTTTCATGTTTCAGATTTTCCACCAGGGGATGGGCAATTAAGCTATGACTTGAGGGAGGATCTGACGAGCAGGAAGGCAGATGTTACTTTTGGGCAACTTATAGAGATGGTGCCTAAGCTAAAGCGACAGTGGAAGAGGATGGTTAACCCAATGGAGAAAGAGCCAGAGAGAGGTTCAGTGAAGGTGTTGGCAATGGACGAGCTACCAGACATTTGTCCAATAGTAGATGTGTGGCATAAAAGGAAAAATTTGGGACAAGGTTATGTGGATGGCGGAGCCCAAATATGCGTCATAACACATTCATGCGTTGAGAAGATGGGTCTCACAGTGGCTGGGGTGTCAGGGTTTTGGATCAGATTGGCAAACCATCAAAAAGTAAAATGCTTGGTTGTTGTAAAGAGCTTAGAAGTGGAGGCATATGATGCAAAGGCAGTGGTTGATTTTCATGTGATGCCAGCAGGGTTGGGAGCATATCCTATTATACTGGGTAGACCATGGTTACGTGCAGTGGGAGCTGTTCAAGATTGGCGACATGGTACAATTAGCCTCTATGGAAAGACAGTGACGAAGGAAATTTGGAATGGCGGCCTCTACACCAAAACAAACTCCATTGCGCCACAAGGGAAATGAGATGAGGGCACCACCTAGTCTTGGAAGCGTGGACTAGGACCGCTACACAAAGAGAGAGAGAGAGAGAGAGAGAGAGAGAGAGAGAGAGAGAGAGAGAGAGAGAGAGAGAGATCACTATGAATGAAGCATTAACCGTGGTGTGTGTACAAGGAATGGATGACTTCAAACACTCCCAACACAAATAGCATATAGATTACCAAACAGTCACTCAAGGATTAGCCAAGATCGCATCAAGCACTCTCACACGCATATAAAACATTTCTCTTAATTAACATAAGTAAGAGGAGGAGAGGTTACTAGCATGAAACAATTTGCACTCTAGGATGTGCAAGAATAGAGTGAATGAATGAGCTTATGGGCTCATGGTGAGTGATACAAAGGCTCAATGGGCTGAGGGAGGCTTGAAATTACAAAGGGGAAGGCCTCTTTATATAGGAAAGAGAGTGATTAGGAGTGAGGTTAAGATACAAGTGTAATTTGTACAAATGAAGCTTGATTAGGGACATTCAACCAATGAAGAAGCTCCTTCCAAGTGATTTGTTGACCAATTAGCTCCATCATCACTTGTGTTGTCTTCACTCCTTCCTCCATAGCTTGAGTCCAAGAGCTTCCTTATTTTAAAATATAAAGAATTTACATAAAATCAATACATATCTAGTAATAATAGAAAGGGGTTGAATGAGAACTTATGAATTACAACAAGATTAAGCATGACTTGAGAGGTGATTAGAAGAGGGACTTTGATGGGTTTTTGAGCTTGAGAGAGAGGAGGAAGGAGAGGAGGGTGAGAAGACTAATAGCTGATTTTAAAGAAGGTCTCAATGTGGAAAAGGAAGGGTGTGTGTGTGTAAAGGTAGGGGGGTGGTCTCCACCATAGTTGAAAAAACTGGCGTCCACCATTTTGGCCATATCTCCTAGACCGTAGATGCAAAAATTATAAAAAATATATGGCCAAAATCTTCAGGTCGTCAGTTACAACTTTGATGAAGACAACTTTTCTTGAATCGGAGTGGAAGTATTTTTTAAAAATTCAACAAAATCATGTGCCTAGTTTCTTCCTTTACCAAGTCTTCCACTTGGGTCCCATTTGTTTGAATCATCATATGGCTCCAAAGCCATGATGATATGAGCCACTCATGACCCTTGAATCATGGGTGCATGGCTCCACAACCACATCATATCTTTTCTTTTCACATTTACATATTTTCCCTTCCCTTTACCACTAGGTTCTCCCTCTACCTTTCACCTCCGGTGAACTAGTCAAGAAAAAATCATTTTTTTTAAAAAAAATTTCCAAGAGGTTGTTCTCACTCTTTCTTTTATTGTAAACCTCTAGAAGCAAGGAAAACCAACAAAATATGATAAACAAAAATTTGTGATAGGCTCGGATCATAGCCCCCCCAAACCTGGCTAGGGGTATTTATGCCTCTAGACTACTTTCTTTGATCTTGAGCTGACCTTATCCTGATGTGATAAGGCTTTAGACGCCATCCATTTGTCCTAGTCTTGTGCACTTTACCATCAATGTCTTGAAGTCTGTAAGAGCCATTTTTGAACTTTTTGGTGACCAAGAACGGGCCTTCCCATCGGAAAAGAAACTTTCCATCCTTACGAGTGTCGAAGCGATTGTCATATCAAAGCACCAGAGATCCCTTTTTGATGTCTTTGGATGCTAGCTTTTTGTTGAACTTTTCTCTGCGCTTCTCTGCTTCTTGAGAATAGTGGTTGATGGCTTCTTCACGATCCAATTGCAGCCTCTCTAGATCCATGATCCTTTGATGTACTTTCTCCTTTTGAGAGCCTACCTGGCTACCCAATATTCGAAGACTTGTTAACTTCACTTCAATGGGCAAAAGCGCCTCCTTTCCATAAACCAAATGAAAGGGTGTGTACCCTAATGTGGTTTTGAAGGAGGTTTAATAGGCCCATAGAGCTCCATTCAGGTGTTTGTCCCAATCTTGGCGCCTGGCATGTACCTGTTTGGTGAGAATTTTGCAAATGATTCCATTTACCTTTTCCACCAAACCATTGCACTGAGGGTAGTAAGGAGTAGAGTGTTGATGCTGAGTATTTAGCTTCTTCATGAGTTCTCCTACCAAGTCTGCTCTAAACCCTGGTCCTCTATCAGATAGTATTTCAAGAGGGGTGCCAAACCGGCAACAAATGTGGTCAAAGATGAACTGACTCACATCCTTAGCAGTAATTCTATTGGTCGGCATAGCCTCAGCCCATCTAGTCATGTAGTCTATTCCCATGATGATATACTCTTTACCTGACTGAGTGCGTGGTAGAGGCCCTATGGCATCAATTCCCCACTTCTCAAAGGGCCCATATACCTTTATTGGGTTCTGAGGTTCAGCTATGAGCCGTCGTGGTCCTGCTTTCTGACATTCATCACATGTTTGACACCAATATTTGACATCACGATGAAGACTTGGCCAAGTAAACCCAGCTTGTAGAACCTTTCTACTAGTGACGTCGTATGCAAAGTGTCCTCCGCACATATCATCGTGACAAGCTTTTAAAATCTCTTCAATTTCACTCTTCAAAGGAACTCTCCTAAGCACACTATCCTTACCAAGACAATACAAGTCATCATTTACTATGCGATACCTGGTAGCCTTCCTAGCTAACCATCGCCTTTCCCCTGCATTCAAGTGTTTAGGAGCCTCTCCTTGCTCCAGAATGTGCATAATATCTTCCAAGTCCTCCTTGCCTTGCTGAAGTGGAAGTTTGATGGCCACTGCTCCCACTATTGACTCATTTAACTTTGATGATGCTAGGTGGTCTGCATCCTTGTTCTGGTCTCTTGGTACATGATGTACTTGTGCCTCCCTAAATCTCCTCATAAGAGCTTTTGCTTCTCTCATTTTAGTAGAGAGACGGGCATTTTTTGCAAGCCCATGTACCTTGCATTTGCCTTACCAAAAGCATGGAGTCACCAAAAGCGTTTAATCTCTTAATTGAATCATCGAGGCACCAACAAAGGCCATGAATTAGAGCATGATATTCTGCTTCATTGTTGGAGTGGACATCTTCTAGAGTGATCCCTTCACCATGGATCCTCTCTCCCAATGGGGATAAGACCACGATGCCTGCAGCTGCCTTATCCTTGGTTCTCTTGTATGCTCCATCAAAGTAGAGGCTATAAGCATTGACCAAAGCCTCTACAGCTGGAGGTGGTGGAAGTTCCTTTCTCTTCAGATGGCAAACTTTTTCATAGCACTTGTTTGTTAAAATGTCGGCTAAGCATGCTCGAGTTGTTCTTTCAACCTGTATTGTATAATCAAACTCTTGAAGTCGCACCACCCACTTTGCTATTTTGTCAGAGATTTCCATATGTTGTAGTGCATAGGGAAACATATCCTCCACAGTGATAATTACAAACCTCTTCGGTAGCAAGTATGGCCGAAATTTGGTTACCGCAAACATGAGAGCTAACACTAGCTGTTCCATTAGGGTGTAGGCCTTCTCTGTGTTTTCCATGAGGCGGCTAGCAAAATACACAGGCCTCATAAAGGAGGTTTTTGGATCTTTTTGTAGGAGGGCAGCACCAATGGCTTCTTCTCCCACACTAGGGTTTACAAAGAATGTTTCTTCCCAACAAGGTTGGAGGATTACAGGGAGTGACCCTAACATTTTTTTAATCTCTCTAAAATGCCCTTCACTTTCTTCACTCCAAATAAGCGTCTCTTGACGAGTCAGCTGTTGTAGAGGAAATATCACTTGGGAGAGTAAGTGTATGAATCTACTCAAATATCTTAGCTTTTGCAAGAAGGAGATTAATTGTTTGATGGAAGTTGGGGAAGGTAGATTTAGCAATGTTTCTATCTTTTCAGGATCTACCTCGATTCCATCAATGGACACTACATGCCCTAATAGTGTAACCTTGCTTTCCCCAATGTGACATTTGTCCTTGTTTAGTTGTCCACCCAGCTTAGCTAAACGAGTAAATCCTTCATCAATCTTGCCGAGATGCATACTTTTGGAGCTGTAAATACAAAAGTCATCTATGAAAACCCTTATGGACTTACCAAAGTAAGGTTGGAAGACCATGTTCATGAATCGTTGAAAGGTGGCTGGAGCGTTGGTGAGACCAAAAGGCATGACTCGAAATGCAAAACATCCCCATGGTGTGATGAAAGTAGTCTTTTTCTGGTCCTCCTCTGCAATGCGTATTTGAAAGTAGCCAGAGTAGCCATCACACACTGTGTATCTCTCATGGCCTGCTACTTCATTTAGAATCTCATCTTGAAATGGGAGAGGGAAGTGGTCCCTCTTTGTTGCAGCATTTAGTGGCTTGTAATCCACGCACACTCGCCATTTACCATTCTTCTTTGGCCTCACCACTACTGGGGAGACCTATTCTGAATCTTCTACTGGGTATATGAATCCTGCTTCTAAGAGTCTCTTCACCTCAGACAACAGTGCATTTTGTTGCACAACTCCTAATCTTCTTAGTTTTTGTACTACTGGCTTGCTCCCTTCTTTTAGATGGATATGATGCTTCACTGCAGTGACACCTGTAATGTGAGTGTAATCAGAAATAAACAATGATGCATGCTTCTTGAGAACATTTACATAACCCTCCTTTTCTTCTTCCTTTATATCCTTGGATAACATCTCCTCTAGGCTGGCATCCCACACATTCTTCATTTGGATCCTTGGGTTGTTTCTGATGAGGTAGTTTCCTTTATGGTGACGCCCATGACTTCGAGAGTGCTATCACTCTCTTCACTTGAACTCTCTTCCTCGTCCATGGATGAGGAGCATACACTTGAGCTCCACTCATCAGCTGACGTCTCTAGTTCAAGGTTCTCTTGTCGCCCATTCTTTAGGTTATAAACCACCTTCCAACTATGGCCACCCATGCGAGGCCTCAACTCCAAGTCTCCTGTTGCCCAATCTTGCCTAGCTCCTATACCCATGAGCCAAGGTCGTCCTAAAATAAGGGGGTATCCTTCTCCCTTTACTGGCATCACATAAGCATCAACCTCTGTAGTGATTCCAAAAACAGAAACTCTCAAAGCTTTCACTACACCCACACAAGTGACAGAGACATTATTGGCCATTTTTGCCCTAAAGTTTGATGATTCCATTACCTCTAAACCCAATTGATGCATTAGCTTTTCTGTCATGACACAAACCTCTGCTCCACTGTCAATGTAAGTTTTTGGAATCCGTTGTCCCTTGATTTGAGCCTCCACCAAAGGCACTATATCCTTGAGACCATATGCTTTGATTACACTTACTAGCTTACTTCGCTTTGCCCTCATGCTCACCATTTTTGACCATTGTCGTCGAAGCTTTGGGGAGATATGAAGTAGTTGTGGCCAAGTAATCTTTGGTCCTTGAGAACTCACATCAGCTGTCAAGTCATAAGGTTGTGTCCGAGATCCCATGGGGAAATCAGAGATGTCAATTTGAGACCTAGTACGGGTCTTTCTCTTCTTGGCTTCATCTTTAGTTGCCCGAGATGTACTTGCTTCATTGCTTGCATCCTTGCTTGTTTCTTTACCTACTTCATCTTGGACACGCACACGTTTGATAGGCATTGTAGCCACTTCATCTATCTTCATCTTCCCTTTAGCTATTTCTTCCTGGTTGCTTCTGCCCTTGAGGACCTCCTCCATCCTTATGATGCTCACATTTGGTTGAGTAGCAGGGGCTTGAGCTTGAGCACGAGGTGGCTGCAAAATTTGAGGTTGCGGTTGCTCTTGTGCTTGAGCTCTAGCACGGGGTGGACTTACTTGTTGTCGAGGACCTCTGACAGGGTAGTCATATCTTCTGGGATGAGGGCAATTATACATGCCGTGGCCAATTTCCCCGCAATTGTAACACAACATTTCCCTTGCTTGACGTCGCATTGGTGGCCGATTCCCACCATTTCCCTCAATAGGCCTTCTTGCACCCTGCACAAGATTTACTCTCAACCCCTCTAGCTGGTTTGTGAGATTGTTTATTTGTTGGAGCATATCTTCTTGTTGACCTCTATTGAGGTCTGGTGCATTAGGCACATTTGGAGGTATGTGAGAAGCTTCCATAGTTGTGATATTGCCTCCCAAAGCTAGCTGGCCAGCTTGGGCTTGATAGAGAATCTTTCTATTCTTTTCCCTAGAAATTCTTAAGGCATCTTCAAAAGCATTTGGAAATTTGCCCTTTACCTTCTCCCTTAGCAAGGGGTACAAACCTGAGATAAATCGGTCCTTTTGGAGGCAATTGGGAGCTCGCTCACCAGGGTTTAGTGAGTCTGACCATTGACCCCAAAGTTTTAGAAAACCTTCCTCATAGGTTGCATAACCATGAGGGTCAACTTGATGAAGGGACAGAAGCCGTTGCCATAGTTCTTCTGCCGAATTGGCTCGTTGAAATCTTCGTAGGAAAGCCACCTTCAATCCCTCCCAATCAATTCTTTGGGTTGGATCTAGAGCCTGGAACCATACCCTAGCTTCTTCTTTGAGCACCAAAGGAAAAGCTCTCAATTTCAATGCTTCGTCATCCCTCCCGGAGACAAGGAAAGACATCTCCAAGTTATCCAAAAAATCCCCAGCATTTTCCCCACTACGCCCAAAAAAAATTGGGAAAGCCATCATAAAAGTGGGTTGCCTTCCTCTCAATACAGCACAAAGATGAAAACGTCTAGGCCCAAATCATATCTTATTAAGGGTAGAATAAATGGATTGATAGATGCATTAATCTCAGCTAGACGACGAGAGCCTAGTAAGTCCCTTATGATGTTTTGGAACCTAAGCTTTGTGCCAGCTATTATATGCACAGTTTGTCTAGCAAGAGGTTGGAAAGGTCCATATAAATCCCTATGATTCATGGAGTATGCTTAAAGCAAGATGAAGATGTGAACATCAAAAGATACATTATACTCCAAAATGGGAAATATTATAGGGTCAGGGGACAGCAATATCTCTCTCAACCTCTCAGCTCCAAAATAGAAGACCAATCTTTGTTGGAAAAAAATCTTTCTATCAATGCGCACATTCACCCTAATGTTCTGAACTGATTGAAAGTTGTAGAAAATGGGATTATTCATTGGTGCATTAATTACAAACTTCCATGAAGCACTTCATTGAAGTTGAGCTCTCTTGGATCCCACCATTTGAGAGATGCGAAGAATTTGCTCACCAGTGATTAGCCTAGCTTTGGTGTGACCATCTTCAGCTTTGTAGAGTTCATAGGGTTCGATGGCTACCCTCTCAACCACCTTGAGCCTTCTTGCTAGTAGTAGTTGGAGTGCATCACCATATGTAGCCTCTTGCCAATACCGCACCCCATTGATGTGTAGCTCCCCCTCCAAAAACTTGTTAATACCCGAGTTTGAGAGTGCTTTCACCACCTGAAGTCGAGGCTTCAAAGGGAGTGTCTTCACACAAGCCACAAAGCACTCAACACAATTTTTTGACCTAGGGACTTGATGACTACAAGATTTTCCTTGAAGCAAAGAAGGGTGTGTGTAGTTAACGCTCTTTACCCGCATACGTGCCGTTTGTCGATAAAGACGCTTCTTTTCTCGAGCTTCTTGGGGAGACCATAGTGGAAGTCTCGGAGAATTTGATGGATCTTCCTTCATAGGATTGATAGAGCGCTGCTTGAGAACTCCTCCGTGGGGGCACCAATTTATGACGAAGGAAATTTGGAATGGCGGCCTCTACACCAAAACAAACTCCATTGCGCCACAAGGGAAATGAGATGAGGGCACCACCTAGTCTTGGAAGCGTGGACTAGGACCGCTACACAAAGAGAGAGAGAGAGAGAGAGAGAGAGAGAGAGAGAGAGAGAGAGAGAGAGAGAGAGAGAGAGAGATCACTATGAATGAAGCATTAACCGTGGTGTGTGTACAAGGAATGGATGACTTCAAACACTCCCAACACAAATAGCATATAGATTACCAAACAGTCACTCAAGGATTAGCCAAGATCGCATCAAGCACTCTCACACGCATATAAAACATTTCTCTTAATTAACATAAGTAAGAGGAGGAGAGGTTACTAGCATGAAACAATTTGCACTCTAGGATGTGCAAGAATAGAGTGAATGAATGAGCTTATGGGCTTATGGTGAGTGATACAAAGGCTCAATGGGCTGAGGGAGGCTTGAAATTACAAAGGGGAAGGCCTCTTTATATAGGAAAGAGAGTGATTAGGAGTGAGGTTAAGATACAAGTGTAATTTGTACAAATGAAGCTTGATTAGGGACATTCAACCAATGAAGAAGCTCCTTCCAAGTGATTTGTTGACCAATTAGCTCCATCATCACTTGTGTTGTCTTCACTCCTTCCTCCATAGCTTGAGTCCAAGAGCTTCCTTATTTTAAAATATAAAGAATTTACATAAAATCAATACATATCTAGTAATAATAGAAAGGGGTTGAATGAGAACTTATGAATTACAACAAGATTAAGCATGACTTGAGAGGTGATTAGAAGAGGGACTTTGATGGGTTTTTGAGCTTGAGAGAGAGGAGGAAGGAGAGGAGGGTGAGAAGACTAATAGCTGATTTTAAAGAAGGTCTCAATGTGGAAAAGGAAGGGTGTGTGTGTGTAAAGGTAGGGGGGTGGTCTCCACCATAGTTGAAAAAATTGGCGTCCACCATTTTGGCCATATCTCCTAGACCGTAGATGCAAAAATTATAAAAAATATATGGCCAAAATCTTCAGCTCGTCAGTTACAACTTTGATGAAGACAACTTTTCTTGGATCGGAGTGGAAGTATTTTTTAAAAATTCAACAAAATCATGTGCCTGGTTTCTTCCTTTACCAAGTCTTCCACTTGGGTCCCATTTGTTTGAATCATCATATGGCTCCAAAGCCATGATGATATGAGCCACTCATGACCCTTGAATCATGGGTGCATGGCTCCACAACCACATCATATCTTTTCTTTTCACATTTACATATTTTCCCTTCCCTTTACCACTAGGTTCTCCCTCTACCTTTCACCTCCGGTGAACTAGTCAAGAAAAAATCATTTTTTTTAAAAAAAATTTCCAAGAGGTTGTTCTCACTCTTTCTTTTATTGTAAACCTCTAGAAGCAAGGAAAACCAACAAAATATGATAAACAAAAATTTGTGATAGGCTCGGATCAACAGGTACCAAGAAGCTTTATAATATGGACACAAGGAAACGATTAGAGGAGCTTTATGAAGATGAGGATGAGTCTAGTGATGAAGACTCTTCCACGGTGACAGATGAGGACAGTGATAGCACTACCAACAGTGATGAGGATGCTGATGTTGCATTTATTTTGATGGATAAAGAAATCCAGGAGTGTGGTTTAGTCGCATTTGCGAATGAAGTTGAAGATGAAAGTGAAGGGCCTTATGAAGTGATTGAAGGGCTGATGCAAACCAAGGTTGAGTTGTCAAAGAAGCAGGAATTAATGACGCAAATGATTAGTGGAGACCTCTCAGCTATGGAGAAGGATATATTTTTGCATATGCTGGCTAGTTTTCCTGATTTGTTCATTACTTCATATGAAGAGATCAGAGGGTTCAAGGGTGAAGAGATGCATATAGAGCTGAAAGAAGGTGCTAAGCCAGTACGGCAAAGGCTAAGAAGGATGGGTCAAGAGCAAATGGAAGCCTTGCGGGTAGAGGTGGACAAGTTATTGAAGGCAAGGTTCATAGTTCCAGTGGAGACCACAGAATGGGTGAGTCCAGTAGTAGTCAGTCCAAAGAAGGATGGGAAGTGGAGAATTTGTGTAGATTTTAAACCCTTAAACGCAGCCACTAAGAAGAACCCATATCCTCTTCCATTCATCGATCAGATCTTGGATTCAGTGGCAGGTTATGAGAGGTACAGTGTGTGTGATGGTTTTTCAGGCTATTTTCAATTGAAGATTGCTCTTAAAGACCGCACAAAGACAACATTTATTACGCCATGGGGCTGCTATTGCTACACAATGTTGCCGTTTGGGTTGTCAAATGGACCATCTTTCTATCAAGAAAGAGAAAATTGGGTGCTGGAACCATTCATTGGTAGTTGTGTTAAGGCTTTTATGGATGACTTCTATGTTTATAGCAGTAGGGCTGAACACCATGAGAAGCTGCAGATGGTATTGGCTCGATATGATGAATGTGGAGGACAACTAAATCCAAAGAAATGTCATCTAGCACAGCCAAGGGTGAAGTTATTGGGCCATATGGTGTCAAAAAATGGCATTGAGGCTGATCCAGACAAGGTTAAGTCTATTATTCTTCTTCCATCACCTACGAGTACGAAGCAATTGGCAACCTTTATACACAAAGTGAAGTACATGGCACGGTTTATTCCATTGTCTTCGCAGCTTCTTTATCCATTACAGCAAGTGGCAAAGCATGATCCATTGCAATGGGATGACAATTGTGAAGAAGTGTTTCAAGAGGTGAAAGAGGTGTTAGGGGGTTTGTCAGCCATGCAGGCTCCTGATTGGGAGAAAGTTTTTTATGTAAATCCATCAGTAGGGGATGATGCCATTGGAGCCATGCTATTGCAAAAGGGGAAGGGCAGCCATTATATGAGGCCAGTGTATTGTGCAAGCCGAGTGAAGTTGGTAGCGGAGAGAAAGTTATCGGAAGTAGAGCTAGTGATGGCCAGTGTAATATTTGCTTGTCGACGATTTCGTCATTACTTGCTACCACGGCCTTTTGTTTTCTTGACGAGTTATGCCTTTTTTCCACAGTTAATTAATGGTATTAACATGTCAAATGTGGTGAAGAAATGGGTAATTGAGCTGCAAGAGTTTGAGTTCTCTTTTCTAGTGGAAGATAGTACAAGGGCTACCCTAGCTGATTTGTTGACCCACAAGGAGAATCCCCTTATTGTTAAGGAAGAGGTGGTGAGAAAGGTAGTTGAAGAAGTGCCACAGATCAGCAAGGCACATGTGTTGTTCTTTGATGGTTCATACAGAAAGAGCCATGATGCAGCTTCAGGGGGTATAGCACTTTATGATTCAGAGGGGAAGCTAGTATGCAAGAGAGGGTTCAAATTAGATGCGCATAGTAACAATGAGGCTGAATATGCTACATTGGAAGCCGGATTACACATTTGTTTGAAGCATGGGGTTCGAAGGTTGAGCATAAAAGGTGATGCCTTGTTAGTGGTGAAGCAAGTGCTGGGTGTGTGGAAGAGCAAGAACACCTCATTGAAGGAAATGTGCTTTAGAATTAAAGGCCTGTTAAAAAAGTTTGAAGCATGGAGCATCAGACACATTGAACGTGCTCTAAATGGAGAGGCACATGAAGCAGCTCAAGGCATGATTGGGGAGCTATTCGTGTTGAGCACCACTTTACCTCTTTATCATGGCCGGGAAAGTTTGGCTCAAGAAGAGGAGTTTTTGCTAACAGGAATCATTCCAAAGGAGATTCAGAAGTCTAAGAAGTATGGCTTTGTGTGTAGAGCATACAGGTACAAATTGATTGGTGATGTCTTATACATGAAAGGGGCTGATCTCGTGTTGAGACGTGTACCTTGGCGGGAGGAGCTTTACAGAGTGTTGGAAGAGAATCATGAAGGCGCATGTGGTGTTTGAAAAGTGGGGAATTGATGCAATAGGCCCGTTACCTATCACAAGCAGGGGCAAAAGCTATATTTTGACGGCAGTGGACTATCTTTCTAGATGGGCAGAGGCTATAGCAGTAAAACAGATCACTGCAAAGGATGTGGCAAAATTTGTGTATGATGAAATATGTTGCAAGTTTGGGGTGCCATTAGAGCTACTTTCAGATAAGGGGCCAGGATTTAGAGCTAAACTGCTAGACTTCTTATGCACAAAGATGAAGATTAAGCACCAGCATACCACTCCTTATTACCCACAGTGTAATGGCTTGAATGAAAGATTCAATGGTGAGTTGGTACAAATTCTTTCTAAAGTGACAGAACACCAAGGAAAGAATTGGGATTTGGAATTGCCTAGTGCATTATGGGCTTACCGTACTTCAGTGAAGACAGGTACAGGGTTTACTCCATTTCATTTGGTGTATGGAAAGGAAGCACTATTGCCTGTGGAGGTAGAGTTGCCTGCGGTCAAGATGTTAGAGAAGTTGCTTGGGTCGCCTAGTGATGCATTTAAAGAGAGGCTCTTGCACTTACAAGAGGTCCAATTGGATAGGATGAGCGCATTGGAGCATTATGGGCAGATGCAGGATAAGGCTTTGGCAAAGATAAATGAAAAGGTCAAAAGTAAGGGTATCAAGAAACATGACTTGGTTTTGCGCTACAACAGTAAGCTGGACAACACCTTCCGAAAGAAGTTTCAAATTAAGTGGGAAGGCCCTTTCAAGGTAGTGGAGTGTTTTCCAAATGGCACATACCAGCTGGCTAACCTGGATGGTGTTCTACATAAGTCAAGGGTAAATGGATTGCGTCCTAAATTGTATCATGCTAGATTGATGATGGTGGAGCAAGATGAGCTGTCTGTGGAGCAAGCAATGTTGGTGAAGGATGAGGAGACCTGTGATGCGGCGAGTCTCATATCTCTTTTTGCTGCTGCTGATCATGAATGATCTAGCAGGCTAGGGGATGGGCAAATTATGTCAGGAGTTTTTTGGAGCAAGGGATTGCGCATATGTACATATACATGCATGGTGCATCAAATGAAGAATTGCCCATTTTCCAGAGCCAGGTGGTTACGTGGGGCCCACATGTGTACAGGTAGGACAACATGTACATAGTGCATCGATTTTCACCGATACTAGTACCAGTGTGTTTTTTCTACAATAAAGTGAAGTTGGTAGCGCGTAAAACTTCTCGAGGAAGCTATCCGCGGGCCGACGACGTGAGGTCAGCAGGTGCGTCAGATGGCATCTAGTGGCGTCAGGAGGGCGAACGAGGTCAATATTTGCACGCGGATGAGGACCGACACAACGTGGGTGTTTTCTGGTGAGAGTTATGCAGAAAGTTCATCATTAGGACCACTTTTTGGGGCCACTTCACGTGGTGGTGAGATGCATTATTGGAAAAAAGCTGAGTGCCAGGTGTGCGAATGATGCAAAAAGGTGACAACTATGCACTGCGAGGTCAGTTTTTGGCCTGTTCGGGGTCCGTTTGAGGTCATCTAAAAGGCCACGGGTGCCCAACTAATAAAGCTAAGTGTGGGAACTGAAAAAACAGAGAGAAGACCAGAAAAAACGTGGAGAAGAGAGGAGGAACAGCCGCAGCTGTGTTTTTGCTCATTTTGGAGCCTGTTTTGGCCGAAAACTGCTCATCCGAAGTCGGATTTGAGCACTTTGACATTGTAGACTGGGGTTTTAAGCCGTTCCGGAAGCAGTGGCACTGTCCATTTTTCCAAATTCCTCACTCTTTTTCTGTTGTTTTTCTGTGTAATCTTCTCCGGTGAGTGAAGCTTCTTCTCCAATTTGTGATTGTATCTGGTATCTTTTACCCATATTATGTGAGCTGTTTGCCCCATTGGTGTTGGCCCAAGCTCATTTGTATCTAAACATCAGAAGTTCTCCTCTTTTGAGCTGAGTTTTTGTGTGTGTGTGTGTGTGTGTGTCTCTGTGTGGAGTGGGCAAGTGGATAGTCTCTCTCCTCTCACTCCAGAGGTGTGTTCCCTGTCTCGGCCAGGTGTGTTGTCTAAGCTGAGTGGTGCCCCATAGTGTGTGTGTGTATCTTTCCAAGAGTGCGTGTCGGGTCGTTATAGAGGCGCTGTGTGTGTTTTCATCCCGCTCACAACGGTATATTCAAAGTGGCCATAACTTGCTCGAAGGGTTGTTTTCCATTCATCACCTTCTTTGATTGTGACTAGATTGTACGCACCACGAAGATCTATTCTTGTAAATATTCTTGCCTTGCCAAGGCGCTCAAGAAGCTATGGGATTAAGGGAAGGGGATAGCGATTCTTGACGGTGATCTTGTTTAGGCCCCTATAATCCACGCACATCCGGAGAGTTTCGTCCTTCTTTTTTACAAAGAGTATTGGAGTTGTTGCTGGGGACTTTGAATGCCGTATGAACCCCTTAGCAAGATTCTCATCAATATTTTTTCGTAATTCTACCAATTCATCTTCAGATAGCTTGTATATTGGGCCAAAAGGGGGTTGGGTTCCCTCCTGAAGCTCTATAGCACAATCATAGGGTCGATGCTCCGGTAAGAGGTCTGCATTCGTCTTCTCAAAAACATCATTGTAATCTTGATATTGACATGGCAATGCCTCCATGACTTTTGTTGTCGACGTGGTGCTTGGTGTTGCAAATATCAGGAAAGTTGGATACTTTTTGGTTGCATGCATGAAGACCTTGGCTCCAAGATATCTAGGCCTATTATGCCTTCCCTTCTTCTTATGGACTTTTCGTGGTTCAATTCTCTGCGCCCTCCAATCGATGTCGGGATTATGTAATTCAAGCCACGGTAGCCCAATAACAATTGGACTGCTTGGGCTTTGTATAATATTGAATGCTATTCTTGAAACATCCTCCTGCAATGTTACTTCTATGGGGCGAGTTTCATACCTGACATCCCCTGAAGCGAGGGGACGACCATCAATGACTTCTACAATTGCTGGATTAGACTTCTCCACAAGTGGTATGCCTTGTTCTTTTGCAAATTCTTTGTCCATGAAGCACGTCGTTGTGCCTGAATCTAGTAATGCTTCACAATCCATGTGCCTACCCGGCATATGGATCTTGACTGGTATCATAAAACTTGAAGTGGAATCAGCGGGAAGAAAGAGACCTTTTTTTTCTTGTCTTTTGTCCAACCAGTCGATCTCTATTGGGGTTGCACATCCATGTCTTCCAAACACGTTGAGGCCATTGCACCATGAACCTTCATCCTTCTCTTCCTTGGACAATGTCGAACTATGTGCCCCTGCTCTCCGCAATACATACATAAGCCATTAATGCGTCGCCTTTGCTTCTCGTGGGCTGAGAGAGGTTGAAACCGTGTTGAATCAATTTGCATGGGCTCAATGCTTGATTCATGGCCCTATTGAGGTGTGTAGCCATTATGTGTCACTTCTATTTGGGGTCGGAATGTTGTCGCAAGATGCCTCTCTTGTCTCCTCTCAAATAGTCGATTATCACATTCTATTGCTTGAGAGATGAACTCACTTAGTGTGTGAACCTTTGGCATAGTCAATAAAAGATCTTTTATGTCATCCTTTAATCCCCACCAAAATTCGCTAATGAAGTATTCCTCATGCCAAGTCAGATCACAAGTGAGCTATTGAAATTTGGATGCATGGATGGATGCAGGTCTTGATCCTTGGCAAAGATTTCTAAGTTTGGATTCAGCAACCCTTTCTCTATCAGTATCCCCAAAGGGTGAAGAGAACTCCCACACAAAATCTTCAAAGTCATGAAGGAGAGGAGATTCGTTTTCAAGTAAGGGAGCAAACCAAGAGAGAGTCGTACCTGAGAGGAGGGTCCCAATAAGGCCTACTTAAGAGGCATCATCTAGATAACGCTCTCGTTGCATTCGAATGAAGAGACACACTTTTTGGAGAAAACCTCTAAACTTTGATCTAGTTCCATCAAATTTTTCAGGCATGCTGACGTTCGGCTCCTTCTTATGTTGTTGAGAATAGCTGGATCTTGCAGCTTGTGCTTGATGTGTGCTTGTCTCTTGAAGCTCTTGAATTTGACATTGAAGATCTTGCAACGCGGTCCCAAGATTAGGGGTTGCCCTACTTGAAGTTGAGCGTTACTCTCACGAAGTTCTTGTAACTAAGCTTCAATGCTTTGCAATGCGTTGATGAGACCTTCCATCGTCGGCTCCATGATGGCTTGAGAAGATTAAGAGATGGTAGTCTTGCCAAACTGTTAGAGCGTGTATAGAGCTAGAAGAGAGCAAGAGGAGGTACTCACAATGTACAAGAACTTGGATTTGATGATAAGATTAATATTGATTACAAGACTTAATACTTTATTAAGAGAGCTAGATACAAGACTTGGATTACATGACTTGAGTACAAGACAAGGCTTGATTGCAAGGACAAAACTTGAACATAAGAACTAGAAGAGGGATTTCCTCATAGGAGGCTCACAACTGGTGTTGGCAAGACTGAGGGGCTTATGGCCCAAGACCCCTATTTATACTAGTGCTTGAGGAGGTTAGGACTTTCTAGGTTCTTCTTGAGGAGCTTAGAATCTTCTAGAACCTTATTCATCCTAGTTCTTCTAGAACCTTCTGGATCCTTCTTCAACTTTCTAGAGCTTTCCAAAAACTTCTAGATTCTTCCAGAATCTTCTCCAAGCTTCTAGAAACTTTTTGATCCTTCTAGATTCTTCTAGTTCCTTCTAGATACTTCTAGAACCTTCTGGATCCTTCTTCAACTTTCTAAAGCTTTCCAGAAACTTCTAGATTCTTTCAAAATCTTCTCCATGTTTCTAGAAACTTCTAGAATCTTCTAGATCCTTCTAGATTCTTCTAGCGATGATGTAGGCGATGATGCAAGCAGCGACTGACTCTCAAGCATCCATGACACCACCTCTCTCTTGGTATGCACTTGGTGGCAAGGCTTCAAGGACCCTAAGAGGAGGAAGGACCTGATGCATGAAAATTACCCCAAAAAAAACGATGTATATATTTTGTACATAGATATGGTTTTGACACATTTGGATCCCAAAAATAAGGAGAGGTAGGAACAAATGTGCTCCATGTGCAGGGTATGCAGAATGGTTTGGTGAAGTCATGTGAGTGCTTCTTGTGCCAAATCTGTCTATGAGACATCATACGCGTCTGATGTCTTCAGTGATGATAAAAACTGGTTTTGATGCCTTCAGGTGTTTTGTGATTGTGCCCTAAGCCTTGCTAGTTGGTTTTCACTTTTAAAAGTCAGTTGTTCAGCTTAGAAAACTTCATGTTTGAAATTTTCAATCTCCGGAAGAGATTTATTCATTTAAGGACATGGTTCCGCAAGGTTCTTCTTGATCTTCATTTCCCCTGTATGAGGATGCTACAGGGCGCCCTTCCATGGCCTTGATGTATCAATTGGACTCCCCAATACCTTTTTTTGCTCAAAAAGCATCTTTTGCTGAGGAGACTGTCAGTGACAATTTTTCTTGATGTTTGACCTTACATGTTGGTTGTTGATGATATGCCGATGATGCCTGTGAAGTTTGGTGGCAAACGGACACCTACCTTGGCTGTGAAGCCCAAATGACACTTTGTGGTTCCGAAGCCTTGCCCAATGTTTTAGTCCATTTTTTGATGATTGATTCGGGTGAAGGTTCTCTTGGCTTATTGACATTCTTGAGATGTATCTTCTCATTAAGTTTCGTGTCGTTTCGGTGATCTTTTCCCGATCAATCTCTGTCGTGCCCGAAGAGGTTAGGATTTTTCTAGCTGACCTAAATCCGCATTGGAGGTCATAGAGGTGTTCTTTTAGGTTAGGGTGAACCACCCGTCAAGAATTGTAGCAACCAGTTGGGTGGTTGATGCATTACGGGCCCTTTTCAGTTTCTTTCCCGCGAAGCCACCTTGCCATTTTTCGAAGTTTTTCGCGACCAAGAGAGTGTAGGACAAGAAAAGCTCATGGTAACGAGTCTACCTCTCATATCTGGTGCCAGTCGGTGTGTCGTGTGCATTGTACGAGTCGTAGAAGATCCGATCGCTCTAGGTCTCTCAAGCTCTCTCTCACTTGTGAATAGTGAGAATGAGCTATTAAGTGGACCCAAGAAAACTATATCGGGGCGCTCTGGACCATTTTTTACCAATGTGACATGTGCTCCTATCTTGTTGTGAAATGTACTTTAGGCTCAGAATTTTCTTCATTTGGATTCCGGTTGCTCTGTTTTCAAAAAAATTGTCAATTAGACCAAAAATCGGCCAATTTGGCTTTTTGCAACTTTTCACATATTTGCACCCCGTCTTCACCATAAGTTGTCAATCACTTATTGATCACTCCTATATTTTTCTTTTGTCCCCATGTCATCGTTTCACGTGCTTTTTCTATTTTTCTTTGTTTTTTGCTAAAAAATAATCAAAAAGAAATGAAAATATCTAACTTGACCCGAAAATTATCCAAAAATCAAGATAATTATATAATAGCATAACAAACCACTATATACATCTATCCATAGTATTTTTGGCTTGATTGCTCCGTTTTCTCACTTTTTTTGCATGGAAACTATGATTTTTACATATATACATACACCTAGAGGCTCATCTTGGTGTTTGTCCTCTATCATCTCTTATCACACAATACTTAAGGGAAAATCTACTCAGGTTTACCAAAATACTCGCAATCAAACGAAAAAACCCATGAAATCCATGGAAAGCAGTGCCCCTTTTTTACACTTGTAGTGTGTCAGTTCCGCATTGAAATGCCAATACCTCTCCCCTTCCTAGTCAAAGTCCTCCTAGAAACTGTGTTGCGCCCTCAGGCATGTGCTGTTTATGGGAGTTAAGAAAGTGCTAATGCTGGCCATGTAATGCGCCTTATATGCATACTCAAGCAATGCATGAAAAAATTAATGTTGTGCAAGAGGAAGGTATAAGCTTGTTGCTTATTGGCATTCGATGTTGAAGCTTCGTAAGGGGGTATGCTCCTAGTAAGGTTGAAGAAACAATAAACGCCCCAGAATTCTTTCTCTTTCTTTGATGGTCAATAGAGTTTGTGAAGGCAGACTGCCCATTGTCTTTGTATTTGTGGTTGTTCTTTGCTTAGGTTTCCAAATCTGAACTTTGTGTATAAAGTGACTCAAACTTGCCGTTGTTTGTTTGTGGAAATTGTGTACTAGCAGTTCTTGAGGTTGTTGCTTTCAAATCCAGAAATCTTGTATGGTGGCTTTGAGCCCTAAGTAGCTTCTTTGGTACCCATATCTGTTTTTGGCGAGAGTTCGATTTTGGTCTCATGTTTGTATTAGATGTCGTTGGAGAGTTACCTGCAATTTATCGTTGCTCCTCCTTGGCCACTTGATCCTTCCTGACCCAAATCTGCTTGATAGCTTTGTTTTATAGACTATGTTGTTTTCGTTGGGGTGTGCTTTGGTGACTTCTGTTCTTTGGATTATGATATATCGTGCTCCCGTTGTGGACTAGAGTCTTTGCCTTATTGACTTGCTCTTCCTGCCTTGTATGTCTCTTTGGAATCCATTGTTGGACAATGGGTGCTTTTACAGGCTGTTTTCCTTTATCTGCAGCTTTTGGGGTGAAAGGAACTTATTGTATTTCTGAATCCAATTGTATACTCACATTGTTTTGACTGCAGTCAAGCTGTACATTATATCATCTCTGCCAAGGTTGCCCTAGCAATAAGGCATGCTGTGTGTGCGTATCTTCTACCACATAAAATTTATGTGGATAGACATGTTGGTTGACCTGTACTATAAGTAACATCCATCCTAGTACCTTGATCGAGTGTTCTGAATAACTATGGAGTTCTTGTTTTCTTTCTTGTAATTAATTGTTGCTTCTAAAAGCTGTAGGAGATCAAGTTGCCTTGAGCACCCAAATCAAGCATTGTTGTGGCTTTCATTTTATTGTGTCCAATTTTGACATCAATTTCACGCTCTTGTATGGTCTCATTGTCAATGTCTGTTACTTGAATGGCATTTATCTTCAATGGTGGTCCATGTTGTTGTTGTTGTCGAGAAAGCTTCCTTTTTGCTATTCTCTCCTTGGCCTCTACTTGAGCTTTTGCAACAATGTTCTATTTTGCTTACGTCCATTTCTTCGCGTGATGGATTTGTTGGAGTATATTTGGGGTTAGTGGTAGATGAAATCTTTTTAGTCAAAAACCACTAATCTTGTTAGGCATTTCCTCCCCATCCAATGTAGCAAGCTTGACGGCCCCACTTGGTGATAAGTTTGTGATCACAAAGGGTCCCCTCCCTCGCTTTTTAAGTTTCTTTGCATGTTGTTTTAGAGTGTAAACCAAGACATAATGGCCTGTTTTGAATTTTTTTGGAGCATATATTCTTATCAAAAAAATCTTTTTGCCTTCGTTTTTGTGCATAGATAGAAGCTACTACTTTCAAGCGAAGCTCATCTAGCTTTTCTTGGTCATCTATTCGTGAGGACATTTCATGACTTGTCCACTCTAAACATTTTGCTATTCTTAGTGTTGGGATTAAGAAATCCATAGGCAGTATATTATCTAGTCCAAACACCATGTTGTACAGTGTTGTGCCTATCGATGTTTTGTAAGCAATGCTATACGCCCATAAAGTGGAATGTAGCTTCTGATCCCAATCCATCCTAGACTGTGATACTATCTTAGTTAAAATTGTACATAGAGTCTTTGTACACAAAGTCTCGTTTGTGGCTTCCACCTGGCCATTAGCTTGGGGGTGGAAGGGAGCTGACTTCTTATGAACTATCATGAAGTCTTTCAGAAGATTCTCAATTATCTCATTTATGAAATGTGTGCCTCGATCACTGACAAATTCTATACGTAGACCATATCTAACAAAGACATTTTCATATAGAAATTGTGTTGTAGTCCTGGGCATCAGCCTTTTTTGTAGCTTTAGCTTCTACCCATTTGGTGAGATGATATGTGGACACAATGATATATTGGGCATGTGTTTTGTAAGCAGGGGGTGAGATCGGTCCGATAAAGTCTATCCCCCACTTGGCAAAAGCTGTGGCTCTCATCATTGGCTGCAAGGGCATCTCATCCCGCTTAATGGGTACGTTTGTGTGTTGACAAGACTCACATCATTTCGTATATTTGTTAGCATCCATATGTAATGTTGGCCACCATATTCCAGAGATGAGGACACTTTTTGTTGTCTTTTATCTTGATAAATTGCCTTCACTAATCCCTTAATGTGCTTGTTCCAGGATTGGAATGTACATGTTCTCAGTTGCACAGAACCTAAGCTGGTTATCCTTACCTCGTTTATAGAGCTGATTATCAATTAGAATGAAATCACGAGCTTCTATTTCTATTGTTTTTTGTCGTGCTCTGGTGATATTTTCAGGGAATGTCTATTTCTCTAAGAAGTCAATAATCTTTTGACTCCATTCTGGTGTAAGTGTTACTTGAAACAATGTTGCATGTTTGATGGGTGGGCTTGATCTGCATTTGGAGCAACTAGTTACATAATTATGAACATTATCACGCATAGTTGGCCAATACACTCCTAATTGTTGTAGGCATTGGAAGGTTTTTGTGGATCAACAATGAAGCATTAAAGCCTGATTATGCGCTTCCAATAAATATGTTTCGTATTCCTCAAGGTTTATGCATGCTCTTAGGACACCATCGGATACTAAATTATATAACCATCCGCCAATCAACTGAAAGTTCCTAGCTTGACGGATTGTTCTTAGTTTAAGGTCTTGGTCCGTTCTGTCGAATTCTCCACCCTGTGTGATAGTAGCTTTGCGATTTCTTGGGACCACCTAGGTACCATTTCTATATTGAAAATATATGCATCCAAGAGATCATCATCTACACCCTCTGGAGCATCTCCATTAGGTAATTGACAGAGGTGGTCCGCTCAAAGATATGTCTTTCCCTTTTTAACCACTACTGTAAAGTCAAACTCTAGCAATATGATGAACCATCTTACAATTTTCCCGGTGTTGCATGGTTTGTTGACAAGGTATAAAAGGGCTTGATGGTCTATGAAAAACACAAACTTATTTGCGAGGAGATAATGCCAAAATTTCTTAACGGTATAAATCATTCCAAGCCCCTCTCTCAGTAGTTGTGTAATTCTTTTCAGCACTATTTAGTTGTTGGTTGGAATAGCTGACTGGGAAACCCATGGTTCCCTCTCCTGGTTGAGCCAAAATACATCCGATAGAAAATGCATATGCATCTATATGGACATGAGAGATTTTTTCAATCAGGTGCTCACGCACTGGAGCGGATACAAGGGCATCTTTTAATTTCTTAAATGATTCCTCGCACTCATCTATCCATTCAAAGATCACTATAAGTCTATACATTGGTTGTGCAATAATTGCATACATGTGTATGAACCTCCTGTAATAACCACACTATCCCATGAAGCAATGTACTTACTTTGCATTGATTGGCTTATGCATTTTGATAATCACCTTATATTATCCAAATTTGTGGAAATGCCATGTTCTGAGACAATATGCCCCAAGATTCATCCTTGTCTTACCATGAAAACGCATTTTTTTGGATTAAGGAAAATCCTATATGTATTGCATTTCTCGAATACCTTTTTGAGGTGTTCCGCATGTTTCTCTTCTTGGAGAGAGTGTACACATAGGTCATCCATATAGATTTCCAAGAAATTCCTCAAGTATTTCTTGAAGGCATGGGCCATCAATCTTTGAAATGTTGCAAGCGCATTTGTCAAACCAAATGGCATGACCCGATATGCAAATATGCCCCATTCTGTGGAAAATTCCGTTTTATATAGGTCCTCGGGTGCAATTTCAAGTTGATTGTAACTAGATAATTCATCCAAGAAGGAATATACATGCTTTCTTGCCACTCGTTCAAGGATGTGATCCGTAATTGGTAAGCGATAGTTATCCTTTATTGTGGCTTCATTGACTTTTTTTAAGTTTGACACACACTCGGAGTTTACCATTCTTTTTAGGTAGAACAATGATTAGTGATACTCAATCGGTGTGTTCTATCTCATAGATAACTCTGCTTCTTTTAGTTTATCGATTTCTTCCTTGATACGCTTAGCAAAGGTGTCATTGTATGTGTATGGTCTTTGTCTACTAGGTTTTGCATCAGGTTTTAAAGGGATAGTATGTTGACATATTGTCGGATCCACTTCCTTTAAATCCTTATAAGACCAAGCAAACACATCCTTATATTCTTGAAGATGGCTGAGAAGCTCCTCTTCCTCTTCGTGGCTGAGATCGGTGGCTATATAGACGGGTTGCGGTTCTTCTCCAGGTCCTGCAAGGTCTACTTTCTTTGCATCTTCCAGCCCATCATAAGACTCCTTCTCCCGTTGTTCTCTCCTAGGCTGTGTCAACACTATCTTGATGTCTTGAATAGTGAACTTTTTGTAATGTGATGGTATACTCATATGGTTTTCACTATTGTCTTTTTCATCCTCTTCATTGTCAGTTTCGATCTTCCAAACTTCCCTCAGAGTTTTCTTGAGCTCTTTGTACCTTTTCTTACGTTCAACCTTCGTCAATATCGGTTGTTCTACCTTGTTTGATTCTGTTTCTATTCTTTTTTATTTAGTTTTTGCGTTCATCTTTTGAGTTCTTTTTTTACATCCCTAGGAATTTCTTTTGTCCTTGAGTCTCGATCTCAAGAGAATTGGCCTAATATATCATTTTTAATGCAATCTTTGACCTTTACCAAAGATAAAAATTTCGTTTTGTTTTTCATGTTGGGCATTAAGTTATCTCTTTCCTTGTGCACCCCACCCCCTTCTTCTTTCTGTAATGTGCTTGACGTCTAGGTTTTTGATTTGGAAAATCATAAACATTACATCAAGTATTACTTCCTCTAGCTCACTGGGGTTATCAGAGCATTCATTATCTGCATTATCATCTCGTTCATGATGATCTGTAGAATTGTGGAACAGCTCCCTATCTACTTCTTGCTTATTTTCAAATTGTTCTGAGCCTTGGTAACCATCATTTGCTACTAACTCAACCATGCAGTATGGAATTGCATCATAACCACAGATCTGGATACCCAAAGCTCTTTTCAATCAAGCTTCCAGCTTAAACGAGCCAAGTTTCCTAGTAGTTACCCAGAACACCTAAAACCTAACCACAAAGTTGGAAATCACCCGAAAGGCAACTCAATGCTTCATCGAGCTCACCAAAGTACAAATGGATTCCCAAACACCAAAAGGAGAAACCCATAACCGCCAAACAACAGACATGGCAATGGAGACCAAAACCATCAATCCGCCAAAGTTGCCTTTTTAATCTAGTAATAATCAAAAATAAATAAACAAAGCCTAGAAATTTGAATTCACGTTCTAAAAGCAAATGCCAAACCTACAAAGCAAGAGCTTTGAGCATGTCAAATATGGAAGGATTTGGCACATGTCAAAATTTGGGCCACTTTAAAACGGACCTGAATTACACAATCACAACCAATTAACAACTAGGTGTCCAATTGATGAGGCATTTGAGCCGTAAGTGGTATGACATGATCAATGTGGGCAAATAAGTAAGTATACATAGTGCACTTAGGAGAATCCAATAAATTGGGCAAAGCAAGCCTCATTTACGGTCAAACACTTTCACAAAGAGAGAGAGAGAGAGAGAGAGAGAGAGAGAGTTTTGACCTAGAGCACTCCGTTAGATTTCTGCCTACTATAGCCACACCAGACACCCACTCTACACCAGATTTCACAGGTAGCAAGAGAGAGAGAGAGAGCTTTTTGACCTAGAGCACTTTGTTGGATTTTTGCTTGCTATAACCACATCAGAAAACCACTCTACACCAGATTTCACAGCTATGATCCTTATCAGTGCATGAGCAATTGTGTATGGTCAAATTTGCACAAAAACACTCACAGCAGTAACAGAATCAATCAAATCCAAGATGGGATTTTGGGAAATTATTAGAGCCCTTTTGGGAAGGCAAACATAGTCCAAACTCAAAAAGAAGTTCATAATAATGTTCCAAATCTCTAACAAAATCAAGCCATACCATCATAGTCTGAGAATGGGGTGGAACATAGATCGCGATCCATGACTGCCACATTAAATTGCAAATCTGAGTGGTGCAAAACGATGATGAGAAAAGTGCCTATCCACTGTAGCAATCACAAAAAAAAATTGTTGTTGAACATGGATCGTGATCCATGACCCCCAACTTGCGTAAACAAAAATTTGTGGTATAGTTAGTTTGTACATGCCTTAGGGAGTGTGCCCTGCAAATTTGGTAACAAATGGCATGAGAAACACCAAAAATCAAGTGAAATTGGGATTTCAATCACCAAATGGTCATTTTGACCCACAAATGGAAAACTTGATCCGAACCTAAAAGAAAGTGCACTAGTAGCTTGGGAAACATGCCAGGAAACTACCCTTGAAGTTTTATCAAATTTGGGTTCAAAACATGGATTGCAATCCATGACCCCCAAATGCAGATTTTGTTAGAATTGGCTGCAAAGTGTTTATATAGGCTAGGAATTGTATAATGTGCCAATAATTCAGTCTTTGGTCATGAAAATTGCTTCATTTGTCAAAGCTCAGGATTATCATAGTGTTAGAGAGTGAAAGTATGTTTTTGGACAAAGTGCAAATTCAAGAGAACATGTGAACTTATGGTAGCTCAAGAAAAGTGAGAAAATGCCTGGAAAGTTATCCAAATCTGCTAGGGAAAGTAGGGGATTCAAATAGAGTCCAATTGAGATAGAAATCCACATATAGCTGGGATTTGGACACTACTTCAATCCCAAATCATTAGAAGAGCAAAATCCCAAACTGATTCATCACCATCAAGGATCAAAGTTTCCAACCATAATTAAATATGGTAAAGTCGGACCAAATTGTGCCATGACTTGGGAACTTGGAAAAACTTGAGAGAAATTTGTCCAAAATTCAAAACAACTTCACAAGTGTGTTAGGATATGCTATAGAAAGAGGTACCCCAAGCTTCCAAAAGGATGTAGAACATGAATCATGATCCATGATCCCCTGCAAGCTTTCCAGACCAAAGTCATGCGATCAGGTCCCAAATGCCAAGAATATCCTAAACCTAGAGTTTCAAGTCATTTGAACTTCAAAACCCTTGCCAAAATGCCAAAATTCTTTAAGTTAGAGATTACTTCCAAACACTGGCATTCATTTTCAACCAGTGAACCATAGCATCCCCAAAGCATGCTTTATTAGATGGTATCACCAAAATTCCTAGATGTGTTTCAACATGGATCGCGATCCATGACCCTCTGAGCCAAATTTGACCTAGTGCTTGTAGTTTTCCTAGATGCACTCGTGAAGTTTGGTAAAATTTGGATTTTTTTAGATCAAATTATGCTCTTTTTTTTTATGGTCAAGTTTGTGTTTATTTAACTTCTCGATAACTTTTTGGCCAACTTCTGGAGCTAATTGAATGATTTTTTTCTTTTTACAAAATGCCCTGCAAATGAGCAAGAATGTAGTGAAAGGATCCCTTTACAAGATGTTGGAGATCTCATCTAATGAAAAAGCTCATGTCTTAGAGAGGGAGCTGGCAAATAATTCAGCCAACATCTTTATTGGGAGATTTCAAGGAGCGGATGGCACAAAAGTAAAGATAACCATATTTCCCAAAGAACTATGGACTTTACACCAGTAAACAAAAGTCATCCAGGGATTTAAATGTTTACAAATGGACACAGTTTTTAGATTGCCACCATAGGGAACAGACTTTGAGAGAGCCCATGAGTTGATGAGCTCTATCCAGTACAATGGAAAGGCTAGACTAACAGACAAAGATGGGGAGATGGTTAAGGTTTGGATTACCACCAACCTCATCAACCAAGCACTCCACCTCTCTCCAGGTAATCACAACCTACTGTTCAAACAAAGGCCAACGACAAAGCATTCATCAAGCAACAAGGCCATTAATTCACCTATAAAGATTTGGTATATTCAAAAATAGTGCTGCCACTTTGGCTGATCTCTTAGCATCTCAAATTATAGAAGCCACCAAGATACACAGAACCAAACCTGCACATAGTATTAGTTATGGCAATGGGGATTTTTGAGCAAAGGGTAGTCCGATGTGATTTAGGGAACTTCATCCTTGAAAATCTAATCGAAGTGAATCTCAAGAGCAGGACCAATGCTTACTATGATAGCTTACCAAGCCCTCAAAATGAACGACCTACTGCACAAGTCAAAGCATGCGGTCCAAAAGGTAGCAAGTCCTTCATTGCCACCAAGCACAAAGTAGACAAGAGGAAAAAGCTCTAGAAAGAAGACTTCAGAAAGTGAAGAAACTGAAACAGACCTTGAGTTCGGAGGTGAGATCAAGCCCAAAAATAGGGAAACTCCTTTCAAATTTCAATCCACAACTGAAGAAGGAGATAAAGAACCAGATGTCAACATATCTCTGGTGAGGACCAAAAGAAGACTGAGAGAATGGATCCCTATCTCTTAGACATAGAGATCAATGGAAGAGGCACAAAGATTGAGAGAGGAACGACGACAAAATGTACTGAAGAAAAGAAAAATGTAGATGTAGAGGGAGCTGATGTGGACAATGAAGAGGAGGATGATCCGGAGAAGCCGCTAGAGAAATAAAAAGTTGAAAGACTAGGGGATGAGCTACCTGGCTAGGGCATGAAAACACTCACACTGTTAGTGAGCTAATCATGGCAACACAAATGGTTAACTCTATGAGGTGAGCTTCTCGGCCTATGGAGGAGCTAAGCCACAATGAAGGCAATCTCCATATCCACTTCTCCCCACCTTCAATCAATCCAATCACACACACTATGATTGCAAGACGCACACAACATTAATCCTATCATGCAACACACTAATTGCAAAAACACACACATAGATCTATCAAGCACCACACTCCAATCAAACCTATATGCACACACAATCAAAAGAGGGAAATCACACAAGATTAGAGAGGAATTAACCACTAATTAGTTAAGATTTAGCTAATCTAAGCATCATAGGCAATCATAAGAAGCATGAGAGAGGCATAGTGAAAGAGAATGAATCATTGATTAGTGTTAATCAAGTCTCATGAGCAAGGAGAAGCTCAAGGACTCCATAGCCACACACCTCAAGAGATCTCACCAAAGAGTGCTCTCAACAAATGAGTTTGAGACCCTAATTTCTTTTACACGCTGCCTTATGTACCTAGGGTAAAATATGCAATGCCCGGGTGCCCAAGGCCTTTAGGGCTCCATCACTTACTAAATCTGCTATCTAGGCACAGTAACGGATCTATTCTTTACAGCTTGGAACTCCCATTAAGCCCGTAACACATTAAAATACTACAATGTCTTGAAATAAATCAAGAATTTACACTATGTGACCATTTTGGAAAACGTGGAAAATATGTAACTCCAATATTTACTGCTTCTTCATGTTGATCTTCGATGTGCATTTATACATCTTTGGTCTTTAGCAGCTTTTGTTATAACTCACATTGACTCAGTTAACATTCCCTCCTTCCAATTTTAGTGCCCATCCTCAGGCATTGTTGAAAAGTGTCCGTGGAATCTGTGGAAGGTTTTGATTGGTTTTTGATGGGCTAATTGTCTTCATTTGTCGTTGAATTTGTTGATGAGGTTCAATTTTTTGCAGCATCTTCATTGGTTCGAATATGTCTGATGTGAGAGATGATGTTGCATTTTTCCAATGTAATAGCATAATGATGAGGTTCTGTTTATGAAAAGTATGTACAAGGGAAGTAGAATGATGAGGTTCTAAATTAGGGTCTAATACCTAGATGACCAAAGGGAAAATACCCAGTGGAAAAAAAGTGCCTTTGAGATACGCGCATTATTGGAGTACTTACTAGCATGGGAAATATTAATAAAGTACTCAAGAGATTATCTGCTGATAGATATGGAATTAAAAAAGGTAGCAAATATGAAAGGGTAGCATGATGGAATATTGGTTTGCCTGTTGTAGTCCACTCAAGGTGCATAGGTGGAAGCAAAAAAGAGTGTCTAATGCATATGTCCAATGATGGGACATCCTATTTATGCATACACAGAAATGCATGGGAAACAATATGCTGTGCAAGAAAGATTTCGAGGGGTTCTTTAGAAAGATGGTGTAGCTATAAAAGCATATGACATGGCTTTGCAATCTATCACCCCTTTAAGAATGGTTTTCATTGTCGAGGATATGTGCTCTCATCTTACTATGAATTGTGCATGAGTGTTGGACTCTACGACGCTCCACCAATTGTAAATTAATAGACTTTGACTCTTATGATCATCTCATCCAACATGAGCAACATGACTTTAGATATGCTCAACTCTCTCAGCTTGAGCGTAAACCTAATAACTTTGACTCTTAGCACAGAGCTTAATATGACTTGAAGCTTTGGGACTAATTCTTTGCTCATTTTATGGCTCAGCAGCCCGCCGACTCTGACTATGCCAAAGAGTGTTTTTTGCACCCTGGCAACTTGACTTTACATTTGTGAGCTTACAACAAACATTTCTTCAGGTAAAAGTAAGCTGGAATCCTCAAAAAGAGGATTCGTGAAGGACCAAGTTGGCATTGAAGGTTTCTTTTGCCATACATGTTTTATCACCTTTGAATCTGCATTCACATTGGTTGGGTTGTCCTTCGTTGACTGTGAAGACTCCATTATCTGTTTGATTCTCCAATTAGGCATGTTGTAAGGAGTCTTTGATGTTGTTGTAGGCCTCCGTTGGCTGTTGGCATCTAGCTTTTGACTAGGAGCATTGGAAGACTTAAGAATCCAAACCTTTTGAGGACCTTCATATCTCCATTGTTGACTTTGCTTAGCTGTAGGTCTTGTTGAGTTCTTGAGATCTTCATGCAAGTCTGGTGTAGTTGCAGTTGGCTTGTGGTTGACTGGTAGCCAAAACTTTGTATACCCTATGTAGAATCCTTGTCCAAGAAGAACATTTGAGATCCATCTTTGTTTTGTATCCTCTTGTGAGTTGTGGTAGACTTTAGCATAGTTCAATGTTGTCCTGTTGTATACCTACTTCTTAGGTATCCTGGAATATTGTGGAGGTTGATACCTAGTGGGCCTTCTTTCTTGGGAGGGTCTTGATGTCACTTCATATGCCCTTACCTGAGGCTTTGGTACCCAAATCTGTTTGTTACCTTTATAGTACTTCTGTCCCTTTCAAGCTCCATTGTGATGCTATCCATCCCATGTGTTTGTCTTTTCGTGTTGATTTCCCGTCCTTAATCCAAACTGGATCATTGACTTTGACTAAACTTCTCAGAGAAAACATTTGCTTGACTTTCCTTTGCTTTATTGAGTACTTTGGTTGAAATATCTTTGCTTTTCTGCGTGTCTCCTTAGAGAGTTCAGTTGGGTTAGTACTTGACTTGAAATTTTGAAATCCTGACTTGCTAGAAGTATCTGATCCATGAGGGTTCTTTGATGTAGAGACATATGATGTTACACCTTCTTTGATAATCAGTGGAAGGTCCACTTTAGCTTTACCTTTGTCTGCAAGATCTGTCTTTGATTCTTGTGACTGCTGCAACTTTGAATCTAGCATTAATGGTACCTGTAACTGTTGCTTGCTACCTCTTGGAAAAGAGAGTATTAGCATTTTATCTTCTTTGTAGACCTTGTGTTGGTCTAACCATTGATGTCCAAGGATGACATCTGCAAGAATTTCTTTTGAAGACTTCACTTGAAACTTTACCTGTTCTTCATGCTTTTGGACGCTAAGGGTAGCAACCATCTCTTTTTGACATGTAGCCTTACCCATGATTTTTTTGTTACGTGGCTTGTCCTGAGTAATCTCTACAATACTCTAGATGTTTTCTCCAACCATAATGCAATTTGCTTCATTATCTAGTAGAGCATTGCATCTGACACTTGCTCCTTTTGTACTGCTAAGAACTACAGCTATTCTCATTGCTGGTCCTACTGAAGATCTTTGTCTTGCTTTTGCCATGGTCTCATCTTGATTTGACTATGTCTCTATGGAGGGTGAATTGAAACTCTGTATTCCAATCTGACTTTCCTCGGTTGCTTTAGCTGGGAATGAGTGATTGACCTTTGTACTTTCTATTGCTTCCTGGTAGCCTGCAACCCCGTTCTTCTTAACTTCTGGCTTTGGTGGCATTGTCTGCTCAATAGGTTTTGTGGTTGCTCTTTGTTTTATTTCATCTGCACTTGCTATTGCCTGATTTGCTTTAAGCTCTTTTGAAGTTCTACTTGATGGAGATGGATCATCTTCAATAAGATCTTCTTTGATATTAGTCTCCATTTTAACTGTGCTTGAGGACTTTGTGTTGTCTTCTGTGGGTGAACAGTCTTGGTCTTCATTCTTGGTTGTCTCTGAAGACTGCATATTCATTGTATGCTATATCTCTAACATCTTTTGGGCCAATGGCATTTCCATTATAATTTTGTCTGGTATATCTTTTGCTATGACCACGTGGAGTTGACCTATGATGATCTGTGAACTTACTTCAATGGTGGTGGAGATGATTCCCCAGCATTCTGCTCGTTTGTCTCTTGATATGCTCACAAATTCAAGAGCATCTTCCAGTTGTGGTTGGCCACATCTTTTCCAAGTGCAAAAACACATGAGGTTGTTGTCTAGGTGAAAATCTAGCTTTACTTCTCTTGACAGATTTTCTTTGTTTTCACCGGTGATGTTGCACTTGATCTTCTCAGGATTTCTTTATGTAGTGATTGATTTTTCTTTGCCAGTGTCCTTTGGTTTAGCTTTGTCTGCACTTTCTTTGCTTTGATCACTTGCTTCCATTGATGTTGACTGGTATGACTGTAAATTACACCTTTTTGCAATTGTTAAGCATTGTCCACCTGCATCTGAGTAACCTTTGACCTTAGAAGATCCATTGTACTTTCTGGTAGAATCTGTCTCTTCGGAGGAGATTTTGGTGGTGACCTTTGTGTAGCTTTTTGGACTTTAGCTCCCATTGACCTTGACTTTTTTGTCACTTGTTCTGGCAGCTTGAGGCTTTCCATCATCTTCAGATAGTCTTTGATTTCAGTTGGGCCATCCGTATGGGTTTGTACAAGGTCATGATCTTGTTGATATTCGTTACCATCTGCATCTTGATATGCATACGTGAGCTTGATCACATGTAACTATTTGAATAGTATTGGACTTGTCAGTTTTTTACTTTGACTTGTGGAGATCAATTGAAACTTTTGTCCCTGATAATCTTCATATAAGCATTTGTCTGTAGATTCTAATGGAATATGGGTCAGTTGGAAACTTCCAACAACCATATGATCTTTCAATGGTTTCTTCCTTGAAGAGGTTTGTTGGATAGAAGCTCTAGGGCTTCTAACTGGTGTAGCATTTCCTGGTACATGAGCTAAGCTTGATGGATTTACAACTCCCCCCTTCCTAGGGTGATCACTATAGTCTGCTTCATTGTAAGAGTTAAAAATTGTTTGGCTTTGGTTTAGTTTCACCTTTTGGGACTGTGAAGGTATACTTTGGGTAGCACTGTTGACCTTTGTCATTTGTAAACCTTTTGCACAGTTTCCTATATATCTTCGTGAAACATGACAAATTATTCCCCAAGTCAAGCTATAAATAGCATTATCTTTGCCTTGATATTGTCTATCCCATGGGTCCCCTATGATATGAGCTTCTGTGGTTTCAAGACCCAAGGCATCATAGATGCTAGACTCTCATCTATATCTACGACTATTTTGGTCAAAGTATATCCTCATTTGGTCACAACATTGAAGCTTGATTTTTTATGGAGGAGAGTTTGGCTCTGAACAGATTTCTGAGTTCACTCGGGTAATATCCTTCAGCTCTAGAGAGGATGGGTTATAATAGATTCTTTCCTCGGAAGTGAACCATCCTTTATGATTTATCACTGGATGCACTTCTATGAGCTGGTATGTGGGCCGTTCAAACACTGGTTGATCCTTTTTGTACAGTTTTCCTTTTTGGTCCACATAGTGTGCATATGAATTATGTGTACCATACAAAGCTAACATCATTCTCTTTGATGTGTCCCTTAGACTCGTGAATGATTGCACACTTGTGGATGTGGATGTGGATGTAGAATCATTTGCAAACCTAACAGTCTTTTCAACATGCGGTGATTTCTCGACACCTTGACTAAATTCATGCAGGAATTTGTTGTTCAAAGAATAAATTTTAAGCTTTTCAGGTGTTTGTGCATCTTTATGCTGATTTTGAACTTGCAATGTTTCGAATTGTGCTTCTAATGGTAATGCAAAATCATTTAATTGTATTAAAAGTGACAAGTTAGATGCACTTACATCGAGATTTGCATTTCCAATTTTCTTTGTACCTTGCTTGGCGGTTGATGTATCCTTGTTGTTTGGATTTCTTGGACAATCTTCAAAAAAATGTCCACCTTTTCTTCCACAATCTGAGCAATACGCCATGACTGGTGGTATTTCATTTGGTTCTGTCATGTCGAGCTCTTGCTGAGGAGTTTTTGCTTCTATGCTTGCCAAGTTGTTGGCATCTTCTTTCAAAACACTCAGCATCAAGTTGTAGACTGCTCGGTCTTGACCTTTGTACCGTCTTTGACTTGGTTCTCCAATTAGACTGGCTTCTATTGGCTGATCTGTTGGATCTTGCAATTCTGGTTCTCGCCTCTAGATTTGACCACTGTAATACATGTACAATGACCCTGATTGCATATGCACCAAGTGGATGCTTTGCGGACTTGTGCAGATGTCTGGATAAAAACTTGGGTTGATTTTTTGCACTTCTATCTGCACTTCATCTTTGAGCTTGCAATACTTGGCTCCACTCAAGTTTGTGAACATCTGGGAGTTCTCTAAATCTGGCTCTGATCGAAAGGATCTTGGCTCTTGTGTTGCTTTTACTGCTCATAAGATACATATGACCTTCTGTATCTGTGTACAAAACCTTATCCCCATCGTAGCCATATAGCTGCAAATTTTGCTCTGTTGCAGTTGTGCATGTGTTGCCACTACTACTAGCTTGCTCGGTTGTACTTGAAATTTCGGCTCGATTTGAATCCATGTTGGCTTGTCTGTAAAGATCGTCTCCTAGCTGATTTTGGTATTGATTAGCAAAATTTTTGTTGCTCGTCCTAGCCTAATCTGCAATCGCATGTGAGTTGTCCTTGTTTGTCCAACTAGAAGCTAAGTTTTAATGCAATTGCTTTGCCAATTTCTAGCGTGCACTTTTACTTCTAGCTTCTTGACTAAATTGTGACTGCACTTTCCAAACCCGAGCATGAAATTTGTTTCTGCTACTCACAACCTTGAGTTGGTCAGTTTCAGCTTCTCTTTTGCTGATTTGGTTCACTTTTGCATGGTTGCTCGGTTTGCAGTGTTTGCTCCGTGTGCGATACTCTTCTCACCTTTGCTTTCGCTATTTTTGACTTTTTCAGGCTCGTTCTGGCTTTTTCTGGCTTTTTCTGGCTCTTTTTGTCTTTTACTAGCACTTTCAAGGACTTTCTTTTTATTTTTTCTAATTATTTGTGAAATTTTTTATTTTTTATTTTTTTAGTTATTTTATGATCTTTTACAATTGTTTTGGAAAAGTTCTAAATTTTAAGGATTTTTTTAATAATGTTTTAATTTTCATATGAATTTTCTAATTTTTATGGAATTTTTGAGTTTTTATTAATTTTTTATGTTTTAGGGATTTATCTGTCACTTTTTGATTTTTTTTTATGATTTTTTGTGAGTTTTCTATTTTTCTTTGATTTTTTTTTAAACTTTGTTTTTAAATTTTTTGTGAGTTTTTTATATTTTTTTATTATTATTTTTTGATTTTTTTTATCAATTATGATTTTTATGAATTTCTATGATGTTTTTTTTTTAATGAATTTTTTATGAGTTTTTTTGTGGATTTTTTAATGTGTTTTTTTGGGTATTTTTTATGATTTTTTAATCCTTTTCTTTAAATTTTTATTGGATTTTGTGAGCCTTTTTATTTTTATTTTTTATTTTTTTGAGCTTTCTATTTTTCTTTTTCTTTTTCTTTTTCTTTTTCTTTTTTTTTATTTTTTATTTTTGAATTAAGGATTTTTTATTGGATTTTTAAAATCTCCTCTTTCTTTTTAAAAAATTGAAATTGACAAAACAAACAAAAAAAACGTACATCTATGCCATGATTTGTAGTGGCTACAAGTGTAATTAGGTTGATCTTGCAATTTTTTTAAAGTAAATATTTTTAGGTGGCAGCATCTTGGTCTTTGTGTTACCATCTTGGTCTTTGTGTTAACATTGTCGATATGATTGCAAAAATACCAGTCCTACATTTGGATTCTCATGAGTTTCATAATCACATTCTTATTCTTGATGCAACAAAAATGTGTTCTAAAGGATAGATATAGACATGTAATAAATTGACGTCGAAACACTCTTTCCTTTTATCCACATGTGGACAAGTCAAGTTTTTAATCCCCTTTGCTCAATTATCTGTTTGCTCGAAAGAACTCACTCGGGCCTTGGTAACACTTGTCAGACCGACATTTACTCCAGATTGAGGAGTTTCACAAAGCGAACGAGCTTTTTTGAGAAATCTCATTTTTTAGCGAGTCCCACAAGATATTGCTATCATTCAACATTGAGTTTAGCTACTTTTCTTATACCAAGATCACTTAAGACCAAGATGTGCCCAACTTGGGCGGGGCCATGAAGCTCTAGGTTGTTTTTGATAGATGCGAAGCAAGGGTGTCTCTACACATGCAATCACATATGCTTGAGGAGCTTCCTATCTGGCATGTTGTCTCTAGGAATTCACTGATTACGAGATATGCCCAACTTGGATAGGGCCAAGAAGCTCTAGGCTTTTTTTTGGCGAATGTGAAGCAAGGGTGTCTCTCTAGATGCAATTACATACGCTTGCATCTTGGTCAGGAAGCTCTCGGTTGTTTTCAACATATGCAGAGTGCTTGAGGAGCTTCTTGTCCGGGATGTCGTATCTTAGAATGCACTGATTATGGCATATGCCTAGTTCGGGCAAGGCCAAGAAGCTCTGAGATGTTTTTGACGGATGCAAAGCGAGTGTGTCTCTCGAGATGCAATCATATACGTTTGCATCTTGCAGGCAAGGGTCAGAATCAGACTCTTTATAGAAAATGCTGATACAACGTTGAAATGATGAATATTAAATGCTTAATGCAAACGCTTATCTCGGGTACGAATGTTGGGCTGATCAGGAGTAAATGATAGTCTGAACTATTGAAAAAATGACAGGCTGATCTAGAGTAAATGTTGAATACTGAATGCTTCATGCAAATGCTTATCTTGTGCAAAAACGGTGGGCTGATCTGGAGTAAATGCTGGCCTAAATTGATGCAAAACATTGGACTGAATTGATGCAAAATGCTGCACTGAGCTGATCCGAAAACACTGGCTGAACTGATGAAAAAATGTGAGGGCAAGGATTCAATTTACCAAATACATTATGGGAAAGCGGATTCAGGCATGCCAGGTGGCGGTGAAAGAGAAGTCAGTGTGGTGAGCACTGTGAGAGATGAACAGCCATGCGAGAAGGCAAACTGGCGCGAGAGAGAGAGAGAGAGAGAGAGAGAGAGAGAGAGAAAAGGGAGGAGGGGGGGGGGAGGGGGCGGGGCGCGATCATAGTGAGAACTTCCGCCCATGGTTCCAGCTGTGCTCAGTGCGCACACATACAACAGTGGCGAAGAGAGAGAGAGAGAGAGAGAGAGAGAGAGAGCTCGAAGCCTCAAACTGCCGCAGTAGAGAGAGAGAGAGAGAGAGTAAGAGAGGGCGAGACAGTCAACGTTATCTTTGCGCCAGAGTGCAAATCATGATCGACGATCGTGTGTGCCTTTCACTTTTGAAATCGCCACTGCAGGGATAGATAGTGTCCACCAGCCGATTTGTAGAGATATAGTATATTTCCGGCACTTCAATAGAGATAGACAGAGACATGGGCCGGCGGATATGTGAGAGAGAGAGAGAGAGAGAGAGAGAGTTCACACGTCAGTGCCACACTAAGAGAGAGAGCCATGTTCGAGAAAAATCAGTTTTAGAAGTATACAAAATTCACAGTAAAACTCTGTTTTCTTAAATTTTTAAACAAATTTTCTCCTTCTCCCTCTCTTTTCAACCCGCTCAATCGGCGGTTGAGACACACAGAGAGAGAGAGAGAGAGAGAGAGAGAGAGAGAGAGAGGAAGAAGAAGAAGAGAAGTTTAACGTCGTAGGAAACTATCCCAATAGACCTTTTGACGAGGGAGGAGAGAAAGAGAGAGAGGGAGGGAGCAATGTTGGAAAAAATTTAGTTTTACAAACATACAAAATTTGCTTTAGGATAGATTCAAAGAGGAAATATTGAAGAATAACTAACAATTTTTGCAATTTAACTCTATTTCTTAAATTTTCTAAACTACTCTATTACGGGGGACATTGTGAAGATCTCTCTTTGCTATATCTATACTACTCTAATACGGGGGGAGCTGATTCCGGCATGCCATGTGGCTTAAAATGCAATTGATACCATTCTGGAAGGGCCAACAAGAGGAGCCATGAGGCTTCCGAGTCCAGTGGGAGGCGAAGAGGCACCACCTCTCGTCGAGCGGCCTAGCTGTTTGTATTCATGAGGCAGAGGTAGCGATCATGGGTGGGGAGGAAATGACGAGGGGGGAGTAAGGTGGGCCCAAGAGGGTAGAGAAGCTTGACTCAGAGAGAGAGAGAGAGAGAGAGAGAGAGAGAGAGAGAGAGAGAGAGAGAGAGAGAGAGAGAGAGAGAGAGAGAGAGAGTCAACTCAACCAGGACAGGGTGAAGGGCCTTGGACGTCTTGCCGAGAGGGGATGGAAGGCAAACAAGCAGGGACTACAGTCAAACGGGAAATCAAAGAGGTAGCACACACGCACGCACACAGAGTTGCACTCGCAACCAGCTTACAAACCCCTTTTCTATTGCTTCCCGCCACACACATACACACAGAGCTATGCTCGCAACCAGCTTGCAAGCCCTTTTCATATTGCTTGCCCGCGCGTGGCAAAAGCACGACCTTTTCGAGGTATGGCGACCCCGTTCATAGTAACAACATGCCCAAACCCTGGGCAGATGACCATTATGTTGCTACTGACCTGGAGCATGGCCCGAGTGACACTTTTCTAGCATTCCCGTGCATGCAAGCTCTCACCTCTGCAAGTGTTCTTGCCATTTTGCACATTGCAGCCAACGATCATGTACTTATGAAGAACGCCATGGGCTTGGGCCCAGAGGGTGTCATGGTGCCCATGATTGAGACACCCTCAGATATAGAGAAGGCTATTGCTTCTTTCCGGTACCCTCCGCTTGGTAGCCGTGGGGCCGCACATCCTTTTGTGCATGAATCCATGTATGGAATTGATACCAGCTACCTCTAGATGTGCGACAAGGAAGAGGTTCTGATAATTTTGCAAATTGAATCCACGGAGGCAGTTGACCACATTTTCGATGTTGCTACAGTTGATGGAGTGGATTGTCTCATGGTGGGACCCACAAATTTGAGTTTCACAGTTGGCTATTACACGATCCTGGACATGAGAAGGTCATGAAGTTGATGCACATGACAGAAAAGGTAGTGTTGTCGGCTCTAGTTACCACCTACCTTGGGTTGTTTCTATGCCACACCGATCCTCCTGATCAGGAGATGCACAAGAGTGGCTACCATCCTATTTCTGGAGCTTGCCCTCTTTAGAAATGCAGCTATTGTTGATGTGAAGGCCAACAAAATATCTGCAGCCAAGTAAGCTGGCTCATTTCATAGCTATGGCGACCCCGTTCATAGTAGCAGCACACCCACACCCTCTCAAAGCTGGCTCATTTCATAGCTATGGCGACCCCGTTCATAGTAGCAGCACGCCCACACCCTCTCAAAGCTCAGCTTTTTGCGTCTCGCAAGCGACAGCACGTCCACACCCTCTCAAAGCTCGGTTGATGTCTGGCAAGCACCTCTACGGTGCCTTCCTTTGTAGCGTCTCTCCAACTATAGCAGAAATTCTAGGCAAGTTACGATTATGTTGTTATTGACATGGAGCACGGCCCGGGCAACACTTTTGTAGTATTGTCGTGCATGCAAGTGGGTAGCGGGGTGGTGAGAGTCACAAGGAAGCCGTCTAGGGATCGCAACCTAGGATTCTACTCTATTAGGATCTTGGAAGGCATGGGAGGCAAAATAGGTGGGAATGTTATACGAACGGGCAAAGAGAGAGAGAGAGAGAGAGAGAGAGAGAGAGAGATCTCCTTGCCCAAGCAACCACAATTGAGATGTAGAGAACAATCGAGACATCTCTACATGTGATCTATGATGAGTTGCATTTGCACTACAGGTGCGACGTCAACAAGTTGTGACGAGAGTTGCTAGGTAATCTGCCTTTGTGTGTGTGTGTGTGTGTGTGTGTGTGTGTGTGTGTGTGTGTGTGTGTGTGTGTGTGTGTGTGTGTGTGTGTGTGTGTGTGTGTGTGTGTGTGTGTGTGTGTGTGTGTGTGTGTGTGTGTGTGTGTCGGTCAGCGTACAAGTACCAGAAGGTGCACCTTACATCTCCCATTGCCAAGCTCTGCTCCACCCTTGGCTGCACGAACAGATAATGACAAAGAGGATGAATAGAGAAGGAATTGTAGCAACAAGGATGGTGATTGAAGAACTTATAGAGAGCATGATGATCACACAGATAGATACAATGGATATGTTGGCAATGACAACAATATTCTGGCTAAATACTTAGCATTGTAGGTTGCTAATTGCTACCAGCCATATAACCCATGGCCACATGCACACCTTTTCTTCTTGCAGGTTTGCACAGCCTTTTGGGCATGTCATCTGGCTTCATAGTGATGATGGTGGGCCCCTTTCTCCGAGTCTCCCTCACCTTGCAAGTCACCTACATGGTTACCTTGGATTCACTTGCCACAACCTCTCTCTCTCTCTCTCTCTCTCTCTCTCTCTCTCTCTCTCTCTCTCTCTCTCTCTCTCTCACACACACACACACACACACACACACACACACACACAAAACAAACAAAAAAAGCGTGCACACACACACACACATCCTATGCCATATTGCAATTGAGCGAGAGACCTCGGTTTGCATAAGCAGGCTGAGCAATTTTGATGGACACACACACACACACACACACACATGTGCTAAGGTTTTGAAGCTATGGCATACTATAGTTGAGTGAAAGAGACCTCAGCATTTGTGAGCAGCCTGAGTAGTTGCGGACGACAACGTTGACTAGCTATTGCCAAGGAAATCCCCCATCTATATTTTCCAAGGAAACCCCACCCCCCACCCCCCCCCACCCCACCCCCTCTTCTCCAGTGGGCAAGTAACCCCCAACATGACTATAGCAAGTGGCTCACCTCAATTGTCTCTCAAATTGCATGAGATCAAAAACATGTACTTCTAATTAGTAAGTGGGGGTCCTGATTGAGTCTTCAAGGCGGGCATCATTCGTAGCAGCAATAGCAACGACAATTGATTCCTGTGTTCACACGGTGTATTGGCAGAGCAACATATAGGCAAGCCACCTAAGGTGACAACAGACGACATGTTGGTGATTGAGGTTTTCTCACATTGAGAGACACATTTTGCTCAGGATAGTACATTGCAGATTGAGAGCTGTGACGTTTGTCCATCATGAGTGCCTCTTCCAAACAGTGGTGTGTTGCATTGGAGAGGGGTTATCTAGCTGTAATAAGGTGGTTATGTGAGGGTCGTCATCATTAATGAAGAGGACACTTGGTCCGTAGCCTCCTTAACGCTCACACTCAACCTGCTTGCACCAATGGTAGTGTTGGACATCAATGTAGAAGTTTCATTTTGTATTAGTCTATGTGTATTGTGAGGTGTAGCCTATCTATGATTTCTTTCTGCCACCATAGGTGGCCACTCCGCCGGAGGCAGAGTTAGTCTCACTCGTGTTACCTGTAAAGGTCGCGTGATTTGACCTCCCGTTGATGGCGGCGTCAGAGCAACGAGACCCGGGAGCTGGCGCGCAGCATGCGGCAAAGGAAGAGGGCCAGTGGGTGGACAGCGTGCAGGAGGAGAGAGAAGAAGATAAGCCTCGCTTGGGGCACACGTGGGTGTGGGTGTGTTTGTGTGTTGATAGCCGGCGGCGGCGCTACACGACGGGTGTGTGTGTGTGTGTTCACTACAAGACCAGGGGTTATACACACGGGCAGTGGGAGACAGCGCACAGCACTGAGAGAGAGAGAGAGAGAGAGAGAGAGAGAGAGAGAGAGAGAGAGAGAGAGAGAGAGAGAGAGAGAGAGAGAGAGAGAGAGAGAGAGAGAGAGAGAGAGAGAGAGAGAGAGAGAGAGAGAGAGAGAGATAGAGATCATACTAGAACAGGGCTAGAAAAAAGCATTTCTCCTGATCAAAGAAAATAAGGGCAAACTCGAAATTCTCCCGGATTTTTTTTTAGGTTGAAAATTGATGCTTTTGCCGGTAATTACACTAAAACTTGTGAAAATTTCCCAGTTTTCTTCAAGGTGAGCTCAAAATCTAAACAGGATTTTAAGATTTCGGCCGGTTAAAATACACTGGACCCCGGGAAGAGAGAATAAGGAAGAGAGAAAGTGAGTGTTAGAGAGAGAGTGAGTGGATGGCAGTGTGTGTGTGATGGGTGGTGTTCACCCAGAAAGAAGAAGAAGAGAATTTTATTGTCGGAAACTATCCCACAGATCGTAAAGATCTATCCGCGACGAAATCTTTATACGCCGCAAGGCAAAGCGCAAAAAGATAGGCGAGATTTCCTTTTTTCCTTTTTTTTCTTTTTTCTTTTTAAAAAAATTTTAAACGTCCAAAAATGCCAAAAATCGGTCAAAAATTAGCCAAAACTCCAAAAAATCATAAGAAAATCCCAAAAATTGCCACAAAAGTCCAACAAATTCTCAAAAAATTCTAGGAATCTTAAAAAATCACCGACATTCACAACCGAATATTTTTGACATGCAAAAGCACACCAAAAATAGCATATTTTAACGAAAACATGATTTACGACAAAATCATCAACCCGATCATCGAAAATAGCAAAACGCTCAAAACTTGACCACGGAGGGTACGAATGCAAACAAAATGATTCCGCAAATACGCACACGCAAAATGGCTCGTAAACATCGCAAAATGTCAATTTTTTATGAAATTAACCAAAAATTAATGCAAAAATTTACCAAAAATTACAAAGATTATCCAAAAAACACCCAAAAATTTTCTAAAAATTCTCTACCCATTGGGGAATAGTGCAGCAAAATAAAATCACATCAATTCAATTGCCAAACAATTTCATCAATAAAATCAAAACTAGGCAATTAAACCGGCAAAATTATCGATAAAATTAAAAATTGACGCAATTGAAGTGTGTAAATCCCTGTTTGAGCACAAAAATGCAGAAATTAATCTTACACACATCAATTATGCAATCAAAATATGAATCAATCATGCAAATTAAACACTTTTTAGGCGCACACACACTAAAAAGTTGGCAATTTCTACCAAATCTTTAGGTGCGCACACAAAAGGGTTAAACTTGTCGAATTTGCAATGTGACTTCACAAATCATTAGTTGGGCATTAGCACAACACAAATCAATCATCACAATTGAAAAATCATAATGCACACATTGATTTTTTTAGTGCACAAACATGGGCAAAATAGTGCACACACACCTAAAATTAGCATACACACACTCAATTAGAATGTGCACACACTTAATTTTAGTATACACACACTTGAAATTGACCATACAGACATGCAATTAACTCAATTAAGCACCCAATTAGAAATCCACAATCACCAATTAGCAAATCTTAAAAATTTCGGTGTTACGATGGCATAAAAATGAATAATCGTAAAATTTTCAATCCATAACATCAACATAGCATAGCATTACATTACATCATGGTGGGATTTCTACACAATTCTACACATCCTTAGATTCTAAGGAAGTTGAAAATACCACCTTAATTACCTTTCCATTAAAGATCAATTGAATGGTCAAATGCTCCAATCCTTCATAGCAAATTAGTAAGTTAGCAAAAATTAGTCAAATTAGCAAGGGGTTAGTGTGAAATTAGAGTGTGTAAACACACAATTGGCAAGATACATTGATACATTAGGAAATTATGAACACATTAATTCATGCACACACATCCAAAATCCACAAAAACATAAACACACAAGTGAAATTAGTGAGGGAACGCATTCGATTATCCGACAATTACACTAGCGTAGGCCATCGTCCCCGGCAACGGCGCCAAGTGTTGGGGGTCCATCGTTGCAATAGCTCCAATGACCAACAAAATTGTCAATATGGAGGGATGAGCTACCCGGCTAGGTCATGAAAACACTCACACGGTTAGTGAGCTAATCGTGGCAACACAAATGGTTAACTCTACAAGGTGAGCTTCTCAGCCTATGGAGGAGCTAAGCCACAATGAAGGAAATCTCCAATATCCACTTCTCTCCACCTCCAATCAACCCAATCACACAGACTACATTTGCAAGACGCACACAACACTAATCCTATCATGCAACACACTAATTGCAAGCACACACACATAGATCTATCGAGCACCACACTCCAATCAAACCTACATGCACGCACAAGAAAAAGAGGGCAATCACACAAGATTAGAGAGGGATTAACCACTAATTAGTTAACATCTAGCTAATCTAATCATCATAGGTAATCATAAGAAGCATGAGAGAGGCATAGTCAAAGAGAATGAATCATTGATTAGTGTTAATCAAGCCTCATGAGCAAGGAGAAGCTCAAGGACTCCATAGCCACACACCTCAAGAGCTCTCACCAAAGAGTGCTCTCAACAAATGAGTTCGAGAACCCTAATTTCTTTTACACACTGCCTTATGTACCTAGGGTAAAAGTATGCAATGTCCAGGCGCCCAAAGCCTTTAGGACTCCACCACTTACTAAATCTACTATCTAGGCACAGTAAAGCTGACCTATTCTTTACAGCTTGGAACTCCCATTGAGCCCGTAACACATTAAAATATTACAATGGCTTGAAATAAATCGGAAATTTACACTACGTGACCATTTTGGAAAAACGTGAAAAATGTGTAACTCCAATCTTTACTGCTTCTTCATGTTGATCTTCGATGTGCATTCATACATCTTCGGTCTTTAGCAGCTTTTGTTAACTGACGTTGACTCGTCTAACACAAGCCTTGGTGTCTTTGACCTCTCCCACCACAACAAAGCAATTGGTCTCTTTGCTTCAAAAGGTGAGGTATTTGAGTAGGTTCATTCACCTACTCTCTCAAGGGGTTCTCCCTTTACAACAAGTTACCCACCATCAAGAGATCTTCACTTGGAATGAAGAAAATGAACAACAACTCAATGAGGTAAAACAAATTTTAGCCTCACTTCCCACCATTGCACCTCCAAAGTGGGACAAGCCATTTTATGTAAACCCTAGTGTGGGCAATGACACACTTGGGGCGGTATTGATGCAAAAGGATCCTCAAACTCCTTTCATGCGTCCTATCTACTTCTCTAGTCGCATGATGACTCCATTAGGAAAGAGATACACGGCAATGGAGCACATGGTGCTTGCATTAATGTTTGCTACCACCAAATTTCGCTCTTATTTATTGTCTACACCATTCATAATCTTAAAAATGAAAGAAGTATTCCCTTATGTAATGCAACACATGGATGTTTCTTCTAGGATTTCCAAATGGCTCGCAAGGTTGCAAGAGTTTGACTACACAATGCAAGTGGAGAGCTCCACAAGAGCCAATCTAGGAGGAATTCTCACTTATCGACACTATGAAAAGAAGCTAAAGATCAAGACAAGTAACAAAGAAGTAACACCTGTGTTGGAAGTCCCTAAGATAGAGAGGGCTCACTCTCTTTTCTTTGATGGAGCGTTGTCGAGAAATTTGCGGTCTTGCCGGGAAAGCACCGGGCTTATGGCTGTGAGAGTTTGTGAGAGAACTCCAAAAAGCTATATGAAGGAGTTAAACCATAGATGCCATGAAGACTAGAGTTTGGAAAGAAGTGCAATCAAAGAAGACCCACTTTTTCTCTCTTGCACTCACACACACAAAGAAAGAACACAAAAGAGAGTGTCAAAACAACACAAAGATGAAAACATCAAGGCTATGGTCATATCGTATCATGGGTAATATGAAAGGGTTAATAGATGAGTTAATGGCATTCAATCTTGGCTGACCAAATAGGCTACGAATTGTTCTTTGGAATTGTAGTTTTGTGCTTACCATAATATATATTTTTTGTCTAGTGATTGGGATTAATTGTGTGTACAAATCCTCTTGGTTCATAGCAAGATAACTACGCTTACGTCAAAAGAAAAGTTATAGTCTATGAGAGGTAGTATAATGGGATCCGGTGATAGAAGTATTTCATTGAGCCTTTCAGGGCCGAAGAGAAACACTATACGTTGTTGAAAGTGTATTTTACGGCTAATCCATACGTTAATTCTAATAGATCGTACAGAGTGAAAGTGATAGAAATGATCATCATGTAGGTTATTAATCTAGGATAGTATGTGAGAAATGTAGATATGAGAGAAATGTAGATATGAGAGAAGTGAAGAGATGAGAAGTTTCCCTTCCAAGCCCTATTCTTGCCCGTAGGCAATAAGGATACTGCGGGGAGAGATGTACCTGTAGCAAAGAGAACCTAGAATTTGTAGAGAGGATGAATTACTAAGAATGAGAGAGATAGGTTTGGTTAAGGAGATGAGATTAGATACATATATATATATATGTGTGTGTGTGTGTTGGATTAGAGATTAAAAAGAAAACAACAAGAAATCAAGAAAACATCAATGTAGAGCACATCTTACTTGACAAACCCTTCGACACCATTATTGATATACAGAGAAGAAGAAGGGAGAACTCCACTTTGATTGATACGCCAAGTCCAAGATCTTATTTGATTAGAGTTGATCTTCCATGGATAGCATGCAAGAATGGCTAGTCTTCCTCTAGGAGAAAGTGTAGGCTTAGGCTTATGTTAATGGGGCTAAGTACAATTTGGCATTACTACTCGCTCCCTCATGAATTCCTCTCATCAATGGCTTGAATGCTTGAGTTCTTTTCAAGGAAGAAAAGGCCCCTTTTATAGGTGAAGGAAACCCCCAAGGGTTCACACAAGAAGAGAGGAGCCAATGTGAATAGGAATTGGAAAAGTTGGAAATGAGCTGTCCCTGCATGATGTGGGCAAACTGGGGTCCAGTATTTTAATCATATCTCCTCAACCGTGGCTCCAAATAAAAAAGTAAAAATATGGGCAAAAAGTTCAGCTCATTAGCTACGATTTTTATTTTAAATTCATTTTTCAATTCGGATTGGAACCTTGTGTAAAAAAATCATCAAAATAGGGTCCATTTCTGGCAGCAAAAGTCTTCTTGTGGTCCCCTTAGCTTAGACTTTCATTTGATTCGAAAGGACACCTCATGCCATATGAAAGCATGACATTGATCCTTGAAAAAGCTTTGTAATCATGCTTGCAATAATGCATTAGAATTTGTGTATCTTTGAAATCATACCACCTAGTGTCCCACTAGGATTTGATTCCCCCCTAGTAGCTATTTAAAAATAAATATAAGAAAAATATGAAAAATACATAGAATATATATATATTGGAGTTTACCCTAGATATAGGATCTAGATAAGGTGTGAGATGATAATGAGATAGTAAAAATAAAGAATCAATGCTTTTTTGCCCCAAGTTAAAGAGGCGGAGCTATTGACGCTTTTCCCATAGTATTTTATGATGGTAAAGTAAGAATAGGTTATCCTTGAGAAAAATAATAGAATGAGATAGAAGGATTATTATTATACTTGAATATGCATATGTACATTATAGAAAATATAACTATGTATCTAAAAAGTTACAAGATAACTCTTGTAGCATGCGTTCCCACTATGTACGTGTCACAGCACGACAGCGTATAAGACGACAATGGTGGACAAAGCTACAGTGGGCATTGTCATCTTCAACGAGCAAAGGAAAAAGGTATTCTCCATTGGGAATTTCTTGGATTCCCACTCTGACAATGAAGCAGAATATGCAGCCTTAACTCTTGGGTTAGAGTGGTGTGTGACACAAGGTATTCAATGGTTAAATGTATTTGGTGATGTCATGCTTTTAACAAAACAAATACAAGGAACTTGGGCTTGTAAAAATCATAGCTTTCTAAGCCATTTGTGCAAATTTAAGGAAATTTTAGGGAAGTTTCATGTTGTACAATCACATCATGTCCCTCGAGCAAAAAATCAAGAAGTAGATGCTCTAGCTAGAGAGAAGCTACAAGATGTTCTAGTGGTGGGTGCTATCAAGTTGAAGCTACCTCTCTTCCAAGTTATGCTATGCCTGACAACATGAGTTTCTTGGACACAGGAGAGTGTCCTAAAGATCTTAGTAAGGGCCAAAAGTAGTGGCTTGTGCATAAGGAAACAAAATACCGCCTTATCAATGACGACCTCTACTGCAAGGGTAAGTATCAAATTCTTAGGCATGTACCTCTCACTAGAGAGATCACCAAAATCATTTCAAGTTTCCATGATGGTGTTTCTGGAGGTCACTTTGCACTTGACATCACAAGTAGGAAGGTTCTACAAGCCCAGTTTGTGTGGCCTAGTTTACAGAGAGATGTGCACCACTAGTGCAAAACATGCAAAGAGTGTCAGAAGGCTGGGGATTAGAGGCTCACATATGAGCCACAAACTCCTGTTATCTCTTGTGGACCATTTGAGAAATGTGGAATGGATGCCATTGGGCCTTTGCCAAGGAGACAATTAGGTAAATTGTATATCATCATGGGTGTGGACTACATGACCAAATGGGCTGAAGCAGTTGCTACCACCCGGATTACAGCTAAGGAAGTGGCTAAGTTTGTATTTGAAAACATTTGTTGCCATTTTTGGCAATCCTCTTGAAATAATTCTTGACAGGGGACCAGGTTTTAGAGGAGACCTGGTAGGAGAGCTGATGGAGAAGCTCAGTATATCATGACGACACTCAACTCTCTACTACCCACAATGCAATGGTTTGGTGGAAAAGGTAAATGGTATGATCTGCAAGATCATCACTAAACATGTAAACAATCACAAAAGTGATTGGGACAAGCATCTTATGGTTGTACTTTGGGCTTATCGCACTTTATTTTGCAAATCCCTTGGGTTCACACCATATCATTTGCTGTATGGTAAGGAGGCCATTTTACCCACTGAAGTACAATTGGCTAGTCTCAGGGTGCTATCTAGGTAGATGGAACGCCCTAATGCTCATCTTCACAACCACATTCTTGATCTAGAGAGGCTTCAACTAAACAAAGAAGATGCTATCAATTATTATGCAGCACAGGTAGAGCTACGTTGACTTACCTTCAACAAGGGACTTAGGGCAAAACGTCTCAAGAAAGGTATGTTGGTCCTAAGGTATGATAACAGGTTTGACACTAGGAAGGATAAAACGTTTTCACCCAGATGGGAGGGGCCATTTGTCATTAGAAATTGATACAACAATGGCAGTTACTGATTGATGGATGGAGATGGTAGGTTCCACAAAACACGTGTCAATGGATGGAGGTTGAAGAAATACTTTTTGAGGTTTGATCAAGCAGCTATGATGGAAATCCCTGAGGAGGGAGAACCCTCCACCTCAACAGTCGAAGAATCAAGTACAAAGCTAGAGACATAAATTCTTTTACCTTCAAGGGGAGGGCTAATGAGGGCCGCTTTTCAAATTTTTTCTCCACCTCTCTCTTGGTATGCACTTGGTGGAAAGGCTTCAAGGACCCTAAGAGGAGAAAGGACCTGATGCATGAAAATCACAAAAATAAAAAAAAATAAAAAATAGATGTATATATTTTGTACATAGCTATGGTTTTGACACATTTCGATCCCGAAAATAAGGAGAGGTAGGAACAAACCCTATGAAAACAAAAAAAAATCATTGGATGTTAATTCTACCCAACGGTCAGTACATGACGGTCACTACAGGTGAAGAGTAAAAATCAATAGTGAAAGGGAGGAGAATCTTATGAAAGAGGGGACCACCTGGAAGACATTTGGAAGGGAAAAGACGGACACATATTTTTGTGGTATCTTTCTCTATTTTTTTCGTTTCAAATTTGAAAAAAAAAATCAACATAACAGTTGTAGGCATTAAGCTGCTCTTTCGGCCCCTATTTTTTTATAATTTTTGGAGCTACGATTTGGAAGATATGGTCAAAATGGTGGAGCCTATCTGTCCACATGGAAAGATGTCATGGTTATCCAACTACACACACCAATTTCTTAGAGGTTTCTCTCCATTATTGCTGTATTTTCTCTTATTTTGTCAAGATTATCTCAAATATTATAAGGGAGCTCTAGGACTCAAGCTATGGAAGGTGGAACGGAGACAAAGCTCGCCATGATTAAGGCGATTAAGAGAAAATTAGTCAATAACCAGGGCACACGTAGCTCTCTCATTGGGGAATGCCTCTAACTGAGTTTACTTTGTGATAACTCCTCTTTCTCATAATCTCTTTCCTAATCACTCTCTTGGCCTATAAAAGGAGGCTTCCTTTTTTGCAAACAAGACACACACACACACTACCCTATATGCACACTATCCCATACCCACATACCCACACACCTACACATACACACCCTTGTGCTACATGCTAGTAGCATGAACCCCAATCACATAATCACAACACCATCACCATGCACAAAATGAGAACCATATCTCCACACATTTGTAATGAAGGATTGAAGGCATGATTTCAAGAAGAAGAATGATGGCTACGCTCATGATATTCCTTGCCATCAACTCATCCCTCCATTATGCATCCTAAGGTCTTATTCCCTTCTCATCTTCTTGCCATGTGCTACCTATTGTATTCATCTTTTGCAAGCAATCAACACACCCCATCTTGGTGCCATACCTTGTGTCGTTTGGGATACACTTCATTGTGAGTATGGTTTATGCTTTTTCTTTCCATTTTCCTTATGTTGAGGTGTGCAGATTCTCCACCATACACACTCTCTCTCTCTCCCTCTCATATTCGTATCATCTTGCTATTTGCATCTTAAGGTATGCGGATTTGCCACCTTTGGTATGAGAAGTGAGCATACTTGCATGTTTCCCTTACCTCATTATCTTCCTTACTACATGCACGAGTAGCAAGCCTATTCTCACTCACTCACCATTCCTCTCATCTTGTTTTCTGACCACCCATCCCATACGGGTGTGGATCTTGAAATTGTTTTCCATGGCATGTTTGATTGTGTATATGTATGCATCCTAGCCGCATATCTTGCTAGGTGGTGCCTCTATTGTGTACCTCCCATGATGAGGCCATCGTGCATAGTCTTTGTATAGAGGCCACCTAGTTTGTTTTGCACTTGCACCTCTCACTAGTAGGGAAAACAAATGTTGACATGAGTCTGAATCAAAATTTTGATAGCCTTTGCAAGATCTAAACTCTCAGTTGAAGTTTATGTCACCTACAAACACTCACCAAAACCACCTCAATCAGAGAATGTGAGCTAGAGAATTATTGTCGACATTGTCTTGGATGTTGAAGCCTACTCTGATACCAATTGTTGGAATTACAATTGCACAAATGCATGTAAAGATGGAGAAGATGAAGGAGAAGCTCATGAGCACACACACCATAGGAAAGTAGTATTGTTGAGTGTGAAAATATAAAGATAATACTTGCCCTAAAGTGAAGGGTGTATATACAAGCCGAGGGAAAATTTCTTCTAAAGAGGGAAAAAGGTGGCCAAGAAGTTCTAAGCACATTCACATACATCACCACCAGAATATGATACCAAGCATGATTCTCTCTTGGCCAAGTTTAGATAGTGGCATCAAAGTGCAAACTACACTCTTGAAAATGTAGCCATCATGGAGATCAAGATTAATATTGGTAATTGGAGCCTTTGGTATGCTTTTGGTGAAGAAATGGCTCATGGCCATGAAGATCTTATTACTCAATCATTAATTAGAGCTAAGTTTGATTTTGTTCAGATATCTATGTAGTTTGTTTGCAAGTTTAGCTATAAGGACGAGAGTAATTTATCGTATTAGGATTACGAGCATGATTAACAAGGGATTTCAAGGAAAAACATGCTAAAATTTAGTTGTAATTAAGGAGAAAAGAGATGGATCCCAAAGAAAGAGTTAAATCTCAAAGCAAGATAGAAGGATAGAATTGGAGAGAGTTCAAGTAGCACGATGCTAGATTTGGGTCGTTGTAATTTAGTAAAACATGAAGGCATGATTGTTTGTCCTATCAAAATGGCCATGATTAAGGGAAGTGACGTAATTATCTAGAATCCAATGAAAAGATAATGAGTTAAGGAGTCCCCTCAAATGCAGCATTTGAGAAAACTTTTAGAAAATATGTTTAATAAAAATAGGGGATGCATTTTTTTGGTGAGAAGATCAAAACAATGAAGTTTTCTTTCTTTTTTATACCATAAGTGAACAGAGACATTATATAAAGCCAAAAAGTTACATTAGAGCCCCTGTAGAAGCAAGGGAGGATGTCAAAATAATCATGACCAGAAGGTTCAGCTACATAGCTTGCACAAGAAGGCATGTACATCATATTAACTTTCATTTAGTGATCAGCAAGTTCAACTGCACTTGCACACATGTTAGAAGTATGTTGGACTTGGACAAAGTGTCACGGTAGGTCTCGAGATCCTCCACGGTCTCTTTCTTCCAATTGTTCAAAAACAAAGGAGGGAATTAACAACTTCATTTTCTATTCCTTTGGTAATGAGCATTGTGAAGTTAATGGCTGCGTCTTCAAGAATAAATATCTTCTTCCTCAGGATGCAATTCAGATTCTAAAAAAGCTTAAAGCCCTACATAGAGGTGTCAACCAACCATGCCCTAAGCACTGAAGGGAGATAATCACAAATATTTAAAATGATATTTATTTGCATCCATGATAACCAAATTTGTTTAGCACTTATTTTGTTTCAATCTAGAGAAAAACCCCCCAATAGAGTGGCCTAGTAGTAATTGTTTCCAGTTAGGGGGGCTTCCTAGGGCTTTGGTCATGATTTCAATGATAGGTCTCTTGCTAGGGCAATTAATGAACAAGTGAAGAATACCTTCACTAGTGCTTTGCACCTATAGAAAACTCCCATCCCTAGATAGGCCTTCAAAAAAGTTTGGCCAGTCTAGATTGTCTTATGAAGAATCAACCAACCAAAGAAGGAATGACTTCTTGGGTTATTGTCAGAACTCCGTAGGTTTTTTAACTTGAATTCCCACTATCCCCTATCCAAGTTGACTCTCCACCTTTTATTTAGGGTGACATGAAGATGCAGGGAGGGAGAGAGGGATAGTGAGGGAGGGTGAACGAGCTTAAAACCTCCCTACCAAGAAAACCACTGAGTAGACATGGGGTTGTCTAAAGGAGGGTCCAGCATTGCTTGGGTGGAAAGACAGTACACCTATCTATGACTTTGACTATTTTCCAAGGTCTAAGATTAAATTTGACCACCAGCATGTTGTATGAATTCATAGTGAGAGGAAGGCTCATAGGGTATTCTCAATGGGGAGAGGGATGTTGAGGACTGGCCACTAAACAAAATATCTAGGGGGGATAGAGCAGCTTTGATTGAAAAGCCAGTTAATTTGAAGGCATAGTCTGAACATGTTCCACATAGCCCACAAAGATTTGAGAAGATCTAACCCATTGCAAAAAAAAAAAATGAATGGCCATTGAGAGTTTTTTCCAACCATTGTTATGATCCAGCCTAAATCTGTCTATGTGTCTGAGTAGGAGGAGAGACCACTTTTCTTGAAGAGCATTGAGGGCCGATGCCAGTAACTTTAAAGCTAGTTTTTCAACAAGGGGAAGTAGATCTCTAATCCCTAACCCTCCTTTGATTTGGGAAAGTACTAGCTAACTTTGGAAATTTTATTAACAAAGGGGTCCCTAGCCCATGAAAATATCTTGCATATTTGTTCCACTTGTAGGAGGTGGGTCTCAAGAGGTCTCCAACACGAGAGGAAGAAGACTGTGTATACCACAAGGTAGTGGTTGATGACCACAACTCTACCAATGATAGAGCTTTGAAACCCTATCCACTTGGTGATTTGAACTTAGTGTAGAGCCACTCCCACCTCTAGGCAAGGGAGACCCCAAACCCCAGGGGGATACCTAGTAGCCTAAAAAACTCCCTCTCAAAGGCCCATTGGGGAATGGAGAGGAGGGAGAAGACCACGGTTCATTTGTGATTAATCTTGGACCCTAAATCTGCACAAAAAATATCAAAGGTTTCCCATTAGCCCTTGATAAGTTCTCATCCTGAGACAGTATCACATTGGTGTTATCCACAAACTAGGGTAGAAATTGCCAGTTCGAGGAGTTGGCCAGAATGATATCGACCTTTGATCAGCCCCAAGAAAATGCCTTGTTGAATAAGACAATTGAGCCCATTTATTGATTTTGCAAAGAATAAGGGCACCAGACAGCAACCTTGATCGATAGAATAGTTTACTAGGAAGGGGTTAGAAAGTAGGCCATTAACTACAACTTTTACTTTGGCGTTCCCTAGAAGAGTTTTCACAAACTTGATGATGAACCCCATCATTTCCAGGCTTTCAAGAACAAAATACCAGTCCAATCTATCATAGGCCTTCTCAAAATCCACCTTGATGAATAGGAAGTTCTAGCTTGTCTCATGGGCATGCTCACATCCTTCCCACATGGATATAATTGCTTCCATGAGTCTTCTCCCCTTAATGAACCCTTTTTGTTCAGCAAAAATCCACTTCATTAGGTGTGAGGATATTCTCTTAGAGATAACCTTGGTGAAAATTTTGTAGGCAATAGTCATGTAGTAATTGGTCTCCAATTGCCCAACTCATTCTTGGGACCTTTTTTGTGAAGGATTTAATAATTCTTATGTTTATTGAACAAGGCAAGGCTTCATGGGTGAGAAACTATTCCAATATTTAAAGTAGAAAGTGGGATAAAGTCTCTTTGAACACTTGGCAAAACTCAATTGGTAGTCTGTCAATGTGAGACATTTTCTTGGGCTTGAGACCTTCTATGGCTATGTGGAGATTTGTAAGGGAGAGGGGGGAATTAGCCTAGATGCTAGCTTGCTCTGGGACCACCCTGCATCTAGCTTCTAGAACTCTAGTCTTGCAAGATGCCACATAATCTCAAGTTTCCTAAGGTGGGTTGAAGAGGGCCTCGAAAAGACCTAACAAATTTGAAGTTGTCCTCAATGGAGGTGATGGGGCCCTTTGGAGAGAGAAACATGGGAGAGGTCTCTCTTGATTTCTTCTTTTTGAGAAGCCTGAACAATTCCGTAGATGGCATATCCAGTTTACTTGCCCAACATTCTGTAAAGAAGATGGTTGAGTGTTTGAGAATGAGTTCCTCCTCTAGCCTGATTTCATGTATGAGGGTAGAGATCAAGGACTGGATGTCTACAGAGTGTGGCTAAGATTCTAAATGAATCAAATTAGAGTACAACTACTCCCTAATTTGTCTTCTTATCTAGGCCACTTGTTTGAGGAATTTGATGAGGGTGTGTTGGGTTTCCACCATTGTGATAGACCAAGCCTTGGCTAGATGGGGAGAGGCCAATAATGCACTATTCTTGAAACTGAGGGATGACAAAAAGGTGAGGGTTGGTGTAAAATCACTTATTTTTTTATTTTGGTGGATTTGTATCAATGGTGACAACGAGGGCGTAATGTAGCTCATGTAATGGGCTTTGGCTTTAGCTAGTTGAAAAGATTGGCAATGGGGAGGCTCACATAGCATCCATCAAGTCTCCCCTTATGAGCATAGCATATGTCAAGTCTCTCCCGTTACGAGCATTCTCACATCACCAATAGGATTTCCAATAAACTCCTTGTCTTGCCCTTTATTCTATAAATGGTGTGAGGTGTGAAGAAGGTCCTAGGTGTGTTTCTCAAACCCCTAGATGACTTGACCTTTTTGGAGGAATCTATCATAGATGGTGTCAAGTCATCTATAGCGTCAGGGCCATTGAGCACATGTGGCATGCATAGGTAGGGTGCCTAGTGCACACTAATCATGCATATCTTGGGGGTGGAGTCCACATGGGATCTTATGAGGCCTAGGATGGCTAAATGGGTGTGCAACTGAACACACCAAGGCTTGGTTCATGTCTGTGAACATCTAGAGCCCAATCTATTATGTTGCGTAGTCAGTCTTTAACAGTGTCATTATGCACAGAGCTCCTCTCAGAGAGCTTCTAAGAGAGGCTTCAATGCCTAGAATTTTGGATTTTTCATATGTATGAGATGGATTTCACCATACCAAACTATTCACATAGCTAAATATCAAATGATAGTTGTAGGGAGCTTACAAGTTAATCAAAAACCAAGGCTTTTCAGCCCAAGGACTGACAGAGGAGAGGTCTCAGTGGGAGGGGAACTCAAGAGCAGTCCCACAAGAGCCCCTATTGTGATCTAAAGCAACACACCTCAGGTCTTTGGCCATGGTTGCTAGTCTAGTATGGAGTTCTTCCCTTGTGGCCTTAATCTCCTATTGAGCCACCACTTGCATTGATTTTCTTTAAGCCACTTGCTAGCTTTCTTGGCTTTGTGGGGGTTAGAGATCCTCCTCATGTTCCAAGAAATATTCTTCATCTAAGAACCCCATTGTCTTTCTTTCCATTATTCCCATGCCTTCAAGTGTGTTTGAGACACAATTGCGTGATTCCTTTTTTTGTCCTTCACAAGATTTCCATAGGGGCTAGTTCTCTTGAATTTAGAGAGGGGAGCTCAGTTGGAGGATCATTACTCTAGGTCTCCTTATTGAGGTCAAGTTTAGCCTATTGGTCAATTTTGTTGACTTGGGCCTCCAGCCTTGCTGAGGTCTCAACCTCTTGAACTTTGGGGGTAGCATGAGTATATAGGGGATGAATTCCCCAAAGTCCGAGTCATCGTTCTCAAAGAGAGGGTGAATCCTTTAGCTAGTTCTGTTATCTAGAGGATCTAGCGGGGTGAATCTAAACTATTATGGTTCTTACTATGTTGATTTTGGTTGTTCTTGAGGGCAGCTTGAGAATCATGTGGCTGCACTATGGGAGGAGCCTTAGAGGGAGAGGGAGTTGGTTGGGCTTTAAGAGGGTCTAGGAGAGCCTGAGTAGCTCTTAGCAATGATGGTGGCAAGGCAAGGTTTTTGACAAGGCACTCCTTCATAAAGTGGCTAGTGATGCCACAAAAGAAGCAGGCTTTGGGAAAGTATTTATATTCCAATAGCTACTCAAAAGCCTCGCCATCATTAGTGATGATGTCAATAGCATGAGGCATGGGTTGACAGAGAGCCATCTCTACCAAGGCCTATGGATGCCAGGCACCATAATGCCACACAAGAAGCAGGCTTTGGGTAGGTATTTATATTACAATGGCTACACAAAGCTAACAAATCAGGATTATGATTATTTTTTAATATCAGAACATTGCGAGCCTGCTTGTCTGCTTGAGTCATGGATGTGGGCTCAAGAGAGTGCATTATTGATGGTAGATAAGATGAAAGTAAAGTTCTAAGGGGAGAGAGAGAGAGAGAGAGAGAGAGAGAGAGAGAGCGAGAGAGGAAGAGAGTTTTACTATATGTACATGTCTTGAGGGAAGGTGCTTTTTTGAGTTGGATTAATGGGTGTTTGTGTTAGTTGGTTAGTAGTTAGTGTTAGCAAGCACTAGAAAAAGTTAGTAATATATTTACAATGGGTAAAATGACTTGAAGAATGAGAAAAGAGGGGTGAATGAGATGGGTGTACCCTTGAGATGGTGAATCCTTGAGGAATCTTGGACTCACCCGTGCGTAGATTGTCAAAAGTGACCGCCGTTCTTCTTCTTCTTTTCACGTCGCCACCATAGTTGAGTCACCACAAAGAGAATGAGGGTTTTGTTGATTTAAAAACCCCCATTTTGTAGAGATTAAGTATGGTTAGGTTAGTGATTTTTTATGCATTCTTTAAAGGGTAGAATAAAATTGTAATATGGGAGTAATAGATATAGATATGGAGATGGTGGATGTAGGTAGAGCTTCAAAAGAGAGCTATGTTATAAGAGGGGAGGCTAATGGTGAAGAGGGTGAGAGAAAACCATGGAAGTTGCAGGTTTGAGTGAAGAATAGAGACTCAATGAGTGTGTGTGTGTGTGTGTGTATGTGCCACCCATACCGAATAGTTGTGCAAAGCACTAACCTCAAGGTTGAAAGACAAAGACCATCTAAATAGGAGAAGGGGAGAGTTACTCATGATCCACTACCTTACAAGCCATCTTAGGGGTCTTAAAGAGGAAGAGCATGTAATTCTTAGGTAGCCACTAGCACAGTTCAAGCTTTGCTCCCTAGAGCCCCATGACACTTTAACCCATTCCTTGAGGAATGCGGTAGGAGGATGAGGGCCTACTATGAGACCTGCAAGAGCCCTTTCTCCTAATGTTTTTTAAGTTTTGCAAATCTGAGTAGAAGGGAGAAGACCAGTGTGCTTATCTCGTCGACTAGCTCCTTTTCCCACTCAAGGAGATGCTTGGTAGTTCTCTTGTCTAGCTATCTCAAGAGCTATTCTTGGTTGACTCCTAGTACCACTCATAGGAGGCTCTTAATGATGGAGAGTCTATCCTGAGAGAGGAAGTGGGATACCATGTTGTTGTGTGTTAGGGGACCTAGAGAATGGGCGCAGGTGGTGTATGCTTTAATTGTTGCAAGGGTACATTAGCTAGAAGTAGGTCAATAAAACCAATGCCCCTTTGCATGGTCTTGGTATTTGGGAGGACTAAGGACTTGTGAGGTAAAGTATTTGAGGCCTCTCACGCGTTGGGACTGGCATTGTGGGAGAATGACATTGAAGGGGGCTTGGGAAGGCATTCACGGTCATGACTTCTCCCCCTTTGAGTTGACAAGGGAGAAGGGAAGGAGGAGGCAAACCATACTACATAGCTGTTAGAACGCCCTCTCCATTCAACCAATTCTTTGTTGTTAAGTAAGCGTGAACTTTCTTTTGTTTTTGTGGGATTTTCCATTGAATTTGATCCACGTTGCTATCCCCAATGCCCTCAATTTTTTATTGCCCCCACGTGCTAGGCGCTGCTCCACATTGGTTGCACTTGATAGCCATGCCTTGCATAGGCCCTAATTGACTCCTTTATGGACACACTCCCATGACATCAATGAGCTTTGAGGATTACCCATCACTAAACCTAGGTTTACAATAAGTAATAGTCAATGCGTTCAAGCCACAATAGTGTATGCACAAGCACATAGAATTGTCCTTTTTCTTAAACAATAAAAAGAGTACCGTCCATGGTAAAGAACTTGGTTGAATGAAACTATGGCTTAAGTAGTTGGCAAGCTACCACTTTACCTCTAGGGCTTTCTTATGACTTAGTATGTAAGGAGGCTTACTTATAGGTTTGTTACTAGTCACCATATCAATGCCATGTTGCATTGAATGTCCTTAACCCTGGAGGCAAATCTTGAGAGAAAACATCTTTTGTAATCATGCGATAGTTGCTGGAGTTGATGCCATGTATGCTCAAATACATGATTCTTAGTGTGCTCATGAGAAGGGCATAGAAAGAGAATAAGAATACTAAGTTGAGGAAGCTCCTTCATTGATAGGCACATTATTATCATGAAAAAAAGGAAATTCCAACAAAGCATGAGACAATGAGTAACACAAAAAGAATTCTTTTAATTTATCATTGTCGTATAACTTGGAAGAGGAGTTTAAGGGTAGTAACTCCACCATGTTCAAGGCCTTGCCCTTATTCTTCTCCTTCTCTTTGCCATTGACAGGCAGAGACTCAAAACAGACCCGGTGGCCACTACACCAAAACTGTGCACAATAGCCTCATCATGGGAGGTACACAATAGGGGCACCACCTAGCTTGGAATGCGGCTAGGACACATTGTAGGGGGGTTGAAACATAGCACAAGGAAGATGTGAGAGAAGGAAGGAGAGAGAGAGAGAGAGAGAGAGAGAGAGAGAGAGAGAGAGAGAGAGAGAGAGAGAGAGAGAGAGAGAGAGAGAGAGGAAGAGATTATTAGAGCTTCATTAATATGGGCTTCGTAAACACCATACAAACATTCATGAGGAAAATTATACATAATCAACATCTCACAAACTTATGTGTGCATGATGGTAACTCAAACCTCTTGGCCATTTAGAAACCAAAATGAATAACAATAGCCAATACTATGCCATAGTAGAACTATGTGTGCGTAGAGGTGCATACACAAGGATGTACATATGAGAGCGTGAGTGCTAGAGCTTGATTGTGTGTCTTAGAGCTTGACAATGTGTGTTCATTTACAAAAGAGAAGGCCTCTTTTTACAGGCCAAGAGAGTGATTAGGGACGAGATTATGAGCAAGAGGAGTTATTACCAAGTAACCTCAGTAAGAGGCATTCCCCCAATGAGAGAGCTCCATGTGCCATGCTTATTGATCAATTTCCTCCTAATCGCCTTCATCATGGCGAGCTTTGTCTCCATGCCTCCTTCCATAGCTTGAGTCCAAGAGTTTCCTTTGTTAAGTATGGAGCCTGATTTACCCTTGTAATTTTCTGTGGTAAACGCGCACATTTGTAAGGCCCCCATTATGAGGAGAAGCCATCGTGCGTGAAAGAAAATCACTCGCCGGAAACCAAAATTTTCATGGCCAAAAATCAGGGGCAACTTTAGGGGCCTCGGGGGCGAAATCCCCCGAGACATTTTTTTCCCCTCGCCGGAATATTATGGCCGGACGGCGGCCGAAAAGTGGTCGGAAAACAACCGTCGGCGGTTGGCCGGTGGCCGGTAGTTAATGGCCGGTGGCCGGTAGTCGGAAGTCAATGGCCAGTGGTGGCCGGCGGCCGAATTCAAAAGCGGACTTGTCTTCTCAAGGACGGCCACACATGGGCGAAATGGAGGATTCGATTTGACTTATCTACACAAGGGCGGCTACACATGGCTGCCTCTCATGAGAGAGGACACCCCTTTTGGCCTATAAAAGGAGGCCACTTCTACACACATTTCATAGTGTGAAGTTAATGCAACAAGGTGAGTGTGAGGTGGTGAGAGTGAAGCAAGGCGGGAGCTCCATTAAGGGTATAATCCCTTTGTAAACTACTTCTTGTTTTGAAGTACTAAAGCCATTGAGTGGCTGCTTTCCCGTGGACATAGCCCACATTGGGTGAACCACGTATATCGTGTGTACTCTCTCTCTCTCTCTCTCTCTCTCTCTCTCTCTCTCTCTCTCTCTCTCTCTCTCTCTCTCTCTCTCTCTCTCTTTCGTATGTAAATATGTCTCTCTCCATTAAGTAATCTACTCAATTATCTATCTAGCTACGTCTTATTTCCTAACATCCTTATAATATTTGAAAGAATCTTGATAAAATAAGAGAAAATCCAAAAAAAATGGAGAGAAACCTATAAGAAATTGTGTGTGTGGAATTGGATAATCATGACTTCCTCCCATGTGAACAGATAGGCTCTACCATTTCGGCCATATCTCCCAAATCATAGCTCCAAAAAATATTCAAAAAATAGGAGCCAAAAGATCAGCTCAACCCCTATAATTTTTTTGTTGACAACTATTTCCAATTCGAAATGGAAAAAGTAGAGAAAAATCCCACAAAAATATGTGTCCGTATTTTCCCTTCCAAAAGTCTTCCAGGTGGTCCCCTCTTGGCTCCATGTGCAAGCCTTGTGTCCACAAGTGAATTATGCTTGAATTTGATAATGTTTTGTTGACTCCAACTCCATAATGCATAAGATTCTCCTCCCTTTCACTTTTGACTTTTATTCTTCACCTGTAGTGATCGTTCGGTAGTGACCATCGGGTAGAATCAGCATCCAATGACTTTTTTGTTCTCATAGGGTTTGTTCCTACCTCTCCTTATTTCCAAGATTTAAAATTTTCAAAACCATAACTATGTACAAAATATTTACATAGATTTTTTTGTGATTTTCATACATCAAGTTCTTCCTTTTCCATGAAGCCTTGAAGCCTTGCCATCAAGTGCATACCAAGCGAGAGGTAGACCAAAGATTTGAAAAGCGGCCCTCATTAGACCTCCCCCTTACTACCATCTTTGTCACATTGGGATCCATTGTTTGTGACTCTTAAGAACCCCCCTTGTGCTAAGGGTTCTTTAAAGTTTTTCTTAAATGCATGAAACACAATACGATCAAACACAATCTCTACATCTAGGTTGCCAAACCTAGATCTCCAATAAGTTGCCACTACATCATTTGCTTAAGAATCTCCTTAGGGTGAACTTCACAGTCCCATTCCTTGGTAGCAACCATTCAAGTTTGGTCTGCAATTCCTTTCTCTGATTAGTATATTGTTAAAGACTTGATTCTTCCTTCTTGCAATTGTATATCTGGTGGATCCACCTTGTTGTGATCAGTGAGAATGAGACCCATGATTTCAAGAGAATCTCCACTATCATTTTTTGTTGTAGATTCTTCCTCCAATGTTGTAGTAGAATTGTTAAAGAGCTCATATGCAGTAGTCTCTAGTTCCATTCCTTGTTGCTTACTAGTCTTCGTGTTGTATAGAATGTCCTTGTCCTTTCTACCTTGTATCTTGAGATTTTTTGCTCATGGCTATGATCCATGGTCTTCCTAAGATATTTGGTTAGCCCTCCCTCTTAGGGATGCTCAAGCCCTGCATAGAAATGTCACTCACAAGATCATAAGATTCTATAGAGTCACCAATTGTGAAATCTTAAATGCCATTTTTTTGTCGTGGTTTAGACTTCCTCTTGATTGACTCCCTTTTTGTCTTTACCTTGTCTTCCTTTGTGAAGCTTCCTCATGTCTAGGGTGATTAAATCCCATGGTGTCTACCTCTTCTACCTTGGTCTCACTTCTTGGATGGGTTTCTTCACTTTCATCTTTCCCTTATCTTCAAGACCAATGAAACTCACTGCTTGATTTCCAGCTAGTGGTGGTGGTAAAGGTGGAATGAGGGCACATGGTGGTGGTTGTGGTTGCATAGGTCATTGTAGGATTTTCATAGGTGGTGCTTGTTGTGGTTGCCTTGGTGGTGGTGGTCTTGCTCTCAAGGGTGAAAGTTGGTTTTTTCTTGCTCCTCTGTTAAAATTTTGTCTCCTTGGGTGTGGATGGTAATACATACCATGGTCATCTTCTCCACAATTGTAGCAGTGGTATCCCTGGTTTTGCCTTCGTTGTCCTCTCCCTTGCTCTTGATTGCGGTTGTGTGTATGTCCTTGCTGCACCAAATGCACAGACAGATTCTCTAGTTGAGTAGTGATGTGACTCAATAGGTCTTGTTTCTCTTTTGATGCCTCTTGTGGTCAGGTCCTCTGAGCGGCTGTTGCAATTACTGGGGCTAGTCGGACAGAGCATGATTCCTTTGACTCATTGACTCTTGCTTGCATGTGCAGCTTCTTGTCTTTAAGGTGGGCTACTTCCACTGCCAACTCATACCTTGCAGGGAATCTCCCCTTCACCTTCTCTTTAAGCGGAAACCCATCATCGCTCCTTCACCTTCCTCCAACGAGGCAACCCATCATCGCTCCCACAAATCCACAAACTTGGATTGATAAGTGGAATACTCTATCAAACCTACCTGCTTTAACTCTGTCAGTAGGTGCCATAAATGTTTTGAGGTTGTGCCTCCACCAAACCTCTTCACAAATGCAGCACGTAGTAAGTCCCATGTATCCTTGGTAGCTTGGGACAAAGCATTGTACCAAGACTTGGCCTCTACTTTCATGAGTAGAGGAAAGATTTGTAGCCGTTGTCATGAGTTTTTTGGAGCAAGGGATTGCGCATATGTACATACACATGCATGGTGCATAAAATCAAGGATTGCCCATTTTCCAAAGCCAGGTGGTTACGTGGGGCCCACATGTATACAGGTAGGACATGGTGTACATAGTGTATTGATTTTCACTACTACCAGTACCAATGTGTTTTTCTATAATAATGAGGAGTTGATAGCGCGTAAAACTTCTCGAGGAAGCTATCCACGGGTCGATGACATAAGGTAAGCAGGTGCGTCAGATGGCATCTAGTGGCGTCAGGAGGGCGAATGGGGTCAATACTTGCACGTGGAGAAGTACGGACACAATGTGGGTGTTTTCTTGTGATAATTATGCAGAAATGTCATCATGAGGACCATCTTTTGGGTCCACTTCACGAGGTGGCAGGATGCATTATTGGAAAAAGCTGAGTGCCAGGTGTGCGGATGATGCAAAAAGGTGACAACTATGCACTACGAGGTTAGTTTTTGGCCTGTTCGGGGTCCGTTTGAGGTCAACTAAAAGGCCAAGGGTGCGCAAGTAATAAATCTAATTGTGGGAACTGAAAAAAAAGAGAGAAGACCAGAAAAAACGTGGAGAGAAGAGGAGGAACAGCCGCAGGTGTGTTTTTTGGGTTTTTGGAGCCTGTTTTGGCCGTAAATTGCTCATCCGAGGTCGTATTTGAGCACTTTGACATTGTAGACTGGGGTTTTGGGCCGTTCCAGACGCGATGGCGCTGTTCATTTTTCAAAATTCCTCATTCTTTTTCTACTGTTTTGGTTGTGTAAGTTTCTCCTATGAGCGAAGCTTCTGCTCCAATTTGTGATTGTATCTGGCATATTTTACCCATATTGTGTGAGTTATTTGCCCCATTCGTGTTGGCCCAGGCTCAATTGTATCTAAACATCAGAAATTCTCCTCTTTTGAGCTGAGTTTTTGAGTGTGTATGTGTGTGTATCTCTCTGTGTGGAGTGGGCAAACAGATAGTCTCTCTCCTCTCACTCCATAGGTGTGTTCCTTGTCTCGGCCAGGTGTGTTGTGTCAGCCGAGTGGTGCCCCATAGTGTGTGTGTGTGTGTGTGTGTGTGTGTGTGTGTGTGTGTGTGTGTGTGTGTGTGTGTGTGTGTGTGTGTGTGTGTGTGTGTGTGTGTGTGTGTGTGTGTGTATCCTTCCAAGAGTGTGTGTCGGGTCATTATAGAGGCATTCTGTGTGTTTCCATCCCGCTCACATTCTTTTGGTGTCCCCACTGAGGATCTTCTTCGAGTACCTTCTGCTTCGAGCTTCGAGATTCGAGATTCGGAATTACAAGTTGCAGACTATAGGTTACAGGTTATAGGTTATAGGGACAGGTACAGGTATAGGTGATTCACATAGGTACATGTAGCTAGAGTACAGTGATATACTAGCAGTGGTGTCACTTGCAGTTGTTGTGGGTATGCATTATTTGGCGCCTATTTGAGCGCATTGTCTGCTGGATTGTACGTTACTTGTGAAAAATGCCATTGTACACCTTTGTGGAGCCATATTTGGTTTTATTTGGCAGTCCCAGCCATTTCTGAGACTTGGTCTGGAGGATAGTCATTTCTGAGACTTGACTATATGAGATTTGCATAAGCCTTCGTGTGAGGGTCGATAGCGTGAGGTTTTATTGAGCTGGGGGATTCTCAAATGTGGAGATCCTTTCGGTGATGCAGGTAACTGGAGCACCCTTTTCGTGACCTCACCATAGGCTATGTACTAGTTATTCCTACTTGATGCTCGGGTTCTATTGTTGGCATTTTATGCATACATATACATTCTATATTTTGGGTTCACACTGCTCTACTTCTGGGGAAACTCTGCCAAAATTTTCCCGAGTTTTGATGGCTGGTTTTTTGGTCTTTTAAGCCATTTATGCTGTTATGCTGCTGGCAAAATCAGAGGATAAGTCATGTATGCCTTCTTGGAAGCTTCATGGTTGGCTTTAATGGATGATCAAAATGGCCCTCAATTCAGTCCTTTTCATTTAACTCAAAGAATCCAGATAAATGTTCATGTGTCCAGGAAGATTTTTTTCGAGCAGCGCATAGTCTTTATGTTCGGGCCAAAAAGATTAAGGGAGATATTGGAATGTCCTTTACCTGTTGTAATTCCAATGATCAACTATGAAAACTCATTTGATGTGCATGTGTTTGTCCTTATCTGAAGTTGAGCTCCATTGAAGTTTCTGGGAATTGAGTCAAGCAAAAGTTTTGGGTTCTTGCATGTGTGTTCGAAGGGGTTCTCAAAGCATCGTAACTTGGGTAGCCATGGCTTTCTCTTATCCGGAGTTTCATGGAAGAAGTGATGAAGATGTGGAAGAATTTTTGGAAAAGATGGAGGTTGTATGCATTAGCAACCAGATTCATGACCCGGCACAGATGTTACGTCTTCTCCAAATTTGTTTGAAGAGTGATGCACGAGTTTGGTCCAAAGCATTTGAAGAGGAGTTGCGTGGGGCTGATCCACCTGTAAGATTGAGTTGGGACGATCTAAGGCATGGATTGGAAGTGGAGTTTGTGAAGATAGAAGATCCTGACAAAGTGTGGCAGGAAGTACAGAGTTTGGTGCAAAGGGAAGGTGAGCCAGTAGATGCGTACATACGCAAGTTCTCATTGGCATGGGAGCGGATGTGCAAGGCCTTAGCACCACAGGTGCCCCCACCTGACATGATGAAGAAGGACAGGTTCTTGGCTGGTCTTTGGGAGAATATACATTGGAGAGTGGAGCTAAAGAAACCTAGGACATATGAAGATGCACTAGAGGTGGCAAGGAACAAAGAGTGGAAGCTGAGGAAAATTAGCCAGTTAGGGGTGGAGTCTTTGCCCATGAGGTCTAAATTTCAGCCTATGGACTCTCTACAAGGTCGCATGCCAGGGGTTCATCATGAACCAGTGGTTTCAGTTACTCCTCAGGTTATGCCAACAGTGGTCACTACAACAGTGCAAGATGATGGGCTAAGGCAAGACATGAGGCAAGTGGTAGATTTAATGAAGAATCTCAGCCTAAACATGCTAGGTCAAGTGGGAAATAATCGAGGTCGAGGGAGGGTTGCAAATCAGCCAGGAAGTGAGGAAAGACCCAGGAATGGTGGTGGACAAAGCAATGGTAGGTTCTGGAGGCAGACGCCCACGTGTTATAATTGTGGAGAGTTGGGTCACATCAGCCCGCAATGTGATAAGCCACCAAGGATGGGTGGAGACATGTATCCATTGCCAAGACAGGTGCTAACTAGATCAAATGATTATGGCATTGAAATTAAGGGAGATGAAGGAACCAGTGGATTAACCCAGGAGAAAAAGGGAAAGAAAAAAGTGATAAGGGTGGTCACCTTGGAGAAGGCATCAAAGCTAGAGGATACATTAGTGATGCCTATTGGGAAGAGGACCACAGAGGACAAGGAAGGAAGAAGTGCCCCAGGTCCTAGTAAGAAGAAGGGAAAGAGTCATGAAGGCGAAGATGTCAAGGCCAAGAGGAAAAGGAGAGCTCGTCCGCAAGTTTCATGTTTCAGATTTTCCACTAGGGTATGGGCAATTAAGCTATGACTTAAAGGAGGATCTGATGAGTAGGAAAGCCGATGTTACCTTTGGGCAGCTTATAGAGATGCTGCCTAAGCTAAAGCGACAATGGAAGAGGATGGTCAACCCAATGAAGAGAGCCAAAGAGAGGTTTAGTGAAGGTGTTGGCGATGGATGAGCTACCAGACATTTGCCCAATAGTAGATGTGTCGCATAAAAGAAAAAATTTGGGACAAGGTGATGTGGATGGTGAAGCCAAAATATGTGTCATAACACTCATGCGTTGAGAAGATGGGTCTTACCTGGGGTGTCAAGGTTTCAGATCAGATTGGCCAACCATGAAAAAGTAAAATGTTTGGGTGTTGTAAAGAGCTTAGAAGTGGAGGCATATGATGCAAAGGCAGTGGTTGATTTTCATGTGATGCCAGCGGGGTTGGGAGCATATCCTATTATATTGGGTAGACCATGGTTACGTGCAGTGGGAGCTGTTCGAGATTGGCGACGTGGTACAATTAGCCTCTATGGAAAGACAGGTGCCAAGAAGCTTTATAATATGGACACAAGGAAACGATTGGAGGAGTTGTATGAAGATGAAGATGAGTCTAGTGATGAAGACTATTCCACAGTGATTGAAGAGGACAGTGATAGTACTACCAGCAGTGATGAGGATGCTGATGTTTCATTTCTTTTGATGGCCAAAGGAATCCAGGAGTCTAGTTTAGTTGCATTTGCAAATGAGGTTGAAGATGAAAGTGAAGGGCCTTATGAAGTGGTTGAAGGGTTGATGCAAACCAAGGTTGAGTTGTGAAAGAAGCAGGAATTGATGACACAAATGATCAGTGGAGACCTCTCAGCTATGGAGAAGGAGATATATTTGCAGATGCTGGCTAGTTTTCCTGATTTGTTCATTACTTCATATGAAGAGATTAGAGGGTTCAAAGGAGAAGAGCTGCATATAGAGCTGAAAGAAGGTGCTAAGCCAGTGTGGCAAATACTAAGAAGGATGGGTCAAGAGCAAATGGAAGCCTTGCGGAAAGAGGTGGACAAGTTATTGAAGGCAGGGTTTATGTCCCAGTGGACACCACAGAATGGGTGAGTCCAGTAGTAGTCAGTCCAAAGAAGGATGGGAAGTGGAGGATTTGTGTAGATTTTAAACCCTTAAATGCAGCCACTAAGAAGAACCCATATCCTCTTCCTTCATCGATCAGATCTTGGATTCAGTGTCAGGTTATGAGAGGTACAGTGTGTGTGATGGTTTTTCAGGCTATTTTCAATTGAAGATTGCTCTTAAAGACCGCACAAAGACAGCTTTTATTACGCCATGGGGCTGCTATTGTTACACGGTATTGCCATTTGGGTTGACAAATGGACCATCCTTTTATCAAGAGAGAGAAAATTGGGTACTGGCACCATTCATTGGTAGTTGTGTTCAAGCTTTTATGGACGACTTCTGTGTCTATAGCAGTAGGGTTGAACACCATGAGAAGCTGCACATGGTATTGGCTCGATATGATGAATGTGGAGGACAACTAAATCCAAAGAAATGTCATCCAGCACAGCCAAGGGTGAAGTTATTGGGCCACATGGTGTCAAAAAATGGCATTGAGGCTGATCAAGACAAGGTTAATTCTATTATTCTTCTTCCTTCACCTACGAGTACAAAGCAATTGGCAACCTTTATACACAAAGTATAGTACATGGCACGGTTTATTCCATTGTCTTCACAGCTCCTTTATCCATTACAACAAGTGGCAAAGCATGATCCATTGCAATGGGATGACAAGTGTGAAGAAGTGTTTCAAGAGGCGAAAGAGGTGTTAGGGGGCTTGTTAGCCATGCAGGCTCCTGATTGGGAGCAAGTGTTTTATGTAAATCCATCACTAGAAGATGATGCCATTGGAGCCATGCTATTGCAAAAGGGGAAGGGCAGCCATTATATGAGGCTAGTGTATTGTGCAAGCCGAGTGAAGTTGGTAGCAGAGAGAAAGTTCTCGGAAGTAGAGCTAGTGATGGCCAGTGTAATATTTGCTTGTCGACGATTTTGTCATTACTTGCTACCACGGCCTTTTGTTTTCTTGACGAGTTATGCCTTTTTGCCACAGTTAATTAATGGCACTAACATGTCAAATGTGGTCAAGAAATGGGTAATTGAGCTACAAGAGTTTGAGTTCTCTTTTCTAGTGGAAGACACTACAAGGGCTACCCTAGCTGATTTGTTGACTTACAAGGAGAATCCCCTTCTTGTTAAGGAAGAGGTGGTGAGAAAGGTAGTTGAAGAAGTGCCACAGATTAGCAATGCACATGTGTTGTTCTTTGATGGCTCATACAGAAAGAGCCATGATGCGGCTTCAAGGGGTATAGCACTTTATGATCCAGAGGGGAAGCTAGTATGCAAGAGAGGGTTCAAATTGGATGCACATGGTAACAATGAGGCTGAACGTGCTACTTTGGAAGCCGGATTACACATTTGTTTGAAGCATGGGGTTAGAAGGTTGAGCATAAAAGGTGATGCCTTGTTAGTTGTCAAGCAAGTGTTGGGTGTGTGGAAGAGCAAGAACAACTCATTGAAGGAAATGTGTTTCAGAATTAAAGGCCTGTTAAAAAAGTTTGAAGCATGGAGCATCAGACACATTTAACGTTCTCTAAATGGAGAAGCACATGAAGCAGCTCAAAGCATGATTGGGGAGCTATTTTTGTTGAGTACCAAAGGATGTGGCAAAATTTGTGTATGATGAAATATGTTGCAAGTTTGGGGTGCCACTGGAGCTACTTTCAGATAAGGGGCCAGGATTTAGAGCTAAACTGCTAGATTTTTTATGCGCAAAGATGAAGATTAGGCATCAGCATACCACTCCTTATTATCCACAGTGTAATGGCTTAAATGAAAGATTCAATGGTGAGTTGGTACAAATCCTTTCGAAAGTGACAGAGCACCAAGGAAAGAATTGGGATTTGGAATTGCCTAGTGCATTATGGGCTTACCGTACTTCGGTGAAGACAGGTACAGGGTTTACTCCATTTCATTTCGTGTATGGAAAGGAAGCACTATTGCCTATGGAAGTAGAGTTGCCTGCGGTCAAGATGTTAGAGAAGTTGCTTGGGCAGCCTAATGATGCATTCAAAGAGAGGCTCTTGCAGTTACAAGAGGTTCAGTTGGATAGGATGAGCGCATTGGAGCATTATGGGCAGATGCAGGATAGGGCTTTGGCAAAGATAAATGAAAAGGTCAAAAGTAAGGGTATCAAGAAGCATGACTTGGTTTTGCGGTACAACAGTAAGCTAGACAACACCTTCCAAAAGAAGTTTCAAATTAAGTGGGAGGGCCCTTTCAAGGTGGTGGAGTGTTTTCCAAATGGTACATATCAGCTCGCTAACCTGGATGGGATTCTGCATAAGTCAAGGGTCAATCGATTGCGTCTTAAATTATATCATGCCAGGTTAATGATGGTGGAGCAAGATGAGCTGTCTGTGGATCAAGCAGTGTTGGTGAAGGATGAGGAGACTTGTGACGCTGCGAGTCTCATATCGCTTTTTGTTGCTGCTAATCATGAATGATCTAGCAGGCTAGGGGATGGGCAAATTATGTCAGGAGTTTTTTGGAGCAATGGATTGCGCATATGTACATACACATGCATGGTGCATCGAATAAAGGATTGCCCATTTTCCATAGCCAGGTGGTTACGTGGGGCCCACATGTGTACTGGTAGGACAGCATGTACATAGTGCATCGATTTTCACTATTACCAGTACCAGTGTGTTTTTTCTACAATAATGAGGAGTTGGTAGCGCATAAAACTTCTTGAGGAAGCTATTCGCGGGCCGACGACATGAGGTAAGCAGGTGCGTTAGTTTGGCATCTAGTGGCATCAGGAGGGCGAATGGGGTCAATACTTGCACGTGGAAAAGTACGGACACAACGTGGGTGTTTTCTTGTGATAATTATGCAGAAAGGTCATCATGAGGACCATATTTTGGGTCCACTTCACGAGGTGGCGGGATGCATTATTGGAAAAAGCTGAGTGTCAGGTGTGCGGATGATGCAAAAAGGTGACAACTATACACTGCGAGGTTAGTTTTTGGCCTCTTCGGGGTCCGTTTGAGGTCAACTAAAAGGCCAAGGGTGCGCAAGTAATAAATCTAATTGTGGGAACTGAAAAAATAGAGAGAAGACCAAAAAAAACGTGGAGAGAAAAAGAGGAACAGCCGCAGGTGTGTTTTTGGGGTTTTTGGAGCCTGTTTTGGTCGTAAACTGCTCATCCGAGGTCGGATTTGAGCACTGACATTATAGAATGGGGTTTTGGGCCGTTCCGGACGCGACGGCGCTGTCCATTTTTCCAAATTCCTCACTCTTTTTCTACTGTTTTGGCTATGTAAGTTTCTCCTATGAGCGAAGCTTCTGCTCAAATTTGTGATTGTATCTGGCATCTTTTACCCATATTGTGTGAGTTATTTGCCTCATTGGTGTTGGCCCAAGCTCAATTGTATCTAAACATCAGAAATTCTCCTCTTTTGAGCTGAGTTTTTGAGTGTGTATGTGTGTGTATCTCTCTGTGTGGAGTGGGCAAACAAATAGTCTCTCTCTTCTCACTCCATAGGTGTGTTCCCTGTCTCGGCCAGGTGTGTTGTGTCAGCCGAGTGGTGCCCCATAGTGTGTGTGTGTATATCCTTCCAAGAGTGTGTGTCGGGTCATTATAGAGGCTATCTGTGTGTTTCCATCCCACTCACACCGTGAGGCGTCATCATCCTTGTTGGAAATCACACAAGTGATGTCAAAGTTATCCAAAAAATTGGTGGTGATGTTTTCTCCCTTCTTGCCACTGAATGTGGAAAAAGAGACACTTTCCATGGTAGTAAATCAATGAGCAGAAAAAACACTTTTTTGTTTTTGGAATGACTTAGTGATTCATTAAGGTTTATACATAGGTGGAAAACTTGAGCAGGAGCTAAGAAGAACACAAAGCTAGAATAGAATAAAGATGCTTACATCAAAAAAGTGGTAGTAATCAAGAATGGGCAAGATGATGGAACGTGGGGATCTAAGGATTTCATCAAGCATCTCTTTTGAAAAGGAAAACAATCTTTTGTTGGTAGAATATCTTCCTATCAATGTACACATTTACATGCATGTGTTGCAAGAAACAAAAAGGAAAAACTTCTGGCCTATTGTGATTATCCATGTTGGGTTTTAGGGCAAGGCTTTGAAGACTAGAGTTGCATACCTTAAGTGTTCAAGAGGTGACACCTTCACCACATGCCTCTATCTCTTGTTGAAGTCCACATATCCTCCATATTGGGTTCAAAACAGACTGGCAAGAAGAGTCTACCTCAATTGGCTTTCAATTTTTCATGCGACAGCGACGACGCTTGGGTGGTCGTAATTGACTTGAACTCTCTAGGCCTATAGAGAGCATAGGCCCATGTGCTTCCACCAAATGCTTTAGGCTTTGTGGCTTGGACTTTGTGGTTGATGTAGTTGATGACTCTTCTCTGACCATTGAAGAGAAAACACTTGGTGCTACACAAAATCTGACTGATGTGAGAGTGATGATGCAGTTCTCAAAGAAAAACTCATCGTTCTTTCTTCACCTCCTTTGTCAGCACTCATTGTTGACAGAATGTTGTGGTTAACATCGGTGATGAAATTTCGTAGCCCGTCCTCTTAATGCTCTTGATTTGAAATTAGCACGAGCAATGCAAGATGGGGAGCTTACCTCTTGGATATCAATGATGATAAAACATAGATCTAGCACTTCGATGAAGGCCTTGAGTGCTTCTAAAGTCTCCTCTTCTTCAGTCCTCTAGTTTGAAAACTCTTGTAGCCACTTGTTCATGATTAATGGCATGCATCGCTACTCTTCCTTGATTGAAGGTCTTTGCAAAGCCTTCCTCGGTGGGGCCACCAAATGAGAGGCAAAGACGCAAAACAGACACGGTGGCCTCTACACCAAGACTGTGCACAATAGCCTTGTCATGGGAGGTACACAATAGGGGCACCACCTAGCTTGGAATGCGGCTAGGACGCATGGTAGGGGGGTTGGCACATAGCACAAGAAAGATGTGAGAGAAGGGGGGGGGGGGAGAGAGAGAGAGAGAGAGAGAGAGAGAGAGAGAGAGAGAGAGAGGTAGAGATCATTAGAGCTTCATTAATATGGGCTTCATAAACACCATACAAACATTCACGAGGAAAATTGCACATAATCAACATCTCACAAAATTATGTGTGCATTGTAACTCAAACCTCTTGGCCATTAAGAAACCAAAATGAATAGCCATAGACAATATTATGCCATAGTAGAACTATGTATGCATAGAGGTGCATACACAAAGATGTACATATGAGAGCGTGAGTGTTAGATCTCGATTGTGTGTCTTAAAGCTTAACTATGTGTGTTCGTTTACAAAAGAGAAGGCCTCCTTTTATAGGCCAAGAGAGTGAGCTTCCTTATAATAATTGAGAGAATCTTGATAAAATAAGAGAAAATCCAGCAATAATGGAGAGACACCTCTAAGAAATTGTGTGTGTGGAGTTGGATAATCATGACTTCTCCCCATATGAACAAATAGGCTCTACCATTTTGGTCATATCTCCCAAACCGTAGCTTCCAAAATTATTAAAAAGAATAGGAGAAAAAAGATCAGCTCAGCCCCTACAACTTTGCTGTTGAAAACGTTTTCCAATTCGAAATGGAAAAAATAGAGAAAAATCCCACAAAAATATGTGTCCATAGTTTCCCTTCCAAATGTCTTCCAGGTGGTTCCCTCTTGACTCCATGTGCAAGCCTTGTGTCCACAAGTGAATTATGCTTGAATTTGATAATGTTTTGTTGACTCCAACTCCATAATGCATAAGATTTTCCTCCCTTTCACTATTTACTTTTAGTCTTCATCTGTATGACTGTTTGATAGTGACAGTTGGGTAAAATCAGCATCCAGTGAATTTTTTGTTCTCATAGGGTTTATCCCTACCTCTCCTTATTTCCAAGATCCAAATGTTTCAAAACCATAACTATATACAAAATATATACGTAGATTTTTTTTGTGATTTTCATGGATCAGGTCCTTTCTCCTCCATGAAGCCTTGAAGCCTTGCCATCAAGTACATACCAAGAGAGACATGGACCAAAATTTTGAAAAGCGGCGCTCACCATCTTGGGATTTCCCTTCTGGAAAATCCTTTTCATGCTTTTGTCAAGACAATTGAAGTGGAGCTTCTCTTTCTTGGTTCTCTCAAACTCTTTGTTTGACATGGTTCTCAAGGTCCCTTGGCTTTCTTTTAGAGTCTCTTGTACGGATAAATAACTTTTTTTTCTTGCTAGATGCGGGTGATTGTGCATATAATTGTGCAAGTATCTCATTGTTACCATTTTTTGCTCGCTTTTTATGCGCAATATCATCATGGATTTTTGCATGTTGAATAGCTTCATTAAAAGTTTACAACGATGAATTTTAACCTTAGCTTGATACTATGGATCACACCCACATATAAATCCCCATACCTTATGAAATTGATTAATACATTCCAGCTTCAATATGATCTCTTTATAATTGACTATGTTTTAGTAAGCGTGAGGTTATCCATCACACACTCATCCCAAGCATCCTAATTCAGATCTTGCTCGGTTTTCAAAAGGAATTCCTTACAAAATGCGGTCTCAAAAGATGACCAAGTGGTCATCTCATGAGGCTCCTTGAGATTCATCCACCAATTCTAGGCCTTGCCCTTCATAGAGGGAGAATTCTTCTCTACCCCTTTTTCTCTTTGGGTGTATGCCTAAGCTTATGTATATCATTCCACTTATGGACAAATTTATTCATAAAATATTTAATCCATCCACATTCTTCTCCCTTCTAAATTGGATGTGTCATGTTCTTAAGCTTAGTGCGAGCATCTACAAAGAAGAGGTAAGAACACCGTTAGGTGGTCACCGGTAGCAGGTGCAAACGGCACCCCTTAAGCTCCAAACCCTTGGTGCAAGACACTTGAGCCCCCTTGCCCTTGCCCACTTACAACATAATAAATTTAAAAAATAAAAGACTTTTGCAAAAGGTATTTTGCTATAGTAATTAGTGTCTCTTGCAGAGCTTAATGGAGCACAAAGAAAACGGCTGGTCACTTTTGTTGCTTCCACTTGAAATTTGGGCTTTGGTTGTTCCTCAAAATAAGATAGCATGAAAGTACATGGGTTTCCTTTTTCAGCTCATTGAGGGGACGTTTGGAAGTACACTTAGCAAACTATTTTCATCCACTTGATTCTTGGAGGTTGATACTAGGGACGATGATGACCATTAACTATCATGAGCAATATTGCTATGAATTGAAAGATTGGGGCTATATCGAGAGAAAAAGACTCAATGCCACATGTGTGGCTTATTCAAACATTTCCACATGCCCTCTGACATCTAAGGTCGATGATGGGTCGAACAATTGCTATTTGTTTGTGATGAGTAGATGCTCATGGCTTTTTATATGTGGTGTTTCTTTGAGATAGATTTACGCATTGGCTATCATCAAGTATGTATATGTTTAGTAAATATTCAAAAATGTTATTTTTATACAAAATTTGGCTATTATGAGTTCTTAGTTATGCCTTTTGGTTTAACTAACTCCCTTGCCGCTTTCATGATCACATTGGATGATACGCTACGACCATGTTATCAACAATTTATCATTGTTAAGTTCCTATATGGTATATTAGTCTATAGTGCTACCAAAGAAAAGCACTTATGGCACCTCAAGTTGGTATTCAATCTGCTATGAGAGCTCAAGCTTTATGCAAAACTCAACAAGTGTGATTTCCTAAAAAGTAAAATCAATTACTTAGAACATGTTATCTATTATACTAGTCCTCAAATGAGATCAACAAAGGTGGATGTAATCTTAAGATGGACTCTTCCAATGAACATATGAAGAGCTTCATATTTTTCTAGGTATGGCAATCTCTTATCATAAATTAATCAAAGATTATGCTAAGATAGTGGTTCTTATGATATACCAATCAAAGACTCAAGGCAAAAGCCTTAACTTGGAGCAATGAGCAACAACGTAGTTCTGAGAAGTGCTACAATACCCATTCTACCTATTTTTGATCCACTCAAACCGTTTGTGATTGAAACGAATGCAAGCAGAAAATCCATAGGCACAGTGCTACTACAAGATGGATGGCATGTCACTTTTGAAAGTAAGAAGTTGGATTTTGCTCAACAAAAATACTCCGCTTATGAGTGCAAACTTTATGCCATTATTCATGCTTTGAAGCAATGGCAACACTATCTGTATGATGCTCAATTCGAGATTGTTTTTTGTCATGAAACTATCAAATTTTTTGCACAATAGAAAGATCTAAATGGATGTAAATCCACGTGGGTTGAAATATTTCAAGAGTATAACTATAAGTTAAGGTATTAAAAAGGTCAGTATATTGTTTTAGCCAATGCTTTTAGTCACATGCATGAGGCATTTACAAAAATTCAAAGTGGAATTTTGTAATTCCTTAAGGAAAAATGTGAGAATGATCAGTCTTACTCGAATATGTGGAGAGGGTTCCAATTGGGAAAACGTTACAGTATTAAGAAATGATTTTTCACTTCTATTTTTGAGGTTAAAAAAACTATTCTTCAAGGGGGGAGTAGAGGGTCTAAGCAAAGTCTCGTAAGGGATTAAGAACTTGCATGTCTTGGGAAAGGGGCCTTAGAGAGCCAACATCTATAAAAGGGCAAGGTTTGGTGGAAATATTTAAGCCTAATTTCTCTATTCTCTCAAAGGCTTAATCTAAAATAGCACTTGATGCTAGTTGCAAAAGAGCTGACTATTGAGAAAAAGGACACTAGTAAGCTGGCTTGCTATGATGTCAACCCTAGTGATGTGCATTCTTCCTCTAGTAGAATAATTGAAGATATGGCCAAAATTATGGGAGGATCGTGGTAACCTAGAAGCAGTCACTGATTTTATAGAGAATATAGGCTTAATTTATTAAAATTGATAGGGCAAGGGAGGGCCAAAAAGGAAAAGCTAGTGCTAATCCACTGTGCGCTCCTTGCCGCACTGTCGAAGCAAGGGCCTTGCCTAACACTGTGTGCGAGCCATAGACGGCTCCAAGCACACAACTAGCTTAACTAGTAAGCTCAAAAGAGGGCAATAGTGTGTCACTCACCGCTCTATGCTCCTGCCGTGGAGGATTCCTTGCCGCGAAGAAGAAGGAGACGCCGCTACGTCGCGCTCAACCGCTTCACCGCCGTCATGCCGCCGCAATGCTCTCTCTCTCTCTCTCTCTCTCTCTCTCTCTCTCTCTCTCTCTCTCTCTCTCTCTCTCTCTCTCTCTCTCTCTCACACACACACACACACACACACACACACACACACACACACACACACACACACACATACACACACACACACAAGGAGGTGAAGAAGAAGAAGATGGAGATGGAGATGGAGCAAGAGCACTCTTCTATTGCACAAATGAGAGAATGCATGAATTTTAGGTTTAGTTGGCTTTTATATGAGCTCACCCCATTCACACTTGGGCGCCCATGCTTAGCCAACTAATCCCTTGAATGTCCCGGTTAGAGTGCGCCTCTCATCGGTGATCACTCTTACCCTTTTCCTATTGGTCCGACAAGCCCGGTACCTGACTCTACCAAATACATAATACACGTCCATCGTAGGTGATGGGGTGTCCGTGAGCCGTGAGGGTTAACATGCCCCCCTTCCTGATGTAGATTTCGTCCTCAGAAGCTATTGAGTTGAAGCTCGTTCGTCGAGGTGGAAGAGCATTTGAGATGAATGTCCTTAGCCTTCTTCAGTCACTGCAAAATCAAACAACATTGGCACAGTAATTGCATTCTCATAAGTGAGTAAAAAGCATATGCAGTTTTAGGTAGACAAATTGATTGGTAAAAGAATTTCAAACAATTTGTCAGCAATGAACATTAAATTGAAATGTAATCAAATGCAGAAACAGATGTAAAGGTAAAAAATTAAACAAGTCTGGGTCGCTAATTTGACGGTCGAAAGGCACTAGAGATCGAATATTAATACCATGGGTAAGCTTCTTAATTTTCTGTGGTCAATTAAGTTGTTTAATCGCGAGAGCCAAGTATTCATGTTCGAGGGCTTACTAGAGGCTATATCTATAAGACCTTGTAGTTAAGCTACCATAAAAGGAATTTCTCATGAAATCATCGCCTGACTGATTACTTTTTCTTTGACCCCCCAAAGTCTTTTCACAGTGATTCAATTTTGATGTGTGTGCTTATTTTGTATGCCTTGGGTTTTTTGCTTTTCAAGTAAAAGCGCCCATACTGGGAACCTCTAGGGCTCTAGTACCATAGGCAATACATGTGAGTGAAGTACCAAATCAAGCTGAGATTTCTCTTCCAGCTTAAGATTTTACAGTGTGGCACTTTGATTTTTTGTTTGTTCATTTTCAGCATTTTAATTTTGTAACTTTGGGGGGTCATATAACACTGATACACCTCCCCAGGCTCATCACACTAGTAAACTCCCTTTATAATACTTAAGCTAAAGGTCAATAGGGTCAAGCCCACTAGAAAGCCCTAGTACATTTCACACAATGCTGCCTAAATCGGATTAAGAACCTAAGTAACCATTAATTATTAGGAAGGCATTCCCCATGGTATTAAGAGAAGATTTCTAACACCTAACTTGGTCAAACTAGTTTGTCGGACAGCTTTATTTTTAAACCTAGACAAGTGATTATGACCAAAAATTACATTGAATTAAATGTTTGATACTAAGAAAATGCGGTGAATATTAGGCTACCAATCACAATTAAAGCTGATAATCATAGATGCAAAAAAGATAAGGGGCAATGCGAATGGACAAGAAACACCTGTTTGTGTCGATGGTCGCGCTTGATTTGAAGAGTGAGTCGAGATAAAGATTCCATGAAGGTCCAAATCCTACCAATAGCAACACGCTCCTGTACACACTAGGAAACAAAAGGAATACCTCCAGGAGGCACATTAGTGAAAAAAGGTACCAACACTTATTGAACACAACAAAAAACATGAGGAACCCTAACTTAATTATTTGCACTCCCCCTAGAGAGTCAAGGGAATAGGATATTGTAGAGGTTGGGGGGAAACCCTAAGGCTAAACCCCTATCCTCGTCGTCGAGATAAACAAAGTCATCATCCATGAGACCATATGTGCCATCCGTGTAGTCGTGTAAATTTTCTTCTTCATCATAGGTGCCCATGTTTACTAAGAAGGTCACTAGACGCCTATAGTCATCTTGGTCAAAAGGGTAGGCTTGTGCAATGGGAGAAACGCTCTCTACTAAGTATGGATCAGACGTGGTCAAGAGACGTATCAGCCATTCTAACTCCTCAAAATTCCTCTCACATGCTAGCGTACCTATCAAATCCCATTCACATGCAAGCACTGGAAAGACCCTGTGAAATATTTGTGAAAAGTAACGAGGGTACCTCTCACCCAAGGCAGGAGTGGATGACTCTAGCATACTAGCCATATCTGTACACGCAAATAGATGATGGTTAGAGTGCAAATATTACAAGGGTCGTGTTCTTGTGCATAATTTGTTTTTATGATTTGTGTTATGGCTCTTGCTCTTTTACTTTTTTATCTTGTTTTTGTGAGTATAAGGCTTTATATATACATTCCCTAAGATTGGAGATTAAGACGTCAGGGAGAAAGGTTGAGAGGGAAGCAAGTGAATGATGGATGTCCCCAAACACTCCCCCCTTCCTTGGGTAGATCATACCGTTTGAAATGATGTCGTCACCCTTTGAAACCAATTGTTCCAGTTGGTAATAGGTGAGGATTTTTGCCATTAGTTTTCTATTACCCTAGGTGCCTCGTCAAATTGCAAGGGTAGTAAGGTACTCTCCCAGGATCGAACTTGAAGTGGTTCATCAGGTGATTCTTGAACACTGGGAGGTGTGGATTCTTTTGTAGCTTCATGGAGGTCCACTACTATAGATGGAGGCTGTGTAGAAGCTTTTACCTCTATGGATGTATTACATGAGGAGCTAGAAGCTTCATGGAACTCCCCCCTTCTTGAGCTAGGTGGAATAAATTGGTTTTGCCTTGGAGCTAGCTCTGGACTAGGTGTGTAGCATTCTGTGATCTTTCCCTTCCCACGGTCTGCCATTGGCTTTAGAGTTACAATGTTTGACTCATATGGGTTTGTTGTCGATAGGGAAGGACACATTTTACGTTTAGGTACCCAAATTTGCTCATTTCCATCATAGTAGCCTTGGGCTTCTAATAGTTGTTTTGGAATCCATCGTGATTTGGTCTTGACTCTCCTAGGGCGCGCTCTTGGTTTTCCCAGGAAATTTTTTCTTGGAATGGATGGGAGGGTTGAGGTAGTTGGAAGTAAGGCCTTGGGGACCTATTGATATGTACTCTTAGGTCGTGCAGGTTGAGTACTTGCAATATTACTGCTTTCTGCAACTACAAGTGTTGAAGTGCTAGGTTCATGGGTAGCTGGCAAAGACGAGTTAACCACCTTGGCTTGTGAATGTTGGCTATCCTTCAACTTTGCTAGAGTTTGCAATGTAGGTGACTTTGCTTGAATGATAGGGGTAAGAGTCGGTGGTCGCATCGTGACACTACCAGTATCCCAATCAATAGTGCATTTGGTTGCCAACATCCACGTGCGTCCAAGGTTTACGTTGCCTTCCATAGCTCCCGCGGGCATGACTAGAAACCTCTGCACTATGCTTCCATTGTCATAGACAACAGGGGTCTGAAGGACTCCAAGAATAGCAGCTTTCTTTTTATTAATGCCCTTGACTTGCATCGTACTCGGGGATAGGGTCAGTTTCCCTAATTGACACCAGACTCCATAGGATAACAAATTGTGTTTAGCTCCCGTATCTAATAAGGCATTGTATAGTACTTTCCCATAGGGGCTATTTAGCTCAATTGGGTGTCGTAGGGGTGGCTCAGATTCTAATGAGTCGTCATCTGTGTCCTCAAAAAATGCTTGCGTGATTCCCAGATTAGCCTCTCGTTGGCGTCTAAGACGTTGTTGTTGTTCTCGAGCCTCAACTCTTGCTTGGATTTTTTTAAGCTCTGCTTGTTCCTTGGCAGCCTTCTTTTGATGGATGGCTTGCAACTCTTCGTGGCTTAGAGGATCATAATATCTTTTGAATTTACTCCCATTAAGGAATCCAATGGTTTCAACTCCATCTAGAGTCTCCACACGAATGGTACCTTGCGGGGTAATTTCACACACTCGATATGGTCCCTTACCAGCGTATTTCAATTTCTTCTTTTCATTACGTACCCCGTACATAAGAACTTTATCACCAACCTTGATGTCTTTATCCTTTAAATGGCTATCAAACCACTTCTTTCTCCTATCCTTCTCCACTAGAGCATTTCGCGCAGCTAATTGCCTCTCTTCATCTAGCCTTTCCAGGATATATAATCGCTCCACTAAGGGGTTACCATCCCAACCTTCTAGAGAAGCTACTCGAAGACTAGGAATGACAAACTCCCATGGCATAACTGCTTCTTGGTCATACACCATCTTAAACGGTGTGCAATTAATAGCAACTTTATACGCAGTACAATAAGCCCATAAAGCTGATGTAAGCTTTAGGTCCCAATCAGTGCGATGAGCCTCGACTGTCTTTGTCAAAATGGAGATGAGAGTTTTGTTGGTACTCTCAGCTTGGCCATTTGCTTGGGGATAATAGGGTGTAGACTTGTGGTGAGATATCATGAAGTTTGATGTGAGTTCTTTTATTACTTCATTTATAAAATGAGTTCCATTGTCACTCACAAGTTCAAACGGGCATCCAAAACGTGTGATAATGTTCTCAAAGAGGAACTTAGCTGTTGTTTTTGCATCCGCCTTCCGTGTTGCTTTTGCTTCAGCCCATTTGGTTACATAGTCGGTAGCCACAATGATATATTGTGATTGCGTGTTACGTGCAGTCGGACTAATCGGTCCTACAAAGTCTAAGCCCCACTTTTCAAATGGTTGGGTTACCTTGATGGGATGTAGAGGCATCCTATCACTTCTTTGTGGCTTCTTGAAGCGTTGGCATTCATCACATCCCTTTGCAAAAAGTGATGCATCCTTAAATATAGTGGGCCACCAATAGCCTGACTGTAAGATCTTTCGGGCAGTCAACTTTCCTGAAAAGTGAACACCAGCTACGCCCATGTGTGCCTCTTGTAGAATATATAAATACTCATCCTCGCGGGCACAGCGTCTAAGAACATCATCTTTTCCTCTCTTATAGAGAGTTCCAGCCAGTAAGCAATAGGGTTCGCATTCCTTGATTAATTTTCGATCTATATCTTTTCGCAGTTCTTTGGGTGGAAAACCATTGACTAAGAAGTTAACAATCTTTTCACTCCATTCAGGCATTGTCTCAACAATGAACAAAGGAGTATCAGGCAATTCATCATCAACCCCCGTAGGAGCTTCGCCATTAGGGATACGAGATAAATGACCCGCCATGACATGTTTTCTCCCAGGCCTCACAACAACGGTGAAGTCAAACTCAAGACGAATTAACAACCATCGTGTAATTTGACCTGTGGAACACGGCTTGTTTACCAAATATAGCAATGCTTGATGATCAACATAAAACACAAACTTGGTAGCAAGAAGGTAATAGCGAAATTTCTTTACTGCGTAAATCATAGCTAGACCTTCGCGCTCTGTAGTAGTGTAGTTCATCTCGGCATCATTTAATTGGCGACTTGCAAAGCTAATAGGGTAGTCCAATTTATGTTCTCCTGGTTGAGTTAGAACACGCCCAATAGCAAAATTTGATGCATCAATATGCACATGAAAAGGTACATTCCAATCAGGTGTTCACAGGATTGGAGCACTTGTTAGGGCCTTCTTTAATAACTCATAAGATTGATGGCATTCTTCCGTCCAGTGAAACTCAATAAGAAGCTTGTACAATGGACGCGCTATCTCGGCAAAGTTTAAAATAAATCTTCGATAATAACCAACATGGCCCATAAATCTTTGAACTCCTTTATAGTTCGTAGGTGGTGGCAAATCGGCAATGGCTTTAATCTTACTCTCATCTGTGGATATCCCGTTCTTGGACACTATATGCCCTAGAATGACTCCATGCTTAACCCAAAATTGGCATTTGAAAGGGTTCAATGAGATGCGATAAAATCTGCACCTTTCAAATATTTTTCGTAGATATAACAAATGCTTCTCCCAAGAAGAATAAACACAAAGGTCGTCTAGGAAAGCTTCACAAAACTCCCTTAGAAATTCTTTAAACGCAGTGTTTATTAATCGTTGGAATGTAGCAGGGGCATTCGTTAAGCCAAAAGCCATAACACGAAATGCAAACACTCCAAACTCTGTGATAAAAGCAGTTTTAGCTTAGTCCTCTAATGCAATTGTGATTTGATTGTAACCAGAGTACCCATCTAAAAAGCTATAAGCTTCCTTGCCCGCAACTCTTTCAAGCACATGTTCTGAATATGGCAAGGGATAATGATCTCTCCTAGTGGCTACATTAACTTTCTTGAGGTCCACGCACACTCTTAGTTTCCCATTCTTTTTTGGCACAATGACTATTGGAGAAACCCATTCTGAGTGCTCAATAGGGTATATGAATCCACATTGGATAAGTTTTTCAATCTCCTCTTGTACAATTTTGGCGTACTTAGGATTCATTGGATAGGGTCGTTGTTGGACGGGTTTAGCAGTGTTGATCATGGGAATTGTATGTTGCACCACAGAAGGTGGAACGCCCTTTATGTCATGATATGTCCAAGAAAAGATATCCTTGTATTCCTTGAGGAGCTCCTTAAGTACAGCCTCTTCAGTTTCGGTAAGGTCTTGAGCAATAAAGATTGGTTTAGACTCCTCACCTGGTTCTGCTAATTCTATCTCTTTAACTACCGCTGGACCATCATATACTCCACTGCTTCCATTGGTAGGTATTCGTTGGGCTTTGGCATACACAACCTTTCGCTCCCCCGTGGTATAAGATTTAAAATGTTCAGGAGCCGTATGTAAGTCAGTAGGCTCTTGTCCTGACGGGGACCTTTCTTTTAGTTCTGCCTCCTTTTGTTGTTGTGCTAACTCTCGGTTTTGACGTCTTCTTATAGTTCGACTCAATTTCGGCTCTATAACCTCCAATTGAGCGAGGTCAATGGGTCGCGGGCTGCACCACATGACACTCTGGAGATGTTCACCCCAATTGTCTACTAGCTTTCGATGAGCATCACATGCCCCTAGATAGCTAAGCCATTCTGCAGTAGATCTTTCCTTGTTTATCCTAGCTCTCACATTTGCTCGATATCGTCGTCTCTTATATGACCTTTGTTTCTTGTTAAGGTTTTGATTTTGGTAAATGTTTGAACTTGACTCGCCTGATAGGTCTTCGCTTGTATCTTCTTCACTCTCATATAAATTACCATAGATGGTCGTACTAGGCCTTGAGTGTTCAGTTTCTATACTTGGTTCACTCGATGTTTCCTCAGGTTCTGAATCCATTTCTTTCTGAGATTCCGTTTTCGATGTGTATTGGCCTGAAGCCTTTGAGGAATCATCGGTTTCACTCTCAGGTAGGTGTGCCTCTTTCTTATCATCGGATGCTACATGCGCTACACCTAACATGTTTACTGGTGCAATGTGTTGTATCTCTTCCCCATCTGGTGTTACCCAGGTTGTTCCTCTAGCTCCCCATGTATCTATAGTTGCCGTTAGGTGTACCCAATCGACATTGTCTGACTCAGCCATTCCGGGTAGGATATCCATATAAGGAGATTTCTCCCCAATATCCGTGTCTTCGTTACACGTGTAACAATATTGTAATGGAGCTGAGTGAATTGTTGTGTTTGATTGATTATCAATGATGAATTTATTTCCTAGAGGATGCGTTCGACCACTTACAAGATCAACTCAAATGACAGAGTCTTGGAACTGTAAGTAGACGTGGTTTTTGGACCAGTCATGCACCATTTTTGCTTCCCTCATGAATGGACACCCTAAGATCATCTCAAATGACATAAGATGCTTGGAAAAATCCATAACAATGAAAGTTTGCCTTACCTTGTGTCCCAAGACCTTGATTCTAAGATCCTTTAGCATTCCAATAGGCGTAACAATAGATCCATTAGCCATTTTTACCACTACGCTTGTGGCTTCAAGGTGCGGTCGCCCCATAGACTCCCAACAACTCTTTGTCACCATGCTGACTCCCGCACCACCGTCAAGGACCCCCTTTACAGTTAATTCTTTAGTAGTGATTGGTAGAGTAGCATTAGATTCATCACCTTCAAAGTATTGCCCCAACTTGTTAACGGGTACTTCAATTACAGATTCATGTCCCGCTAGGTCAGATGGTGGTGCTAAATGTTCCTCATCATTCATTACCGAGTCAGGTTTGTTCATATGTGCAAACTGTGGTAATCCAGCCTGTAATTCTCCATTGAGGAATGCTCGAAGAGCTGTGACTAGCTCGGGGTCTTTATATAGTTTGGACATGATGGTGGTTCTAACTTCTGAAGACATGAAATCCATCAATTTGGCAACATTTAATGGCATCTTGTGGGACATAGGACCCTGACAAGAGAATGGTGAAGATGGAATCTCCACTTCCTCTAGGGGGTCGGGTATTCCCTCACCAAACATTCTCTCTAGTAGGAAAGGTGTGTGTCCACTTTCAGATGTCCTACCCTCACTCTCTTCCCGAATGATACTGGGTATAGCTAACGGCATGTAGTTCTTGTGAGATTGAACTTGTGTGGGAAACACTGTGTCCGACATCTGGATATGTTTGGGTTTAGGTTCTAATGTTCGTTGAGTTTCTTCTACCAAACCCCTCAGTTGTTGGACTCGTTCAATTTCCACTGTTGGGTTTGGATAGGTTCCAATCTTTCTCTTGCAATCCTCATTTTTTGTCTCTCGTAGCTTATCTTGGGGGTTCGCAACTAGGTAGTTTAACTTTGAATAATCTTTTGGTGTTCGTCGTAATTCCCTCTCGTGATCCTCCTCACTGGCTTTTTCCTTTGTAGTAACAGTTTTGGTCTGCGTGGTCTCTATCGAATCTGAGTCATCCTCAGCGTCATTCATATACACGGGATCCTCTCCTGTCCCTATGTTAGTCTTTGAACTAGGTTTTGAGCTAGAAGCATTAAGGGATTTCTTTCTTCGTGTTTTCTTCTTTCTCGCTCGGCCAATGGATGCAGCATCTCTCTCTTCAAGGATGTAATTTTGCTTTTGGAGCATCAACCTTGTGAGTGCATTCATTGGTGCTATGTTTATAGTTGGTGGTGTCCCATCAACAATCTCTATTATGTTCAATGGTGTGATTTTCGGTGCGTTTGGATTGTTAGGACACTGTGCGATCAAATGATCTATGCCACAACGATTACAAATGAGTATTGGCATTGCCAATGCACTCCCTTGACTTGTTTGCATTAGTGCAGCATTCTTTTGCATTCTAATGGGGCACTCATCTACTCGATGTGGTCCACCACATTCGTAGCACTGAAGAGGTGGTCTCCTAGCAAAACTATTAATGTTTTGGCCTCTTGCTACTAGCGCAGTAGCTTGATATACCGGTTTGATTTGTCCCCAATGGTCTTCCATATAGTACATGGGACACTCCTCAAGCATGTCGACTCCATAGGTGATACTAGAGTCTATGTCCTCTTCGCAATCTACATAAGTACTAGATGACTCGCAACCTATTTGGTTCATACGTGTAACTCTTGGATGAGGGGGTTGCGGTCCTAGTACTGGAGGTGGCAACGGTGTGGTTTGGACCACATTTTGGGTTCTAGGGACCATGTGCTGTAATGGCAACTGTTGCTCCATGGGTGGGGTAGGTATCAATGCAGGAACTCGAGGTGAGTCTGCCCAAGCTATAGGCGGTCTATTTTCCATGATGCGTTTAAGCATTAGGCAATCCTTCGCTTGATGGCCATACCTACCACACGCGTTACAAGTCCCGTTAAACTTTACTCTGAAAGTAGGGCATTCACTCGTAGTATGTGGACCCAAGCAAATTGAGCACCATTGTTGCTCCCTTCTTGGATACATATGAGTGTTTTGTGGAGCACGATTACCCCTAAGGATTTCTTGGATGGCCTTGGTGAGATCTGCCAAAGTCATCTCAGATATCGTTTGCTCTTTCACGATTGGCTTTATCTTCATTGGCTCATGCCCTGATGCTTGCGAGCTACTTGACTTCGGCTCAGTAGACACTCTTTCTCCTGCAATCATTAAATTATCCTCCAATTGGATTGCATTCATGGTGACTGCTTCCCAAGTAGTGATACCTCTAATGACTAGGCCATTATAGATACTTTCATGTCGTAGTCCCCTAATGAATCTATCAAGCAATTGGTTGTTGTTGAATCGCTCGTTTGGATTGCATCGAGAATTCAAATTCTTTAGGCGACTAATGAAGTCTCTCACAGATTCACCTTCTTCTCATTGGGCTTTCTAGAGCTGAGAGGCTACCCCCCAAAGTACTCCCTCTCGTATGTATTCTTTTAAGAACAGTCTCCTAAGAGTAGAGTAGATCGTTTTCTCTTCTACTCTTAAGGTTCTATACCAATCTCCAGCCTTTTCGCTTAGGGTCAAACTCAAAGCCTTACACTTATGTAGCTCATTGTGCTCTTCCAAGGAATCGCACACATGTTCAAAGACTTCCATATTCTTTCTAGCATCTCCGTCTCCACTGAATTTCTATGTGAGCTTAGCTACTTGAACTGCCTTGCTCCTAGGCTCTCTATCAGGTGCACTACGCATGTTTTCCGCAATAGAGCGACCGATAGTTTGAGCAAATGCTGCCAAATCTCTTATTTGAGCAGGTATAATGGGTGTATGTGCTCCTGGAACCACATGTGAGATGGGAGTTGGCCTTGGCCTTGGCATACGCGCGGCTCTTGGGTCCCATATTTCCTATGGTGGTGTACGAGACGGTGGTCCAAAGTTTACAGGCGTGGCCCTAAGCATAGGGGGTGCCTGATATGGCATGTTATTATTAAATGGCATGGCTCCACTTGTATAAGAGCTTGGATAATTCCATTGTGGATTGTAAGCTCTTGGAATAATCGGAGGTGTAGGAGCTACATGAGGCTGAGGTACGACAGGTGCACATGATTGATACATACATGTAGGTATAGTTGGGGGCACTGTGCTACTAGGCATCGGCGCAGTTTTCACAAATGAACTCCATGGTGTACTTCTTGTCATGCTCACCACTGGGATATGCATGGTAGCCGTAGTGTCATTAAGAGAAAGATGAGCTAGATCTGGGAAGGTAAAGCTGCCACTTGTGGGCTCAGATTGTATTGAGGCTCCCGACGAAACAACATATGGAGGATCAATGGGGCTCACTGAGGGAGTCTCCATTTGTGACAGGGTTGGTTGGTTGGCCTTTCCCGTATCCAAGAATTTCATTAGGCCTGTTGAAGGCATGTTGATCCCTGTGTTCTGTCTTTCTAACTCGACAATCCTATGGAGGACATCACAGACTTTCTGTTGTTGCTCATCTATGCTAGTAGCACCCGATGTAGATTGTATAACATCTAACCAACCCACATGATAGGTGTGTCCTATGTACCGATCAGTTCAAGCTTCTGCTTGTAGATCATACTCCCAATTTTCGTTTAGGAATATCCCCTCTAGGCCTGGCGTGCTGGAGGTTTCCCTCAAGGTGGAAGCATTATTGCTCCCCATCGCTTGCCCCTACATGACTGCTACCTTGGGAGCACTCGGTTGCTCGGCTGGCATGATTGTTGTCATAGGAGCCTTTGCTTTCAGGGTTCGACTTTGTTCTAGCCTTCGTAGGTTCTCAATTTCCCTCTCCCTTGTTGCTTTCATATAGCGTTCGATCTCTTGTACTTCGGCAAGACTCCTACCATCGGGTAGTAGAACCTCAGAGGGAGATAGTCCTAAAGGATCAGGAGGTGCAGTGGATGGAACATTCACATGCACACTCTCAAGAAGCATAGGGTCTATTTTAGGCATGAATGACGAATTTACTTCCCCACTCCCTTCATTTATTTCATTAACCGCATGTTCGGAGCGAGTAGCTCTACTAAGGGTCTCTTTTAAGCGGCTAAACACGTTGGACCTGGGCCGTGGGCCCATGGCATGCATGTCTTGACTTGAACTATCAGGGTTTGGTGTAGGATACCCCTCCATGACTTCGTAGTCAGAGGAAGAATCACTAGACGCGATATGAGGATCTTGGGTCGCGCTACCTTGAGTCCCGGCCGAAGGTCCAGAACCTAGGGTGGAGGAATAATGGGTGTCCGCGTAAATGGAGGCACTACCAATATGCTCGTGCTCTAACACTCGTCCAGAGCATAGGTTCATATGACTTGGATCCCCTAGAAGTGTCAGTGAGGGCCCGTGAAGGCTGCTCACCTAGTAATTTTGGGTGTTTTGCAACTCAAGTCTCTTCTTAATTATTTATTTTTTTTATTTTTTGGTCCTTTTTTTCTGACCCAACTATAGAATAGAACGTATGATAGCTCAAAACGAGCGTCTCGGTCAGAGGGACATGCCGTGCTTTACAGCCCTCCGTTTGGTCACTTTATGCCCTCGGAATCCCTAAAACCGTCAATTTCTAGTAGGGAACTAGGCCCAAAGTAGAAAGTCTAAGGGTGCAAGTGGGAAGAGAAGGGAGGAGAGTGGAGGACTTGCCCCACATGCTCTCATTCCCTCTTGAGGGGGTAGGGTATATATATAAGAGTGAGTTTAGTATATATCATAAGACTGAGGACTGAGGCCTGGGCCTGGGCTTGGGCTTGTGATCTTGATCTCGATCAAAATTTTAGTGTAGCCCCCCAGTCACTCACACTTAAATATTTTTGGTTTTTTATTTTTATTTTTACTTTTTTTTTTCTTTTTTTCTTTTTTTGGGCGACGATCGCGCGCGGTTTTGGTGACCCTTTCTTGGCCACACACACTGTCACCTACCTAACCTCCCAGTCAACAGCTCACAGCTTACAGACAGCTCACTACCTTATCTACTTACTAACAGTGCTGCCAACCACTAACTAATCTACTAACTAGCAAAGACTGTGTGCAGGCAAACCTTGACAGAAAACTGTGTACAAACTGTGTGCAGGCAAACCTTGACAGAAAACTGTGTACAAACTGTGTGCAAGCAAAAATTGCTAATTGCCTTCCTACTTATTCATTCACTGCAAACAAGCTAACGACTACTAATTGTGCAAAGACTGTGTGCAAACAGAAAACACAACATTATGCAGAAATCACAGAACTTGCAGACAATACAGAAATTAACACTTGCAGAAAAACAACTCATTCCTCTTCCTCTTCCTCTTCTTTCTTACTACAAACAACTCATAGGAGAAGCACAAAGTGCCTCTTGGGCTTAGTGCAAGGCGATTCCCCGGCAGCGGTGCCAAAAATGTGCGCTCCTTGCCACACTGTCGAAGCAAGGGCCTTGCCTAACACTGTGTGCGAGCCATAGACGGCTCCAAGCACACAACTAGCTTAACTAGTAAGCTCAAAAGAGGGAAATGGTGTGTCACTCACCGCTCTATGCTCCTGCCGTGGAGGATTCCTCACCGCGAAGAAAAAGGAGACGCCACTACGTCGCGCTCAACCGCTTCACCGCCATCGTGCCGCCGCAATGCTCTCTCGCTCTCTCTCTCTCTCTCTCTCTCTCTCTCATACACACACACACAAGGAGGTGAAGAAGAAGAAGATGGAGATGGAGATGGAGCAAGAGCACTCTTCTATTGCACAAATGAGAGAATGCATGAATTTTAGGTTTAGTTGGCTTTTATACGAGCTCACCCCATTCACACTTGGGCGCCCATGCTTAGCCAACTAATCCCTTGAATGTCCCGGTTAGAGTGCGCCTCTCATCAGCGATCACTCTTACCCTTTTCCTATTGGTCCGACAAGCCCGGTACCTGACTCTACCAAATACATAATACACGTCCGTCGTAGGTGATGGGGTGTCCGTGAGCCGTGAGGGTTAACATCCACAAAGTCTCGTACAAAACCAATGATAAAGAGGAAAATGCAATCCTAACAATAGAAAGGTCGTGGCGGTATTAAAAGTTGGGGTAGGAGTTAGTATTACCATAAAAGACTTGTGGAAATAATTAGACAAGCACAAAAGCTAAGTGATAGGGATGAGTGAACATGAGTGAAAAATAAAGCAACACAAGCCAATGTGGTGAGTTTCTAGCTCACAACTCAAAACTCATTGACATCACAAGGATTCTATGAAGGTCATACGAGTTTGTGGTTACCACTTCCACAAATCACAAGCTATAAAGTGCCACCGGAGCTTAGTCAAGTCACAAAGCAACAAAGGTTTCAACTTCAACAAATGTAAGCAAAAGTGGCATAAGCCTAGACCAACCAGTAAGACTACCCATTTGATTCCAAGTCCCACCACCATCTTTCCAATCTACCAATGCAAATGAGGGTACTCAAGGATCTCCTCACTGCATAAGACTACTATACAAGTAATGGAAAAAATTGGTTACTAGTTAACAAAGAGCCCAATGCAATAATGTCCAAGCTTCAATTCATCTCCAAAAGACCAAAGAAATTATAAATACAAAGCTTGCACAGAGACCCAAACCTTCTAAGCCACAACAAGGGCCACATCACTTGCTTGACGGTGCATTGTACAATTGAATATGGATACTTAAGAACTTGCTTCATATGAATGAGAAGGTTGAAGACATCTCTAACTCCATTGATATCAAAATTAAAGACACCCATCAACATGGAGCATGGTGCTAGACAACCTTCTACTACAAAAACAATCAAACAAAGAGCTCAAATTCTTTAAGCTTTGCTCCATGGAAAAATCTCTTGCACTAAAATCAAGTCACTGGGGTGAAAAAGCAAACATTCTTGCATAAGAGTCAAAAAGTTGGGCATTCTAGAGCCAAAATGTGATTGAATGTTATGTCCAAATCTTCAAGTCCCATCTCCTCAGTGTAAATAGATTGCATTTACATATACATTTTCTTTATTTTTCATATTCTATATAGTTTTGGCTCAAGCTAAATATTTGATCTTATGTAAGTCGTGTCACTAATGTTGGGGACATTGTGAGAATAAGAATCCAAGTCTAAACCTAAGGTAAAGAGTCTTTTTGCTCAAGCTAAAGAATTGATCTTATGTAATTTGTGTCACTTACTTTAGGGACATTGTGAGCGTAAGAATCTAAGCCTAAACCTAAGGTAAAAGCTGTGAGCATAAGAGTCCAATTCCAAAAATAAGTAAGAGTTTGGAAGAGATAGCGGTGTACACTCACATACTCATGCATCATGACAATGTGCGCATAAGAGTCCAGGCCTATACCTAAGGTAATATTTTGGAGGAGATAGTGGTGTAAACTTACATACTCGTGCATCACAATACAAGAGTGGAGAAACCTCATCTGAAAAATCCCTCTTGACCTTGTGCCAACCCTTTATGATGCTTCAATATGTCATAAGTATAACATAAATTTCTTAGAGATTCCATCACAACTTTTTTCTTGCACTGTATACTATTCTTATTACATCATCTTTGAGTATGCATGATAAGGTGTCTCGCCATTAGACAATCCATCAGGCATGCTTTCCCATGCATACGCACTTACTACTCTCAACTACTCAGCTTTGACAATCAAATAAAAGACAAAAGCGCTTTTCTCCCACTAGGTTTTTTTTCTTCATCTCAACTTCTTTAATAAAGAGGAATTTCATCATCATCAGCCAACACTACATTAATACTTCCAAGGCATAACCCAAACTTGATGGAGGGTGCCCCCTACATGAATAAATATCAACTATGATCCAATTCAAATAGGGGGTGCATCCCTCATTAGCCTCTCCAACATCCATTACTTGGTTGTGCCAAACAAAATGAAGAACCTCAAAGAGCTGATATGGACTCCAGCAAAAAGTAATGGAGTTTGAATAGATTGGCAATCTCCACCACTATAAGGATAACCAACGGTCAATTGAAGTCAAAATTACCATTTCCCATGGTAGCCTCTTCTAGTTCTCCATACTAACCTCTCATCCATCTGCACTATGGCTTGAATAGATTGGCAATCTCCACCACTATAAGGATAACCAACGGTCAATTGGAGTCAAAATTTCCATTTCCCATGGTAGCCTCTTCGAGTTCAATGTTTTGCCATAGATTGGTTGCTAGTAACTTCTTCTCGATACTAACCTCATCATCCATCTGCACTATGGCTTTGAATTGACAAATGAGAAATTTATTACTCAACACTTCAACAGTCAAAATGTTTTTCTCTAATGTGTGTTCCTAATGAAATCAATATTTCAAAGAAGCTCTCATCCAACCATACATGACTAACTTTCATCTATTGTTCTCTCTCTTGACTAACCCTCTTAAGCAACCAACTTATGCCTTAATAGTTCCATCTCAAAAACCATTCCATATGCTCACAAATTTTACCTTGGGCACCCTATAGGGGGAAGTTGTGTGCCCAAAATGCACGCTTGCCAATTAAGGTATGGTCAACCTTGCTCTAAGAGGTCAAAGTTTGGTCAACCATGGTAAATGGAGATAACAATGGTCAAAGTGGAGTATCATGGCTTAATATGGCTATGCAAAGTCTAAATGCATCACTTGGAGGCGTATTGGGCCTATTTTTAAAGTGTTGTGGGAATAATGCGAAAAAGTTAAAAACCTAGTCAAAGTGGTGATTTGGCAAAAGTCAACCATGAAGATGCCAAATACGGTTGTATAATAGTTTTCTAGAATGAGCATGAGGAGAAAAGCAAGCAAACAAGTTTATCCCCTCGTTGGAGGTACGAGTTGTGAATACAAAGATAAAAATATTTTTTGGGCACCACCCGGGCCTTGCACATATTTTCAGTAATATTTCTTGAATGGTCAAATGGAGATGTTGGATGTGATGTAGCATTCCTATGATAGCTAGGGCTCACACTAGTTCCAATTTGTATCTCCTAAGATCCTAGTTTAGGCCTCGAGTAATTATTTTAGCTATTGTTTTCTCGGACAATTAGTTTGCAACTTCAATTATAAATATCACTTTGTAGAATGTGAAAGGGTCTTTGACCTAATTTCTAAGCAAAAGCTCTCGTCTTCTTGTCGGCAAGCTCAAGATTCCATGTCTTGCAAGCTTGGTTTGTAATCTATGACAATGCAATGAAGAGCTTCTTTTCTTCTCTTCTTTCTTCTATTCTCTATTGTGTGCTCTTTGTTTTTTGCATTGCAAAAGTGCTTATGACATTATGTGCATGGTTGTGTGAGTGTAGAGAGAAATGATTTCTCTACTACTTCTGTGTGCGCTCTCTTGAGTGTGTGCATTACTTCTTTGTGCATTCCATGCTTGATTGATCACAACAAATGCTTCCTTTGTCGACTATAGACTGCAAAATTGTAGATTAAGTAGGATTGATTGAGTGAGTAGGTTTGAGAAGAGATATCTTTGCAATAGATACACTCTTCATGAGTTTAAAGTTACGATAGAGTAGATTGAGCACTTGTTGCACTACGTGTCTAGCAAGACTCTCATACACGTTGCCAAGCACTAATTGGGTAGCTGACTAGATTTGATAGTTTAGAGGATTAGTGCGTCAACAACCGCACTATTATCTACCATTTTAAGGATAAATGCAAAATGGTACAAGATATCCAATGCTTGGCAACAAACAATTAAACCAACACAAACAAACATTAATACAAAACCCCCAAAAAAATGAATTTCATTGCACAGTGCTGGCAAAACATTGGTGACATGGAAAAAAGTGAAGGGGTGTGTCAATAACACCAAGTGATTTTGTAATTAGACGCTCCTACTTTGCATGAAAATTGGAGAGTAGTGCATATCACAGAGCATGCACTTTGGGTGCATACTTAGCTATATTTGGCAATGAGAGACACGTTGATAGCTTCAGGGCTTGAGTAGAGATAGGGTAAATGCACTAGTATTGGGACAGGTGCAACTTTAAGAACCATTTCTAGTTGTGTCTCCGATGGTTATTGTCGTTGATGTGTACAACAAAAATTGACTACAATGAGAGCTCCACTCTCGTTCTTGGGTGTTTTAGATATGTAACAAAAAACCATCATAGATAATTGCGAGCAACGAAATTGATTTGGATAGAACCTAAGCTACTTCTTTTTCTGTCCATGGGTGATACGGAGTCCGCTTTTTGAGGGATGGATGATGGAGGCCATTTGGGAGGTTATCAATCATTCAATGACATGATTCTCAAAGTCCATCTATAATTTATGCATGTAGTGATCAACACCCACACTTGTTTCATCAAACGCATGCAAATGAACTGGATAGAACATCTGAGTCTGAGTTCATGTCCCACCTAAGACGCCTCATCATGTGTGGCAGCTCTCCCCTTTTTAGATCTTCCGGCTCTAATATTTGTGATGCATGACCTCCATCATTAATCACTTCTCAAGCTCTCATTTCATTTAGAGCTGCATCCCACCAAAGGGTTAGAGAGGTTCAAAATCCCTGTCGTGCTACTTATTTCTTGTTACACCAACTAGTTGCAACACTTCCACAACTTTGGCAAAACATTGTAACCACTCTAAGGCTCTTTCAAACTACCCAAGAGGCAGACATGGTTTACACAAGGTCTTTGAGCTTGATGTTCATACAATGCAACGCTTGGAAAACACAAAAGCTGACATTGTTCTTGACATCTAGTGGGCATTTACCTTCTGGTTACATCTCACAGCTACACAGTCACAGGACAAAGTTTGAACTTCATGGATGGACTTCCTACCCAGCAATAGGGTGAAGTGTTCAGTGACTGGGGGTTGGTGTCACTGTTGCCAAATGGACTATTTTCTTTTTTTTTTAAAGTAATTTCTATTTATTGAAAGTAATTTCTATTTATTGAAATTAGCATATTTAAATGTGTACACTTGAACAATAAAGTTAGGAACCGTAGATCTTCTAGAATTGATAAAAGCCATCAAGAACCGATGAGTCTGATGTGTCATATGATGAATGACATTAAGAATCCCGAAAGAGTTGTACCATTAGTTCGGTGGGAGAAATCGAGAAGTGGATATTCTTGATGCATCAGATGATGGGTGGCGAGAGCATCAAAAAGAGATCTGAACCACAAAAAGGAACACGCATAAAGACGTAGGTACAAGAATAAAGATGGGTTTTGAAAAGCTTTTTCTTAAAAGAGAAATATTTTTAAGTGGCTTTTGAGCAAAATTGCTTTCCCATAAGGAATTTGTGTCTGCATTACATTTGTGCCTGAGAGTTGCATCCAAGGACTCCTGGGAAGCGGTGTGTAGCATCAATTTTTAGCTCATTCTAAAAAAAAAACTAGTGCTACCTCTAGGCTAAATTTGACTTGTGATCTCTCTCTCTCTCTCTCTCTCTCTCTCTCTCTCTCTCTCTCTCTCTCTCTCTCTCTCTCTCTCTCTCTCTCTCTCTCTCTCTCTCTCTCTCTCTCCCCCCCCCCCCCCCCCCCCCCCCCCCCTCTAGAGCTCCCTCTACTACTATGGTTGTTGGCTCCCCACTAACTGGCTCTAGAGAGCTATAAAATCAGTCGGTGTTCTCTCTCTTGGTCCAGAATTTGCCAATGCTAGCTACAGAAGGCTCTTTTGCCAGGAATCTGTAAGTGATCTTGCAAAGCCACCGTGTGAAGGTTGCTTTTCACACTTGGAGCAATAGGCACCGATTGTGGATATTATGCCCTACAAGTTTTTTTCATCTTTGTGCTTTTTGCATGTCCTCACAGAGAAGGATCCAGGAGGCCTTTGACCTAAGCTCAGGGATTCCAAAAATAGAATCAAGGGCAGTCTATGGTATTTCACACTACGTGTGCAGATGGAATTGATAGCTCATCTCTCATAATTTCCCACATGAGAAGGAATCGGCCATTGAGTTTGAGATTTCTTCGGTTCTTGTGCTTGTAAAAACATTCTCCCTAATAAAGATTCTCTTTAAGGGGAGGGAACAACCCATCTTCTCGTCCCCAATACTGTGTTGACCTTCTCCCTAGTCTCTTTTAGTTCAAAATTTATTTATTTTTCAGCTTATTGATTATTCGTCTGCTCCCATGTGTGACAGCAGTATCAGAGCTCGATCGCCTCTCTTTTTCTACAAAGAAGGACAATTTTGGGGAGGAACCAGAAGAACCATGATGACCTATGGAAGAACCATTGAAGATGAACTTTAGCAAGTATGAGTTCGACTCATGGAATTGCAGCAGCTTCTCACACTATCGATTGTCCAAAAGACTTTGGATAGAATCAAGAAGCCGCAAGGAACAGATGTCGATTGGCGTCAGGAAAATATTGTCGATAGTAACAACCCACATTAGGAAAATGTGGAAAGAGGGGTGAAGCGCATGTGGAATCTTGGATTAGAATAAACGGCTTTCCAAGATCAAGGGCCAAGAAAAATAACTCTCTATGCTAAACAAAAAGTGAGGATGTCTCTATCTCTTCTCCATCGTGCGCCCCTAATTATAATACTAATTTTACATCTCATAGAGTATCTATCCTTATTCAAAGAAGAGAACTCCTACTACTTCCCTGTGTAATACTAAATAGAAGCCCAAGTTTAAGAAGAATAACCACAAGCATCAGGGTAAGATGTGGGTTTTCAAATCTAGTGAGGACAAGGATGTCAAGTTTGACAGTTACACAAGACAGAGAAACATCTCCAAAGCACTATCTTTTATCAAACAATTTGAAGCTGCTTTTGCCAATGGGAACTTTATGGAAAAATCCAAGTTGCGGCATGTTGAGATGTATCCCAACAAGACGGCAAGCAATTGATGGTTAGCCAAGATTCTAGAATATGGACTCAAATCTAAATTTTATGAACAATTTCTTCCACCCAAATTTGAGAAGGACATTCAAAGGAATGGGATTGGCTTGCCCAGAAGGAACATGAAAAAGTCACAGCTTATGTTGAGAAGTATTGGTCAGTTCTTTTGAAAGTTATGCTATCGTGATGCTTCGTGTTTATTAGGAGAAAAACACAAAATTAAACAAGGATTTTTTAGGGTTTTGCAGCAAAAGAAGGTAGGGTTTTGATACGGTGATTTGCAGTGATGTAGTTGTTATGTGAGTCAAATGTGATGGACTTTAGAGAGCACCATAAGGCTTGAGGAGCTTCTTGTTTGGAATTCAAATTTGTGATAAAATTATGTTGTCAATGGCAACGGCAAGGATTCTTTGGTTGTTGATATGTATGGAAAATGCGGTGAATTTCAGTGGTTGAAGCGTTTATTGACCGAAACAGTGTCTTTTCTAGCACATTGATAATAGGATATGGCCAACATGGCAATCGCAAAGGTGTTCTAAGTTTAGTAATGCAGTGTTTAGTAATGCTTTAGCCGATACTTATGTTGAGTGTGGTGTTCTTACAAAAGCATTAAAAGTTCTTGATGGGAATTTTCTTCAAAATGTTGTCACTTGGAGTACACCCATTGCAGTATATGCTTGCAATATGTAAGCTAGGTGGGAAGGGAAGTTTTGTCCAAATGCATGCACCTAAGCTAACGCCAATGTGAATGGCCGCTTAAAATGTTGAGCAGTCAGTTATTCTTTAAAAAGGGGAAAAAAATATATAAACCAATTTCGTTGTCGTGATGTGACATGTACATAGTGGGAACGAATGCTATAAAATCTATCAGCAACTTTTTAGATACATAGGTATATTTCCTATAATGTACATATGCATATCTAAGTATAATAATAAGCTTTCTATCTCATCCTATTATTTATCTCAACGGCAACATATTCTTACTTTACCGTCAAAAAGTACTATGAAAAAAGTGTCAATAGCTCCGTCTCTTTATCTTGGCGCAAAAAGCATCGGTTCTTTATTTCTACTATCTCATTATTATCTCACACCCTAGCTAGATTCTACATATAGGGTAACTTTCAATATATAAATATTCTATGTATTTTTCATATACTCTTTTTTTTTTTTAAATAGCTACTATAAAAGAATCAAATCCTAGTGGGACACTAGCTTACATGATTTTCAAAGATGCACTCATTTTAATGAATTATTAAGAGGATGCTTACAAACCTTTGTGAAGGAGCAATGTCATGCTTTCATATTGCATGAGGTATCCATTGGAATTAAATGAAAGTTTAAGCTAAGGGGACCACAATAAGACTTGTTGCCAAAAATGTACCCTATTTTGATGATTTTTTTTACACAAGGTTCCAATCCGAATTTGAAAAAGTATATAAAATGAGATCGTAGCTTATGAGCTGAATTTTGTGCCCCTATTGTTACTTTTTTATTTGGAGCCACGGTTGAGGAGATATGATCAAAATGGTGGATACCAATCTGCCCACATCATGCAAGGACAGCTCATTTCAAACTTTGTCAATTCCTGTTCACACTGACTCTTCTCTTTCTTGTGTAACCCTTGGGGATTCCCTTACCTTTAAAATGGGACCTCTTCTTCCTTGAAAACCATTCATGAGGGAGTGAGAATAGTAATGTCTAATTGTACTTAGCCATAAACATAAGCCTATGCCTACACCTACTCGTAGAGGAAGACTAGCCAATCTTGTAAGCTATCCTTGGAAGATAAACTCTAATCAAAGAAGGACTTGAACTTGGTACATCAATCAAAGCTTGAAGTCTTCCATATTCTTCTCTCTCCATCAAAATGGTGAATAAGTCTCGAAGAGTTTGTCAAGTAAGATGTGTTTTACTTTCATATTTTGTTGGTTTCTTGTTGTTTTCTTTTTCATCTTTAATTCAACATATCTCTATAATTTCATCTCTCTCTCCAACCAAATCTATCTCTCCCACTCTTAGAAAGTCATTCTCTCTACAAATTCTAGGTTCTCCTTGCTGCAGGTACATCTCTCCCCGCAATATCCTTATTGCCTTCAGGGAAGAATAGGGCTTGGGAGGGAAATTCTCTTTTCTCACTTCTCTCATATCTACATTTTACACATACTAGAGTTATCCTAGATGAATAATCCACATGATGTGAATTTCTATCGCTTTCACTCTATGGGATCTATTACAATTAACGTATGGATTAGTCATAAAACACGCTTTCAACAACGTACATTGTCTCTCTTTGGCCCAAAAAGGATCAATGAAATACTTCTTTCATTAGATCCCATCATACTACCCCTTTTCTTTTGACGTAAGTGTAGTTATCTTGCTATGAGCCAAGAGGATTTGTACACACAATTAATCCCAATCACTAGACAAAACATATATATTATGGTAAGCACAAAATTACAAATCCAAAGAACAATTGGTAGCCTGTTGGTTGGCAAAGCTCAAACGCCATTAACTCATCTATTAACCCTTTCATATTACCCATGATACGATACGACCATAGCCTTGATGTTTTCATCTTTGTGTTGTTTTGATATGCTCTTTTGTGTTCTTTTTTTTGTGAGTGCAAGAGAGAAAGAGTGGGGCTTCTTTGATTGCACCTCCTTCCAAACCCTAAACTTTATGGCATCTATGGTAAAACTCCTTCATATAGTTTTTTTTGGAGTTCTCTCAAACTCTCACAGCCAAAAGCCCGGTGCTTTCCTGGCAAGACCGTAAACTTCTCAACATATTTTTAGTGAACCTGACGTAAATCTGCGGGGTGAGATTCTGTGGCTAACCAAGGGTGATCGTGTGCAGAAACATGGTATGCATTTTGACCCACCAATAATGAAAATGTTTCAAGCATTTTCAATGTTCATGCAACAACAACATGTCATTGAAAGAGGGGAGATTTCAGCAACCAATGCCATACAAGGGAATCGTCAACAAAATGTATCAGTTCAATGGCAAAGATGTAACCAAGTACTTTTGCGAGTATGTGAAGGAGATGGAGCTGCATCACGTTGTGAGCGGGATGAAAACACACGCAGCGCCTCTATAACGACCCGACACACACTCTTGTAAAGATACACACACACACTATGGGGCACCACTCGGCTTAGACAACACACCTGGCCGAGACAGGGAACACACCTCTGGAGTGAGAGGAGAGAGACTATCCACTTGCCCACTCCACACAGAGACACACACACACACACACAAAAAAAAAACTCAGCTCAAAAGAGGAGAACTTCTGATGTTTAGATAGAAATGAGCTTGGGCCAACACCAATGGGACAAACAGCTCACATAATATGGGTAAAAGATACCAGATACAATCACAAATTGGAGAAGAAGCTTCACTCACCGGAGAAGATTACACAAAAAAACAGCAGAAAAAGAGTGAGGAATTTGGCAAAATGGACAGCGCCATCGCGTCCGAAACGGCCCAAAACCCCAGTCTACAATGTCAAAGTGCTCAAATCCGACCTCGGATGAGCAGTTTTCGGCCAAAACAGGCTCCAAAATGAGCAAAAACACAGCTGCGGCTGTTCCTCCTCTCTTCTCCACGTTTTTTCTGGTCTTCTCTCTGTTTTTTCAGTTCCCACACTTAGCTTTATTAGTTGGGCACCCGTGGCCTTTTAGATGACCTCAAACGGACCCCGAACAGGCCAAAAACTGACCTCGCAGTGCATAGTTGTCACCTTTTTGCATCATTCGCACACCTGGCACTCAGCTTTTTTCCAATAATGCATCTCACCACCACGTGAAGTGGCCCCAAAAAGTGGTCCTAATGATGACCTTTCTGCACAACTCTCACCAGAAAACACCCACGTTGTGTCGGTCCTCATCCGCGTGCAAATATTGACCTCGTTCGCCCTCCTGACGCCACTAGATGCCATCTGACGCACCTGCTGACCTCACGTCGTCGGCCCGTGGATAGCTTCCTCGAGAAGTTTTACGCGCTACCAACTTCACTTTATTGTAGAAAAAACACACTGGTACTAGTATCGGTGAAAATCGATGCACTATGTACATGTTGTCCTACCTGTACACATGTGGGCCCCACGTAACCACCTGGCTCTGGAAAATGGGCAATTCTTCATTTGATGCACCATGCATGTATATGTACATATGCGCAATCCCTTGCTCCAAAAAACTCCTGACATAATTTGCCCATCCCCTAGCCTGCTAGATCATTCATGATCAGCAGCAGCAAAAAGAGATATGAGACTCGCCGCATCACAGGTCTCCTCATCCTTCACCAACATTGCTTGCTCCACAGACAGCTCATCTTGCTCCACCATCATCAATCTAGCATGATACAATTTAAGACGCAATCCATTCACCCTTGACTTATGTAGAACACCATCCAGGTTAGCCAGCTGGTATGTGCCATTTGGAAAACACTCCACTACCTTGAAAGGGCCTTCCCACTTAATTTGAAACTTCTTTTGGAAGGTGTTGTCCAGCTTACTGTTGTAGCGCAAAACCAAGTCATGTTTCTTGATACCCTTACTTTTGACCTTTTCATTTATCTTTGCCAAAGCCTTATCCTGCATCTGCCCATAATGCTCCAATGCGCTCATCCTATCCAATTGGACCTCTTGTAAGTGCAAGAGCCTCTCTTTAAATGCATCACTAGGCGACCCAAGCAACTTCTCTAACATCTTGACCGCAGGCAACTCTACCTCCACAGGCAATAGTGCTTCCTTTCCATACACCAAATGAAATGGAGTAAACCCTGTACCTGTCTTCACTGAAGTACGGTAAGCCCATAATGCACTAGGCAATTCCAAATCCCAATTCTTTCCTTGGTGTTCTGTCACTTTAGAAAGAATTTGTACCAACTCACCATTGAATCTTTCATTCAAGCCATTACACTGTGGGTAATAAGGAGTGGTATGCTGGTGCTTAATCTTCATCTTTGTGCATAAGAAGTCTAGCAGTTTAGCTCTAAATCCTGGCCCCTTATCTGAAAGTAGCTCTAATGGCACCCCAAACTTGCAACATATTTCATCATACACAAATTTTGCCACATCCTTTGCAGTGATCTGTTTTACTGCTATAGCCTCTGCCCATCTAGAAAGATAGTCCACTGCCGTCAAAATATAGCTTTTGCCCCTGCTTGTGATAGGTAACGGGCCTATTGCATCAATTCCCCACTTTTCAAACACATCAAACGCCATAATGGTTTTTCGTAGCTCTGGCTTCAACACTCTCTTCCCAAATGCTTGACACCTATTGCAAGACCTACACCAATGGTGAACATCCTTGTGCAAACTAGGCCATACATACCCCTCTTGCAAAATCTTATGCAAGGTGATCTTTAGAGCAAAATGGCCACCACATGCGCCTTCATGATTCTCTTCCAACACTCTGTAAAGCTCCTCCCGCCAAGGTACACGTCTCAACACGAGATCAGCCCCTTTCATGTATAAAACATCACCAATCAATTTGTACCTGTATGCTCTACGCACAAAGCCATACTTCTTAGACTTCTGAATCTCCTTTGGAATGATTCCTGTTAGCAAAAACTCCTCTTCTTGAGCCAAACTTTCCCGGCCATGATAAAGAGGTAAAGTGGTCCTCAACACGAATAGCTCCCCAATCATGCCTTGAGCTGCTTCATGTGCCTCTCCATTTAGAGCACGTTCAATGTGTCTGATGCTCCATGCTTCAAACTTTTTTAACAGGCCTTTAATTCTAAAGCACATTTCCTTCAATGAGGTGTTCTTGCTCTTCCACACACCCAGCACTTGCTTCACCACTAACAAGGCATCACCTTTTATGCTCAACCTTCGAACCCCATGCTTCAAACAAATGTGTAATCCGGCTTCCAATGTAGCATATTCAGCCTCATTGTTACTATGCGCATCTAATTTGAACCCTCTCTTGCATACTAGCTTCCCCTCTGAATCATAAAGTGCTATACCCCCTGAAGCTGCATCATGGCTCTTTCTGTATGAACCATCAAAGAACAACACATGTGCCTTGCTGATCTGTGGCACTTCTTCAACTACCTTTCTCACCACCTCTTCCTTAACAATAAGGGGATTCTCCTTGTAGGTCAACAAATCAGCTAGGGTAGCCCTTGTACTATCTTCCACTAGAAAAGAGAACTCAAACTCTTGCAGCTCAATTACCCATTTCTTCACCACATTTGACATGTTAATACCATTAATTAACTGTGGCAAAAAGGCATAACTCGTCAAGAAAACAAAAGGCCGTGGTAGCAAGTAATGACGAAATCGTCGACAAGCAAATATTACACTGGCCATCACTAGCTCTACTTCCGATAACTTTCTCTCTGCTACCAACTTCACTCGGCTTGCACAATACACTGGCCTCATATAATGGCTGCCCTTCCCCTTTTGCAATAGCATGGCTCCAATGGCATCATCCCCTACTGATGGATTTACATAAAAAACTTTCTCCCAATCAGGAGCCTGCATGGCTGACAACCCCCCTAACACCTCTTTCACCTCTTGAAACACTTCTTCACAATTGTCATCCCATTGCAATGGATCATGCTTTGCCACTTGCTGTAATGGATAAAGAAGCTGCGAAGACAATGGAATAAACCGTGCCATGTACTTCACTTTGTGTATAAAGGTTGCCAATTGCTTCGTACTCGTAGGTGATGGAAGAAGAATAATAGACTTAACCTTGTCTGGATCAGCCTCAATGCCATTTTCTGACACCATATGGCCCAATAACTTCACCCTTGGCTGTGCTAGATGGCATTTCTTTGGATTTAGTTGTCCTCCACATTCATCATATCGAGCCAATACCATCTGCAGCTTCTCATGGTGTTCAGCCCTACTGCTATAAACATAGAAGTCATCCATAAAAGCCTTAACACAACTACCAATGAATGGTTCCAGCACCCAATTTGCTCTTTCTTGATAGAAAGATGGTCCATTTGACAACCCAAACGGCAACACTGTGTAGCAATAGCAGCCCCATGGCGTAATAAATGTTCTCTTTGTGCGGTCTTTAAGAGCAATCTTCAATTGAAAATAGCCTGAAAAACCATCACACACACTGTACCTCTCATAACCTGCCACTGAATCCAAGATCTGATCGATGAATGGAAGAGGATATGGGTTCTTCTTAGTGGCTGCGTTTAAGGGTTTAAAATCTACACAAATTCTCCACTTCCCATCCTTCTTTGGACTGACTACTACTGGACTCACCCATTCTGTGGTCTCCACTGGAACTATGAACCCTGCCTTCAATAACTTGTCCACCTCTACCCGCAAGGCTTCCATTTGCTCTTGACCCATCCTTCTTAGCCTTTGCCGTACTGGCTTAGCACCTTCTTTCAGCTCTATATGCATCTCTTCACCCTTGAACCCTCTGATCTCTTCATATGAAGTAATGAACCAATCAGGAAAACTAGCCAGCATATGCAAAAATATATCCTTCTCCATAGCTGAGAGGTCTCCACTAATCATTTGCGTCATTAATTCCTGCTTCTTTGACAACTCAACCTTGGTTTGCATCAGCCCTTCAATCACTTCATAAGGCCCTTCACTTTCATCTTCAACTTCATTCGCAAATGCGACTAAACCACACTCCTGGATTTCTTTATCCATCAAAATAAATGCAACATCAGCATCCTCATCACTGCTGGTAGTGCTATCACTGTCCTCATCTGTCACCGTGGAAGAGTCTTCATCACTAGACTCATCCTCATCTTCATAAAGCTCCTCTAATCGTTTCCTTGTGTCCATATTATAAAGCTTCTTGGTACCTGTCTTTCCATAGAGGCTAATTGTACCATGTCGCCAATCTTGAACAGCTCCCACTGCACGTAACCATGGTCTACCCAGTATAATAGGATATGCTCCCAACCATGCTGGCATCACATGAAAATCAACCACTGCCTTTGCATCGTATGCCTCCACTTCTAAGCTCTTTACAACACCCAAGCATTTTACTTTTTGATGGTTTGCCAATCTGATCCGAAACCCTGACACCCCAGCCACTGTGAGACCCATCTTCTCAACGCATGAATGTGTTATGACGCATATTTGGGCTCCGCCATCCACATAACCTTGTCCCAAATTTTTCCTTTTATGCCACACATCTACTATTGGACAAATGTCTGGTAGCTCGTCCATTGCCAACACCTTCACTGAACCTCTCTCTGGCTCTTTCTCCATTGGGTTAACCATCCTCTTCCACTGTCGCTTTAGCTTAGGCACCATCTCTATAAGTTGCCCAAAAGTAACATCTGCCTTCCTGCTCGTCAGATCCTCCCTCAAGTCATAGCTTAATTGCCCATCCCCTAGTGGAAAATCTGAAACATGAAACTTTCGACGAGCTCTCCTTTTCCTCTTGGCCTTGACATCCTCGCCTTCATGGCTCTTTCCTTTCTTCTTACTAGGACCTGGGGCACTTCTTCCTTCCTTATCCTCTGTGGTCCTCTTCCCAATAGGCATCACTAATGTATCCTCTAGCTTTGATGCGTTCTCCAAGGTGACTACACTTAGCACTTTTGTCTTTCCCTTTTCCTCCTGGGTCAGTCCACTGGTTCCTTCGTCTCCCTTAATTTCGATGCCATAATCATTTGACCTAGTTAGCACCTGTCTTGGCAATGGATACATGTCTCCCCCCATCCTTGGTGGCTTATCACATTGCGGGCTGATGTGACCCAACTCTCCACAATTATAACATGTGGGCGTCTGCCTCCAAAACCTACCATTGCTTTGTCCAACACCATTCCTAGGCCTTTCTTCACCTCCTGGCTGATTTGCAAACCTCCCTCGACCTCGATTATTTCCCACTTGACCTAGCATGTTTAGGCTGAGATTCTTCATCAAATCAACCACTTGCCTCATGTCTTGCCTTAGCCCATCATCTTGCACTGCTGTAGTGACCACTGTTGGCATAACCTGAGTAGTAACAGGAACCACTGGTTCATGATGAACCACTGACATGCGCCCTTGTAAAGACTCTATAGGCTGAAATTCAGACCTCATTGGCAAAGACTCCACCCCTAACTGGCTCATTTTCCTCAGCTTCCACTCTTTGTTCCTTGCTACCTCTAGTGCATCCTCATATGTCCTAGGCTTCTTTAGCTCCACTCTCCAACGTATATTCTCCCAAAGACCAGCCAAGAACCTGTCCTTCTTCATCATGTCAGGCGGGGGTACTTGTGGTGCTAAAGCCTTGCACATTCGCTCCCATGCCAATGAAAACTTACGTATGTACGCATCTACTGGCTCACCTTCCTTTTGCAACAAAGCCTGTACTTCTTGCCACACCTTGTCAGGATCTTCTATCTTCACAAACTCCACTTCCAACCCATGTCGTAGATTGTCCCAACTCAACCTTACAGGTGGATTAGCCACACGCAACTCCTCTTCAAATGCTTTAGACCAAACTCGTGCATCACTCTTCAAACAAATTTGGAGAAGGCGTAACATCTGCGCAGGGTCATGAATCTGGTTGCTAATGCAGGCAACCTCCATCTTTTCCAAAAATTCTTCCACATCTTCATCACTTCTTCCATGAAACTCCGGATAAGAGAAAGCCATGGCTAGAGAACCCCTTCAAACACACGTGCAAGAACCCAAAACTTTTCACTACCCAATCCCCAGAAACTTCAATGGAGCTCAGCTTTAGATGAGAACAAACACATGCACATCAAATGAGTTTTCATAGTTGATCATCGGAATTACAACAGGCAAAGGACATTCCAGGATCTCTCTCAATCTTCTTGGCCCAAACATAAAGACTATGCGCTGCTGGAAAAAGATCTTCCTGCACACATGAACATTAATCTGAATTCTTTGAGTTAAATGAAAAGGAGTGAACTGAGGGCCATTTTGATCATCCATTAAAGCCAACCATGAAGCTCCCAAGAAGGCACACCTGACTCATCCTCTGATTTTGCCAAAATTTCGACAGCATAACAGCATAAATGTCTCAAAAGACCAAAAAACCAACCATCATAACTTGGGAAAATTTCGACAGAGTTTCCCCAGAAGTAGAGCAGTAGGAACCCAAAATATAGACTGTATCTGTATGCATAAACTGCCAACAATATAACCCGAGCATCAAATAGGACTCACTAGTACATAGCCTATGGCGAGGTCACAAAAAGGGTGCTCCAGCTACCTGTATCACCGAAAGGATCTCTACATTTGAGAATCCCCCAGCTCAATAAAAACCTCACGCTATCGACCCTCACACGAAGGCTAATGCAAATCGCGTATAGTCAAGTCTCAGAAATGACTATCTTCCAGACCAAGTCTCAGAAATGGCTGGGACTGCCAAATACAACCAAGTATGGCTCCACAAATGCGTACAATGGCAGTTTCCACAAGTAACGTACAATTCAGCAGACAATGCGCTCAAATAGGCGCCAAGTGATGCATTCCCACAACAACTGCAAGTGACATCACTGCTAGTTTATCACTGTACTCCAGCTACCTGTACCTGTGTGAATCACCTGTACCTGTACCTGTCCCTGTACCTGTAACCTGTAATCTGCAACCTGTAATCCCGAATCTCGAAGCTTGAAGCTCGAAGCAGAAGGTACTCGAAGAGGATTCTCAGTGGGGGCACCAAAAGAATGTGAGCGGGATGAAAACACACGCAGCGCCTCTATAACGACCCGACACACACTCTTGGAAAGATACACACATACACACACTATGGGGCACCACTCGGCTTAGACAACACACCTGGCCGAGACAGGGAACACACCTCTGGAGTGAGAGGAGAGAGACTATCCACTTGCCCACTCCACACAGAGACACACACACACACACAAAAAAAAAAACTCAGCTCAAAAGAGGAGAACTTCTGATGTTTAGATAGAAATGAGCTTGGGCCAACACCAATGGGGCAAACAGCTCACATAATATGGGTAAAAGATACCAGATACAATCACAAATTGGAGAAGAAGCTTCACTCACCGGAGAAGATTACACAAAAAAATAGCAGAAAAAGAGTGAGGAATTTGGCAAAATGGACAGCGCCATCGCGTCCGGAACGGCCCAAAACCCCAGTCTACAATGTCAAAGTGCTCAAATCCGACCTCGGATGAGCAGTTTTCGGCCAAAACAGGCTCCAAAATGAGCAAAAACACAGCTACGGCTGTTCCTCCTCTCTTCTCCATGTTTTTTCTGGTCTTCTCTTTGTTTTTTCAGTTCCCACACTTAGCTTTATTAGTTGGGCACCCGTGGCCTTTTAGATGACCTCAAACGGACCCCGAACAGGCCAAAAACTGACCTCGCAGTGCATAGTTGTCACCTTTTTGCATCATTCGCACACCTGGCACTCAGCTTTTTTCCAATAATGCATCTCACCACCACGTGAAGTGGCCCCAAAAAGTGGTCCTAATGATGACCTTTCTGCATAACTCTCACCAGAAAACACCCACGTTGTGTCAGTCCTCATCCGCGTGCAAATATTGACCTCGTTCGCCCTCCTGACGCCACTAGATGCCATCTGACGCACCTGCTGACCTCACGTCGTCGGCCCGCGGATAGCTTCCTCGAGAATTTTTACGCGCTACCAACTTCACTTTATTGTAGAAAAAACACACTGGTACTAGTATCGGTGAAAATCGATGCACTATGTACATGTTGTCCTACCTGTACACATGTGGGCCCCACGTAACCACCTGGCTCTGGAAAATGGGCAATTCTTCATTTGATGCACCATGCATGTATATGTACATATGCGCAATCCCTTGCTCCAAAAAACTCCTGACAACGTGTTAAAAGGTGAGATGATTCAAAGCTTTGAGCTAGTTGTTGCTCCAAAAATTAGAGAACATATTAGGGTAATTAAAGATGGGCATGGGAGAAATTGGGAAGAACTCAAAGTAGCTTTAAAGGAGGAATATTTCATGGAGGACTCTAAGAGAGTGACCAAAAGGACATTCTTAGAATGGGTAGTCAAGCCAAAGCAAGGACTATCAATAACATAGCTACTTAGGGAATTTGAGCGACGCTATGCACAACTCACCGGATTAGAAAAGGCCACACTAGATTTAGAGAAGATAGATCTTTTCTTACAAGCTGTAGGTAAAGAGTTTCAAGAAAATTTGGAGCTTCTTCTTGAAGATAAAGATGTCGAGCAAGGACTAAAGACCTACTGGAATGAGGTTGAAGGTGTTGTCTCACTACTTGCCAAACAACAAAGAAGAAGGGACAAGATGGTAGTAAACACTACAAGTCCTTCCACCTCAACTTCTGACAAAATGGTAAAGCCTACTTTTATAGCTCCTAAGTTTGATGAGTCCATGCTAGATGAGCTTGTAAAGGGAATGCTTGACTTGAAGGTGAAGCTTGCAAAACTTGAAGAAAAACGCCAACCATTAGGGCCACTTCCTAGGCAAAAACAATAGCCCAAAGAAGGTTTTGTTAATAGATGTATTTGGTGTGATAGTACAGACCATGTAAGAAGGGATTGTGATAGTTTTAGTGATGCTTTGACAAAAGATGTTTTCTTTTTCAAGGATAGTAAAATTCACTTAAGAGAGACAGGTCTACCCTTGAGAACTAACTTTGGGAAGGGGGGAATGCAAACCTTAGTTGAAGATATGGCAGTTGACCATGCCACCTCTTCAGTTGAGGCAGCTACTTATGGAGTAAAAATTGAGCATCTTAGTGATGAAGAGGTGAGTGACCATGATGGTCGACTTTGGCCAAACGTCATGCAATTAGCTAAAAAGGGAAAGCTTACAAAAGAGATTCTACATGAAGCAGGTGATTGCATACGTCTAGAAACAGGGTGGAGTGATTCAGTGGATTCAATGTCTGTCCATGCCTATATTACAAACTGCCAAAGCCATGAAGCCATTGTAGAAGAAAAGTGTAGGCGTGAAAATGGTAATGAAGGGCCTTCAAAAAGAGCTACAAGAAGCTTCACCCTTACCACCCAACAACAGGGAAAAGATTGAGTGAGTTGCTTTGCAACCAAGTTTGAGGAATCCTAAAAAGATTGGGCACACCTTCACAAAGGAGTCTTTTCAAGAGTAGCAGATTGGTTGCAAGGAGTTTCTAACACAAAGGAAACAAAGTTCTTTAAAGAAATGCTTTCAAAGCATGGTATGAGATAGAATGTGTTGATCCTTCTATTGTAGCTCCTATGGTAATTTTTACAATACCTCATGTGCCTTGGAATCTGCGGCCTATTCCGGTTCCAAAAGGCTCATTTGTCCAAGTTAGTAGAGCTATTGAATGAAAAGACCAAAATGGAGATTTTGGAGCCTTCTTGTGCTCCATACTCAAACAGGTGGTTCACAGTTCCAAAGAAGAATGGTGCTCTACGCTTTATCCAAGATATGCAAACAGTGAACAAGGTGACAATTAGAAATGTAGGTATAGGACCGATTGTGGATCAGTTTGCAGAGGCGTTTGTAGGGAGGGAAATCTACTCAATGGGGGACCTCTACTCAAGGTATGATAATTCGGCTTGCAATAGAAATCAGAGACTTGACAACCATGAGGACACCTTTAGGTTTGGTAAGAATTTGTACCTTGCCATAGGGGAGCAACCAACTCGGTTGCACATATAATGAATGAGATGAATAAGGTCTACGTGGCTTTATTCCTCAAATCACAATGCCTTTTCATTGCTGATTTTCCTAACAAAGGATGTGAATAAATTGAGAAAGTTGAAGCTTTGGATCTCATGGTATGTCGCAAGTTTGTGGTAAATCACGTAAATGATTGTGATAAAATTTTGTCTAGGTTGGAAGAAGTAAATCTTACTTTTTCAGGAAAAAATCTATGTTTGGTGTCAATGAAGTGCTCATTGTGGGACACATGTGCGGGCCATATGGTAGGAAACCTTGTCCAACAAAGGTAGATGCCATCCAAAGAATGAAAGAAACATGCACTAGCATCACTGAGGTTATAAGGTTTCTGGGAGCATGTGTCTTTTATGATATTTGGATTCCACATTATGCACATGTAGCTGATTCTCTTTATCAATTGATTAGAAAGAATCAAAACTTTAAATGGATAGAAGCGCATGTAAAATCGATGAAAAAGCTAAAGAAGTTGCTCCAATCAACACCAACTCTGAAAAAGGTAGACTATGTGTGTAAAAGGCCAGTAATTGTGACAGTAGACACCAGTCCTACAGGAATTGGATGGGCAATAGGGCAAGATGATGATGAAGGAAATAGGTATGTGGTGAGATTTGGAGCAAAGGTACTAAGTGCTCGCCAAAGAAACTATCCACATATAAAGAGAGAGACATGGGGTAGGGTTACAGCCTTGAAAAATGAAAAAGAGTACCTAATTGGTGCATGTGTAGTTGTAGAAACAGATTGTCTACCAATTCTTGGGGATGATTACAAGCTGCTCAATGCCAGACATTGCTATGTTACGGTGGATTTCCTACATTAAGTCCTTAAATCCCAAGTTTAAGCACATTGCAGGTAAAGACAATACAGTGGTAGATATGCTATCAAGGGCAAGGTATGAAGATGATTCACAGATGATTGACGGGGGAGACGATGTAGGCATAAAGATTCTATCTCTCATGTCAAATGTAACAATGTCTGCATAACTAATCCACTTGAATTGTTCTTCAAAGAGATTTATGAAGGTGATTGGCTTCTTATTCGAAGCTACTTGAGTACTCTAGCAAAACAGGATGATTGGTCTGAACAAGAATGCAGGAGGATATGCAGGAAAGTATATGGGTACTTTTTGAGGGATGGTTACTTGTGGAAGCATCCTAAACCAAAGGGTGCTACACCACAAAGGGTTATATGTAAAAGAGAGACTCAAGTAAAGCTCATGCAAGAGTTTCATGAGAGTCTATGGATTGGACACAGGGGTGTGTGGGAAATCTTCTCCAAGTTGAAAGAAAAATAACGGTGGAAGGGTATCTATAAAGATGTATCTCAATTTGTAGAGTTGTCTGTAACTTGTCAAATGTATTCAAATGCCCGACATCGTGATGGATTGCACCCTACATATCCACTAGCCATGCACTATAAATGGGTTGTGGATCTAGTCACAATGCCTTTAGGACTTTGGAAGATGAGATACTTAGGTTTTGCACAAGAGGGCCTAGCTAACCAGGTTGAAAGACAAGCATTAAGAGCTAAAAACACAGAAGCTGTATGCAATTATTCCTTCTTGATGACGTGATTTGTTGTTATGGTTGTGTGGGAAAGATCATTGCAGATAGATGTGAGCTGGATGTCGAGGAAGCAAGGGAGTTCTTTTCTAGATTAGGAATCAAGATTTTTCTTACTACAGCATACAACCCTGAAGGCAATGGAAAGATTGAAAGAGGGCATCCTCCTATCATAAAAGCTTTGGCCAAGGCTTGTGAAGGAAGAGTTGGTGAGTGGCCTGTTGAAATTAGGGTTGCAGGAAAACACACACAGCTTGGAGAAGATGAAGGAAGCTCAAGGCACACAATAGAGAGTGTATTACTTAGTGTGCAATGGAAAGATAGATAGCCCTAGAGTGATGGGCATATATACAATGCACGAGGGGAAAAACCTCCTAAAGAGGGAAAAAATGCCTTGGCAGTCCTAGTGTGTTCACACACATCACTACCACATGTATATGGTAACAAATCCCCCCTGGAGTGATGCGGTGAACGAGAGCTAGCACATGAGTAAAGGGAAGTGCCATGCCCTGAGAACATGATCAGTCCACAAAGAGGAGTAAGCCCAAAGCTTTGCGGAAAGCTTCGAGCTTCTCACGAGACAATGCCTTTTTGAAAAGATCTGCAAGGTTGTCCTATGTTGGCACATAAGCCAAGCTGATCTCTCCTTCTGAGAGCCTCTCCTTGACATAGTGGTAATGCACCTCTATGTGCTTTTTGTGAGCATGAAAAATTGGGTTCCTCGCAACTGCAAATGCACTCTCATTGTCAGTGTAGATAGTGTTGGCAGTGTCATGTCCAACACCAAAATCAGCCACCATAAGGCATTTGAGCCATACACACTCAATCGTTGAAGACTACAATCAGCCTCACGACTAGAAGTGGCCACACTAGGTTGCTTCTTGCTCAACCATGATATACATGAACTGCCAAGTATGAAACAAAAACCACTTGTGGACACTCGCATGTCAAAACAACCAGCCCAATCTGAGTCCGAAAAATCATGTAAGTCTGGCGGCAATGATCCCCCCTTGGGATAAAACAAGCCAAGATGTAAAGTGCCACTAAGGTAGCCGAAAATTGTCTTGGTAGCCTGCCAATGCTTAGACCCTGGGCTATGCATAAATATGATGACTTGTGAGACTACAAACTGAATATCCGGCCTCGTGTTGCATACATAAATGAGGCATCCAACAATAATTTGGTAAAGAGTGACATCTGCAGGATCACCAGCATCATGAAGACTCAATTTTAAACCTGTTTCCATGGGAGTGACAATAGGTTTGCAATCCTCAAGTCCAAACTTACATAGCAATGTCTCTATGTAACTTTTCTGACACAAGGTATTACCAACATCACACTGCTTAACTATATGCCCAAGTAATGATGCAGCAGTCCCAAATATTTCATCTTGAAAGTAGCATTCAAATTAGCCTTAAATTCAACAATATATCTCTCATTTGGTCCAGTGATCAGCAAATCATCTAGATAAAGAACCACAATGAGAAGTACATCACCCTCACGCTTTACATACAATGTGCTTTCTATTGGACTGTTACAAAAGCCTCGTTTGACCAAATGAGTGTCAGCTTTCTCATACCAAGCACGAGGAGATTGCTTCAACCCATACAAAGCCTTCTTACATCTGCACACTTTGTCCTCTTGTTCTTTCTTGACAAAATCGCGAGGTTGCGTTACATAAACTTCCTCAAATATGTCACCATTCAAGAAAGCAGTAACAATGTCTGATTGATGTACATCTCAACCAAAATGAGCTGCCAATGCACATAGAAAATCCACAGTAGTCATACGACAAGTGGGAGCAAAAGTCTCTTCATAATCTATGCCTTTTTGCTATGCATAACCCTTTGCAACAAGTCGAGCCTTATGGCGATTGATGTCACCATCTGGCTTGCGTTTCAACTTGTAAACCCACTTTGTACCAATGGCCTTTTTGCCAGGAGGCAAATCACATAAAGTCCATGTGTCATTCTCTATAAGTGCATTGTATTCTGATTGCATGGCAACCATCCAATTTTTTGAATTTTGTGCTTCATCAAAAGACAGAGGTTCCTCAACATCATGTAAGCTAGACATAGCCAAAGCATAACAACCTGATGCATAAGATGATGCATGCCCAGAGTCTGAACGAGTACGACTAGACAAAGGTGCATCCAATTTACAGTCACGCAATGTAAGCATCAACCATTTTGGCATACCTCTAGCCTGCTCATTTTCAAACCTTTCCTCATCAAGTACATTATATACATCTGCATCAGTAATAGGCTGATTTGTAACATTTTCGAAAACCCCCATAGGCTGTACATTTGCCTCATTGGAATTTACATTCGAACTTCCACCACTGAAAAGAGGCAACAAAGTGTCATAAATGTCATGTGAGCTTACATTACTGTTTCTAGTACATGACAGCAAGGGCTGAACAGAATATTCCACAAAGACTACATCCCGTGAAACCAAAATACGCTTTGTTTGTGGATGATACAACTTGTAACCTTTGCTTTCATCACTATAATCAACAAAAATATATTTGACAGTCTTATCATCCAATTTTTTGTGTTGTGTTTGTGGCACCAAAGCATATGCCAAACAACCAAAAACACGCATGTGCTCAATAGAAGGCTTTCTATCATGCCATGTTTCATATGGAGTAATAGACTGCAAAGCTTTCGTAGGACACATGTTAAGTACATAAGTGGCACACATGATGGCCTCAAACCAAAAAGAATGCGTCAAAGCTTGACTTTTGACCATACATCGTGCCATTTCTGTAAGTGACATTTTTTTCCTCTCAGCAACACCACTTTGCTGAGGTGTATAAGGCACTGTACATTGGTGTTTTATCCCACGACTAGCCAGAAATGCATTAAATTCATGAGACATATACTCCCCCACTTGATCGGAACAAAGGGTGTCCATAATACATTTTGATACATTTTCAGCCATAGCTAGAAATTGTTTAAAGCACATAAAAACTTCGGACTTCGCTTTTAAGTGAAAATACCCATGCATGCCTGGAGTAATCATCAATGAAAGTCACAAAGTAAAGGTAATTTCCCAAGGACGGAGTTTGCCTGGGCCCACAAACATCACTATGCACAAGCTGCAAACATCACTATGCACAAGCTGCAACCTGCATGTGGGTGGCCCTTGCCGAACCGTCCTTTGGAAACTTTGAACGCTGCATCTTACCCAAAATACAGCCTTCACAAACATGTTTGACAGGTGCTTCAAGAGGCGGCAGAGAAGCAACAATATCAGATTTCTACAAATGCAACAAACTGGCAAAATTCAGATGCCCAAAACGTGCATGCCACAGTTTTGGATCTGAAACAGCCCTTGAATCTGTAACTGCATTTGCAAAAATTTGTCCACACTTGTCATACAAAGTGAGCTTATACATCCCACGACACAAAAGGCCAGATGTAACAATTTCATCACCAAAACTGAGATCATGAACTGTACATCTATTATTCACAAATTTGACTACAAGTCAAAGTCTAGCAAGTGCAGATACAGACAAAAGATTCTTCTTGATCCTAGGTACATAAAGTGCATCAACAAGTGTGGAAAAACTGTCATTTGCAGCAGTAAGCACAATCTTTCCAACCCCCTGAACCGGATAAGAGGCCTTGTTGGCACAAGTTACTGAATTCCCATGAGGGACATAATCGAGAGAGGTGAACAATTCATGATGTGAGGTAATGTGCTTTGTAGCACCATTGTCAAAATACTACACATGTGAATCTATAGCAACTGACATGCATGCATCATGGACAACAGGATTGTAAGTGCACTCTGCACTAAAAGCCCATTTTGCATCAACATCAGCATCACAGTCTCCTTTCACAGAAGACTCAACAATGGCTGCATTTGTAGTGGAACCAGCATTTGCAGTGGAACCACCCTCTTTCTTCTTAGCCTCTTTGGCCTTCAACTTAGGACACTGCTTGATCAAGTGATCATCAGCTTTACAATAATGGCAACGCATCTTCTTTTTTCCCTTATCACGAGAATTTCCAGACGAATTGTTGTCAGTAGAAGCATTAAGAACAGATGATTTTCCACTCGCAGAAGAACCATAAGAAGTGGTTGCATTGATGTTACCGTCCTTTCTTTGAGAAGCAATAAAAGCATGTTCAACTGCACGCTGTCTAGTCCTATTTTTTCTGGAAAGTGACTCTTGCAACAGCAATGTGCACAATGCATCAAACTTGACAACTTCACGATTTCCTTGGGTCATAAGTCTCCAAGTACTAGCAAAAGTCTGGTAAGGCATCAAGAATAGTCTGCACAAGGGACCTATATGAAATGACTTCACCTGCAGAAATAAGTTTCTCATTGAGATCCTTGACACCAGCAAGGAAAGTTTCCATATCATCTTCCTCATGCATAATCTTTGACTCCAGTTCTTTACACAGCAATGCAATTGCCTCATTCTGACTTGCATAAAGACCAGCCAGAATATCCCAAGCTTGTTTTGTAGATTTCATTGAACGAATGTGAGGAGTAATGGTGCGCTTCACAGACAACGCAGTCAATGCATGAGCCTGTGTATCCTTTACATCCCAACAAGCTTGTTCTGCTGTAGGCAAAACAACTCTTACAGCAGCAATCCGTGCAGCAAGACCTGCAACATCCTCAACATCGCCTACATCCTCAGAACCAGGGCATACATCAATGCCCTGCACAATATTCCAAACTCCCTTTGACACAAGAACATGTTGCATCATGTAAGCCCACATAGGGTAATTGTTCCCATCCAATCTGTCCTCATCAACAAACATCTTGAACACAGCTTTGTTGTTGCCAGCCATGGTAAATGCTGCACCCGATGTGAAAACTGTCCGAAAAGAGGAGAAATGAAGTGGGAACAATACGTGCTATATAGCAAAAACCGTAGAAGACTATAAGGCACCTGTTATGCAAAAAAGGCACTGACAAAAAATCTTCACAAAATGACAAAATAGACTGTGCAGTACTGCTTGTAGTGGAAATGGAGGCCAAAATGAGCCCAAATCAAAAATCTGAGCAGATTAAGCTCTACAAGCTATCCCAAAATTTTTGTCGACCTACAAACGCTCGCCAAAGCTCATTGAAATCGAAGAAAGTGGGCAAGCGTGTGCTGGAGCTGCTGGCGACTAAGCCCGGGAGGATGCAACCTGCTCTGATACCAATTGTTGGAATTAGGGTTGCAAGAAAACACACACAACTTGGAGAAGATGAAGGAAGCTCAAGGCACACAATAGAGAGTGTATTACTTAGTGTGCAATGGAAAAATAGATAGCCCTAGAGTGATGGGCCTATATACAATGCATGGGGGGGAAAACCTCCTAAAGAGGGAAAAAATGCCCGGACGGTCCTGATGTGTTCACACACATCACTACCACATATATATGGTAACATGGCCAAAATTGTTGCCATATGCTTTATGGATTAATTGTACAACACATAGCTCAGTAATTGGCTATATGCCTACGGAGCTGATGTATGGTCAAAATCCAATGATGCCAATTGAAGATACAATTCCCACATGGAATATACTACCTTGGCAAGAGGGGCTTAGTAGCAGGGAAGGTCTCCTTGCATTGCACATAAGACAACTAGAGAGAAGACCTGGAGACATTGAGACTGCAAAAGAACGACTCAAAAATGTAAGGTTGAAAAACAAGGACTACTTTGATAAAAGCGACATCAGCTCAGGAGTAAAGCAATTGACAAAGGTGATTGGATTTGAGTGTATGATAATAGCCTCAATAACTAGCACATAGTCATGCGTAAGTTCTCAAAAACATGGTTTGGACCGTATGCTGTAAAGCATGTGTATGAAAATGCTACTTACAATTTGTTTGAACTAAATGGTGCAAAAGTAAATATTCCCATTGTTGGAAAAAGGATCAAAGTGTTTAAAAGAAGAGGAGACAGTGATCCAGAAGATATTGAGGAGGAAGAAGAGCAAAACACGCGTGAAGATCAAAGTGAGGATGAAGCATTGGAAGCTATCAATGGAGATGAAATCATGGAAGATCTACAAGGGAATGAAACTGCAGAAAGTCATATGTGGCAGATAACAAAGGATGTGCAGGTTTAGAGGGGGGGTGGATGTCATGTTGGGACATGTACATAGTGGGAACGAATGCTACAAGATCTAACTTGCAACTTTTTAGATACATAAGTATATTTTCTATAATGTACATATGCATATCTAAGTATAATAATAAGCTTTCTATCTCATCCTGTTATTTATTTCAAGGGTAACATATTCTTAATTTATCATCAAAAAGTACTTTGGGAAAAGCTCCAATAGCTCCGTCTCTTTAACTTGGGACAAAAAGCATTGGTTCTTTCTTTCTACTATCTCATTATCATCTCACACCCTAGCTAGATCCTACATCTAGGGTAACTTTCAATATATATATATTCTATGTATTATATATATATATTTATTTATTTATTTAAATAGCTACTATAAAGGAATCAAATCCTAGTGAGACACTAGCTTGCATGATTTTCAAAGATCACTTATTTCAATGCATTATTAAGAGGATGCTTACAAACCTTTGTAAGGAGGAATGTCATGCTTTCATATTACATGAGGTATCCATTGGAATTAAATGAAATTCTAAGCTAAGGGGACCACAATAAAACTTTTGTTGCCAAAAATGTATCCTATTTTGATGATTTTTTTACACAAGGTTCTAATCCAAATTTGAAAAAGTATATATCGTAGCTTATGAGTTTTACTTTTTTATTTGGAGCCACGGTTGAGGAGATATGATCAAAAAATCTGCCCACATCATGCAGGGACGGCTCGTTTCAAACTTTGCCAATTCCTGTTCACACTGGCTCTTCTAATTCTTGTGTAACCCTTGGGGGTTCCCTTCACCTATAAAAGGAGACCTCTTCTTTCTTGAAAATCATTCATGAGGGAGTGAGAGTAGTAATGCCTAATTGTACTTAGCCATAAACATAAGCGTAAGCCTACATTTACCTCCTAGAGGAAGACTAGCCAATCTTGTAAGCTATCCTTGGAGGATAAATTCTAATCAAAGAAGGAATTGAACTTGGTGCATCAATCAAAGCTTGAAGTCTTCCATACTCTTCTCTCTCCATCAAAATAGTGAATAACTCCCGAAGAGTTTGTCAAGTAAGATGTGTTTTACTTTCATATTTTGTTGGTTTCTTGTTGTTTTCTTTTTCATCTATAATCCAACATATATCTCTAATTTCATCTCCCTCTCCAATCAAATCTATCTCTCTCACTCTTAGAAAGTCATTCTCTCTACAAATTCTAGGTTCTCCTTGCTGCAGGTACATCTCTCCCCGTAGTATCCTTATTGCCTACGGGCAAGAATAGGGCTTGGGAGGAAAATTCTCTTTCTTCACTTCTCTCATATCTACATTTTGCACATACTAGAGTTATCCTAAATGAATAATCCACATGATGTGAATTTCTATCGCTTCCACTCTGTGCGATCTATTACAATTAACGTATGTGAATTAGCCGTAAAATACACTTTCAACAACGTATAGTGTTTCTCTTTGGCCCAAAAAGGCTCAATGAAAGACTTCTTTCACCAAATCCCATAATACTCCCCCTTATAGACTATAACTTTTCTTTTGACGTAAGTGTAGCTATATTACTACGAACCAAGAGGATTTGTACACACAATTAATCCCAATCACTAGACAAAACATATATTATGATAAGCACAAAATTACAATTCCAAAGAACAATTTGTAGCATGTTTGATCGGCAAGATTGAACACCATTAACTCATCTATTAACCCTTTCATATTACCCATGAGACAATACAACTATTGCCTTGATGTTTTCATCTTTGTGTTGTTTTGATATGCTCTTTTGTGTTCTTTTTTTTGTGAGTGCAAGAGAGAAAGAGTGGGGCTTCTTTGATTGCACTTCCTTCTAAACCTTACACTTCATGGCATCTATGATATAACTTCGATAGTTTTTTTTGGAGTTCTCTCACAAACTCTTACAGCCAAAAACCCGGTGCTTTCCTAGCAAGACCGCAAACTTCTTGACAATGTGCTGTCTGTAGCACAGATCCAAGGAGGAGCCACTGACGGGAGGGGCATCGTCTGCAGAGGAGAGATGTCGAGGTGTTGGAGAGAAGCTTTAGGGCCAAAACGCAATCAACGAGTAATTGTAGTTGAGATCAAAGGGTTGTTTGCAGAGATCCATGAGGAGGAGCGAACGTAGAGCCATCAAACGATCAGAGAGGCAAATACGGCGAGTAGAAGGGGGATGAGAGGAATTGTCATTGAGCAAGCTTTTTGCGAGGGCGACAAGGAGGAGAAGCAACGTGCTGGGAAGGAGGAATCGGTGCATTGTAGGAGTAGGGGAAGTTGGCGGAGTGAACAAAGGCTTTCTTTTGTTGTGTAAGGAGGCAAAGGGTGTTGCGACTTCTACAGAAGGAGAAGGGAGACAGCGGCACCAAAAAAAAATGAGCCTCATTGTCACTATAACCACCGATTCCTTCCTTGCAGGCATCCCTTCTGTCTTAATCTCCTCATGGCTTCCTGCCAACTTCTACCCTGATAGAGTTTTCCTTAACATCATCAAAACCCTATTAGACAGAGAGAAGATTGAAGCTGAATGTAGGAAGGTGGCATCACGCGAGCAACTTTAGGGTTCAAGGCGGCATAACAGAACGAAGAAAAAGGACGAGCAGAGGAAGAGTTATGAGGTTTATTAAAAAACAAACATTATTATTTTAAAGATAAGAAGATCTCATTCTCATGCTAGTTCACAGTTTTACAAGGCGACATAGAAACTGCTGAAGGTTTTTAAAAAAAGCATCAAATAGTTAATAGTTGAGAAGATTGAAAGGGGCTTTTGACGGTAAGGAGAAAAGCTTGAATACAAAGAAGCAGGAGAAGTCAATGAAACGGATAGTGCGAGTTAAAGGAAGAGCAAGGCGAGATACAACTATTCTCGTGCTTTGGTTATAAAGGGCACCGTTTCTTATGCTTATTGCCCATGTTTAAGGAGATTGTTAGATTCCTTGGTTTTTGGTTGTAGTTAGTTCTAACCGAACTTTAAGTTGACAGTAATTAAAAATAGAGTTCCAAAGTGTCTCTTGGGAGATATTATTTTGTGTCATTTCTCTCACTAGTTCCCACAGTAGGCAACCCGGTGTTGATCTCGGCTCACTAACCGCACCTATTTTTTCCCAACAACGCCTTTCATGAAGATTTTCAACGAGGAAAATATGCAAAAATTTGAAGCACGCCTTCAAACACTGTTTTGAAAGAGCATGAAGGTGTATCCCCAACCATGATACCCTTCAATGGATTATGGAGTTCGCAATCATTGCCGATGATCTACATTCCAATGGTACCCCCAGATGGATGGAACATAGCACATACCGTGTATGGCAAAGAGCAATTTGTGATGACCATGACGACCAAGGCAAAAAGCGTCCAATGGTACCCCCAAATGGATGGAACATAGCACGTACAGTGTATGGCAAAGAGCAGTTTGTGATGACCATGGCGACCAAGGCAAAAAGCATCTCCTTGAGGTCTTGGATCAACCTAAGAAGCTAGAGGGTATCGAAATATTCCTTTCACCGAAATATTATGGCCGGACGGCGACCGAAAAGTGGTTGAAAAATGGCTGGTTGATTGACTGGTTGGCCGGTGCTGATGGTCGGAAGTCAATGGCCAGTGGATGATTTCAAAGGCGGACTTGTCTTCTCAAGGGCGGCCACACATGGGTGCGTTGGAAAGTCCAACTTGGACTTGTCTACACAAGGGAGGCTACACACGGCTGCCTCCCATGAGAGAGGGCAACCCTATTGGCCTATAAAAGAAGGCCTCTTCTACACACAAAACGCATTGTGGTGAATTGTGAAGTTGATGTGAGGTGGTGAGAGTGAAGCAAGGCGGCAGCTCCATAAGGGTATAATCCCTTTGTAACCTACTTCTACTTTGAAGTACTAAAGCCATTGAGTGACTGCTTTTCTGTGGATGTAGCCCACATTGGATGAACCACGTATATTGTGCTCTCTCTCTCTCTCTCTCTCTCTCTCTCTCTCTCTCTCTCTCTCTCTCTCTCTCTCTAATCTATAATCTCTCATGTGTGAAAAATTATCTCTCTCCAGTAAGTAAGCTACTCTATTATCTACTTAGCTACGTCCTATTTTCTAATAATTGGTATCAGAGCAAGGTGTGCTGATAGTAGCTAAAGTATCTCAAGGAAAATATTCCTTGAATTGAGTGGGAGTAATGGCGGAGGAAGGGAAGCTCAAGATCAAGAAGTTCAATGGCAAAAACTAGCAACACTAGAAGATGCAAATTGAAGACTATCTCTACCAAAAGGACCTTTATTTTCCACTGGGCGGTCTTGCGAAGAAGCCCGCAATGATGGAAGATGAAGCTTGGATTTTCCTTGACCGAAAGGCATTAGGAACAATCCGATTAACCTTGGCTTCAACGGTGGCCTTCAACATTTTGGAGATGAAGACCACGGAGGACTTAATGAAGTCACTTGACGACCTCTACAAGAAACCATCGACATCCAATAAGGCATTTCTCATGAAGCGCTTGTTCAATCTAAAAATGGAAGAGAATGGTTCAATTGCAGAACACCTAAACGACTTTAACACCAACATGAGTCAGCTTCGATCGATGAAGGTCAATTTTGACGACGAAGTGCGAACCCTCCTTATACCATCGTCTTTACCGGATAGTTGGGACAGTCTTGTGATGGTTGTAAGTAACTTTGTCTCTGACACAAAGACTCTTAAGTTTGACGACGTTGTGGGTGTTCTCCTAAGCGAGGAAATGCGAAGGAGAATCACAGTTGAATCATCAAGTGCTGCACTGTCAGCGAAAATGAGGGGAAGATTGAAGGAGAGGTTCAAAAGCCAAAAGGATTGTAATCACTCAAGGTAGAGCAAGTCACACACAAAGTCAACTCTTGAATATTGGAATTGCAGCAATAAGAGCCACGTCAATAAGGATTGCTGGTCCAAGAAGAAGAAGGAGTCGGAGTCTCAAGACAACAAGCCAACATCGGACGCCAATGTGGCATGTAAAGTAGAGCAAAATGCTCTAATTCTCTCATTAGACAACGTGTTTAATTCCTGGATAGTAGACTCCAAGGCTTCATTCCATGCAACACCGCACAAGCAACATTTCCAAGATTACACCAAAGGTAATTTTGGGTATGTATACTTGGGAGATGATGAAGCTTGTGAAATTGTTGGGAAAGGTACAGTTTGTGTCAAAACTGCTAATGGAAATGAATGGAAGCTTAAAGATGTTAGGCATATTCCTTCTCATCACAAAAATTCGATCTCTACAAAACAATTGGACGATGAAGGCCACAACATTGCATCCGGAAACAAACGTTGGAAGATCTCAAAGAGATCTTTGGTGGTTGCCAAAGGAGAAAAGGTTGGTACACTTTACTTGTGTACTATCAACATGCAATTTTCAACTTGTGCAATAACTATAGAAGTCGATAGTGCGGCGTGGCACTATCGGCTTGGGCATATAAGTGCCATAGGAATGAAAATCCTTCAATCAAATAATATTCTACTAGGTTTGAAAGAAGTGGATTTAGAGTTCTGTGAAGATTGTGTTTACAGTAAACAAAAGAGGGTAAAATTTCAAAATGTAAAAAAAATGAAAGAAAATATACAAAACTTGACTTGGTTCATTCTGATGTTTGGGGTCCTGCAAGTACACCATCCCTTGGTGGCTCGTTGTACTATATAAAATTCATAGATGATGTGACTAAAAAAACATGGGTTTATGTAATGAAGAATAAATCCGATGTGTTTTCCATATTTCAAAGGTGGAAAGCCTTAGTGGAGGTTAAATGCCTCAGATCTGACGATGAAGATGAATATTGCAGCCAAGCTTTTGAAATCTTTTGTGCTAGCAATGGCATTTGGAGGCAAATAACAACCCCAAGGACACCTCAACAAAATGGAATTTTGAAAAGAATGAACAGGACAATTATGGAGCAAGCACGAATCATGCAGCTACATGCAGGCCTATCGCTTGAGCTTTGGGCAAAAGCAGCAAGCTATGCAACACGAATCCAAAGAAGAATGGATGAAGAGCATGCAAGTGGAGATGGACTCATTGCATCATAACCAAACATGGGAGTTGGTTGAGTTGCCTAAAGGTAAGTGAGCACTCTAGAACAAATGGGTGTACAAGCATGGCATGATGTATGGTCAAGAGTCAAGCTTTGCCACATTCGTTTTGGCTTGGGGCTATCATGCGTGCTACCTATGTACTTACCAGGTGTCCTACAAAAGCTTTGCAATCTTTTACCCCTTTTGAAGCATGGCATGATAAGCCATCTATTAATCACACGTGCGTTTTTGATTGTTTGGCTTATGCTTTGCTACCACAGACACAACGAAGGAAACTCGATGATAAGGCTATCGAATGCATTTTTGCTGGTTACAGTATTAAAAGCAAAGGCTATTGGTTGTACCATCCGCAAACAAAATGTATCTTGGTTTCACAAGATGTTGCGTTTGTGGAAGATTCTATTCAGCCCTTATTGTCATGTATTAAAGACAATAATGTAAGCTCATAGGAGATTTATGACAGTTTGTTGCCTCTTTTCAATGGTGGAAACTTGAATGTAAATTCCAATGAGGCAAAAATGTACATCCTATGGGCATTTCCAAAAATGCTATGTGTCAGCCTATTATTAATTCAAATATACATGATGTACTCGGGTGAAAGGATGAGAATGAGCAGGCTAGAGGTATGCCAAAATGGTTGGAGCATATTTTGTGTGACTGGTAAATTGAATGCACCTTTGTTTAGTCGTACTCATTCAGGTTCTTGCCATGCATCTTATGCATCAAATTGCTATGCTTTGATTGTTTCTAGTTTATGTGATGCCGAGGAACCTTTGTCTTTTGATGAAGCACAAAATTTTGAAAATTGGATGGCTGCCATTCGATCAGAATATGATGCACTTGTAGAAAATAACACATGGAATTTATGTGATTTGCCTCCTGGTAAAAAGGCCATTGATACAAAGTGGGTTTACAAGTTGAAACATTGGATAGGGGGAAAGGAGAATACACCTGGACACAACACATTTGCCTCTCTATATCCTAGATACTCATTACACCCCAATCCACTAGAGTTCACCTTCAAAACACACACAATCCACATGCAATTCATTGTCTTCATGCATACCAATACACACACACTTTGCACAATCGATTGATAGCACACCACACCAGTTTTTCCGTTTTACAACCTTCACACAACACACCCCGCTCTCTCTTTCTCTCTCACACACACAAGGGCCCGTGGAGGTGCACACATCTCTCATACCATGAAAGGGCAAGGGAACTGAACATGCTCATCACCACCCAACCATGCCCTATATAGGCCCTTGGCCTTCTAAATATAGGGACCCCCTTGACTTCATGTCCGTCCTGGCCCTTGGCCCGGACTAGTCCTACCCTTGTCCTGACATCACTCCCCCCTTGGAGAAGCGTTTTCGTCCGCGAAAACACAAGTGATGGTATCTTCATAAGAACACTAATGTTTTCTACCGTAACATCCCACATGGATCCAACGGTTCATTTGAGCGGAACCCGGTTCACTAGGAGGTTCAATGAAACCAAGAGTAACATCTTGATTTTCTACATTGTTGTCCCTTTGTAACCATCTGATGGTACCGGTTCCTATCCAAACATAGTGTGTAGACTCCATTTAGAACGCTCATGAGCATGGTAAACGAGTTTATCACAACATAGGTGTACCAAAAAGAGTACCTCTGAAGGGGATTGGGGAGCACCACAGATGGAGAGTGAGAGAGAAGGAGACACACGACACACAGATATGGGTGGGGAGACTCAAAAGAGTGAGCAGCCCCCTATACACTTATGCTATGTATAAGGTATACAAGTCAGTGGGCGCCCAGACTCTGGGCGACCGGGCAAGGCACACGCGCCTATACCCCAACAACCTCCCACTTAAAGGCGACTGTGCCTTTAAGCAAGAGAACCTAGTCTAAAGACTACAAAAGGCGAGAGAAAACCACTCTCAACCGATGCCCACTGGCTGGCTGTGATCGTGTGCATCCGGCTGTCCTTCTCCCGTGTAAGTCCATACACCACCAGACGTACCGCACACATACTGCAAGTATGTACGCAATACCTGCATATCTCCCTCGTGCACTATGCCATCATCAGTCAACAAACGACTGACAACCCCAACTGCAAATGCTCCCACTGCAGCTGCGATATCCGGTCTCAAGATCAACATCTCATACATGAGACCACCGAATGCTGATGCAATGCTAGCGGGCCCTGCTAGCTCTACGGAGCATGCATCAACATATATATCCCTGGCAATAGGCATCTCTGACTGACAAGGCGTGTCAGCCACATGCATCTCCTGACTATCCACAAAAGATACATCAACCTGTCGTGCAACCTCAGAGAAAACCAGCTGCTCTAGATGTCTGCTGGAAGACATATCCTGCACAACTATATCCCCATGCTCACTGTCGAGCATAGAAAGGAATGACTGCATAATCGCTGACATCTCAGTCTCCTCTGCAATCATCCACTGCAAACATGACCACTCAATCTACTGTGACTCACTAGAGCTCTCATGCTCTAACTCCGTATGCATAGACTCTTGCACAACATCCTCCTGTCGTGACTCACTAGAGCAAGACCGCTCTACCTGTCTATCGTGCATAGAAGTATCTCGCACAACTGACTCTCTGCTTTGCTCAGTCACTAGCAAAGCATGCATGTCTGACTCTGTCACCTCTCTATGTGACTGCTCAAGTCGTGCCCCAACTGTGTGCACAACGAGCTCACTACTCTGCACTCCATGCAAAGCATCCTGCAACCCACAAGCAAAAGAGACTCGCCTGCTCTCTCGCTATCTACCTAGCTGCATGATCACAGAGACAACACCGTCTCTCCCGTGATCCACATGCAATGGGTAACCTGTACCACTCCTGGCACCTCTCGCAATCACTAACGAACCCAAATGCATCACAAAATCTCGCTCTCGTAGCGAAATCTGACATCCACAATCTCTAAGCTGACCAATCGAGATCAAACTCACTGTCAAATCTGGTACATAGCGCACATGTCGTAATAAGTAAGATGCACCACTCGGTAATGAGAGTCTCACATCTCCTGCGCCTACTATCGCATGCACCGATCCATCTGTCAAACGTACACTGCAAAGCATCCCGCTAGAATAGCTACAAAACCATGCACGATGCGGCGTGACATGAAACATAGCATCTGCGTCTAGCAACCACTGCGAAGGGAGTGCACTATCCACATGTATAGCATCTCGTGCATAGCTCGAGGTAAAAGTGACATCCCCGTCACTAGTATACTCCGACACTACATCTACCTCAACTGTCAAAGCAACTGAGTCCATGGCATCACTACATACATCTCTGAGACTGCCATGTCTCCTACGATGTCGCATACGACGAAAACAGCGCCGTCTAACGTGTCCAGAATGACCACAATACCAACATGTCACCTGTCGGCGTGCTCGTGAATGTACATGTCTCATACGAGTCCGTGATGACTCAGATCTATCATACATATCATGTAATCTGCGCCAAAGTGCTCTCGAAGTAGTCTCATACATAACAAGAGCATATACAGATTCCGCAAGGTGCAAAGAGAGCATAGATAGTGCCATCTCCTCTAGCTCCTGCCACTGATCGTCAGACATGTTTGAAGGTCTACCTGCATCACCACTCAATGGTCGATGCAACCCTCACTGTGTAATTGCATCAAGCATACACTCTCTCCATGCCGCAAAGTCTGACCCATCAAACACGTGCATCTGTGAGAGGTCACAATCTGATCGATCACCTGTCTCTGCCATGAGCACAATGTAGCAAACTAGAAAGCAAAACCACCTCACCAACAACACCTGGAAACTGTCTACAAATATGGCCAGAAACACAATGTAAAACCTGTGAGACACACTCCAAAATAGAGCTCCCGCAATGTCAATACAAGCCTCACCTGCTCTAGTATCACACTGCAATCTGTGAGCTAATCACCAAGCCCACATTGTGCGGTATCGATGCATACACACGCACACTCCCACCTGCAGAGAACACCGCACGCAAATGCTGAGTGCAACCCGCAATCTCTACCTAGATCACATAAATGATACGCATAAAACTCCTGGGAAAATTTCGCCAGAGTTTTCGACGCACAATGGCTATCAACACAAAATAACCATTGTCCTGCAAGCTCAATACAATGAGCAATCAATGTGCATCAAACTACACTCAATATACATGCATAAGCTCTGCAAAACTATGGCAAACAATGCTCGAGATCACAAGACTCTCCCACCTGAGAGCAAACCACTGTCTCAAGCAAAGAAAGATACCCAACTCCTCACTCTTGCGAGAGTGGATACAACAAAAACACAAAACTGTGTCCAAATTGACAAAACCTGTCAAAGTGAGAGTAAACACTCGATCACAAACTATGGCGAGAATCTGGGAAAAATCGGACAGAATTTCCCCTGAAAATTGAGCAAAAACTCAAGTACAATTTCTACCATAAACCATAACACTACTCAATGCCAATGAGTAAGAATGCCAAAATGGCTCCACATTTTCACATACAATGGCAATCCGCACTCAACGTACGTCAACGGAGTGACCGCGCATAAGCAAGCGCCAAAAGATTTGCAATCCGGAAACTTGATCAATGCGAAAACAATGCTCTCAAGAGAGCTCACCGGCACTTGAAAGTGCTCGCCAAAATGCATGTATAATGGGCATCAACCATGCACCATAACCATATGCAAACCATCCGCAAAGACCATGAATCCAAGCACAAAATCACTGCCAAAGTATTCTGTGAAAACCAGTGAAAGAAGCTCCACCTGTGTGTTCCAAAAGCCTGCGTCTCTCAAGAGACCGCTTCAGTGGTGTGTAAACGCCTCCGTACTTCGTTGCCCAAGTCTACCAAAAAACCCTCAAACCACAAGCTGCAATTGCATCTTCAGCTCAGAATTGAAGGGGATCGGGGAGCACCACAGACGGAGAGTGAGAGAGAAGGAGACACACAACACACAGATATGGGTGGGGAGACTCAAAAGAGTGAGCAGCCCCCTATACACTTATGCTATGTATAAGGTATACAAGTCAGTGGGCGCCCAGACTCTGGGCGGCCGGGCAAGGCACATGCGCCTATACCCCAACAACCTCTTGTCACTTTCCATGAAAGTAACTTGCTGACATAACTCATCAGCCAATTTTAAGTCCTTGACTTGGTCCCAATTTTCATCATCAATAAACAACCCCACCCTAACGAGTGTTCAAGGTTGAGAACCTGAGTTATACATGAAGAGACTACCTAGTCGCAACATGCGTTAACTGATAGTAAGTAAACTCCAAAAAAGAGCAATAAATGCTTATGAAACTAATGTACGTACTTTGCATATCCTTTAGCCCAAGATTACACTTTGTAATCTGTCAATCCCCTTGGATATCGGCAATACTGAGGTGTGTTTCCCCCACAGTTTACAGACAATCTTCCTAGATGACTGGTAAACGGGAAATCACAGTAGCGTATAACATTGTTGAAGAATCAACAATGTGCGAAATAACCATCGTGGTTTTAAAAAAATCCACAAACACCCAAACCGAGCCATGACCTCTATTGGTGATTTGTAGACTCAAAGGTAATCTCATAGAGATAGTGCACATAAAGTGCAAAATGCTTCATAAGCAACAACTTGAGGAATATGCATGCCGTTCCAAATCAGCCTTTGCTAAACACTAGGGCCCATAACACCTAGTGTGCATGTATTTAACCAAAAAAACAGATCCGAACCTGTATTTCCATGGTAATTCTTGCCAATACTTATGGCAAATGTGATGCGCCTAGCACACATAAAAAGGAATGTAAATAGTTCTGAAAAGAAACTAAATACTTTCATTTGAAATCTTTTGCAAGCTTTGTTTTACGTCTGAACCATAATAGAAGGTGAAACAGTGATCACTTCTAGATACAAACAATAAAACTTTTTCATTTGCTATATGTATAAACAACCATCTGTAATGTTGTTTAGAAATGCTTGTATCTTAACAAGTCATTCTAAGTATCCGACAATTTCTGGCTATGAAATTTCTCCTGATACGTCGTGCTAAAAGTGGTCTAGAAAACAGATGTGACCAGCACTTAGGGACTTTGTCATGACACATATTTGAAATAGGGGGCGCCATTGTCAGTCCCAGAGACTCATATTCGCCACATGTGGAATATGTCTCAACTAAGGATGTTTGAAAAAGAACATCCTACAAGTACAAGATGTACTTGTGTGTGGAGGTAACTCTAAACACTCTGCGACAAGAGTGAGAGGGGCCCTCATTCATTGCTCCACACTGGCTAAACCGAACTCCTTGAGTTCCTAGACCATGTTGTATCCCATGTGACAACATGTGCCAAATTGAACCCTACAAGTAGGTTCGTAACAGCATAAGGCAGAAAGGTAGATTGGATACTTGGCCCCAAAATACTTTGTGCCGACATGCCCTTGGCATGACTCTGTAACGTTCAAGCGTACTTATACGTCTTGAAAAACCAAGCAAAGCATACTAAAAATGGAATAACACCAAATGAATAGATGCATACCTGGAGATTTGAACGTAATGTTCACTTACCTGTATTCAAATGGAGAGTAGCATGTCCCCTACCTGAAAAAACAAACTGCATTGCACTAGGAATCCTGGGTGTTGCCTTTGCAATCCAAGCTCTTGGATTAGAATCTACAGAGAGAGCAGGAGATCCACACGAGTGAACTGCCGAGCGCTTATGGACAGCCATGCTGTCACAACTGATTGCTGCGTCTATACTCCATGATAGAGAGCAGCTGGTGTGAGTGTAAGATGATCAAAAACGCACTGGAGCGTCGCACTAAAAACATGTAGTGCAAAAATGACACCCTAAACATCCGTAATGACCTCCATAATGACAAGATGCCTGCTTGTCAATTAACGTCAATGTGTACTCCACTGGGTAGTGTTGTTCGATCTTGAGAACAATCGTCCAAGGAATACCAACAAGTGGATCTTATCCTAGGTTTAGCAATGGCTCTTAGCCAGCGTGTGTGTCTTATAGCCCTCATGGCAATTAGTGTTCAATCGTCGAACCGATGAAGACTAATGTGGATGGCATCTTGCCCAATTTCTAGCTGAGAGTTAGAGCATCTTGGCTCAAGAGGACTCACTAGTGAAACATGTAGCAAAAGCTTGTTATAAAATTTTCATTATTCCCTTAAAGAGAGAGAGAGAGAGAGAGAGAGAGAGAGAGAGAGAGAGAGAGAGAGAGAGAGAGAGTAGAAGAGCATGCTGGGCTGAGGAACTTTCCGTAAGGTTGTAGAGTGTGTACCCAAGCTGTGTGCCCTGACGCATCTTATGCCTGACGTGCAGCTTATCGTATAAGCAGTCCACAATGTTCTGGTATGACTCTCTCATCGAGAGAGATAATAGAAAAACATAAAACTCATTCTGACCCATCTACCTTGTAGGGGTCGTGATTATATGAGGATGACTTGGCATTGGCACTGTGCCTGGGAATCAAGTCCAAATTTTTGGTTCTTTTTAGTGTTGTTGTGTTGACAGCAACCAAAATACACTTTAAACAATCCATCACTTAGTCTGTCCTTGATAGAGTTGCGAGTGTGATAGCGCAAGCATAATCCATGAATCGGTGGAATTCATGCCACCCGGTTAGCATGCCGTGCATGCATAATTGTAAGCCCTTGGCTACTATAACAGCCTCAAACGTGAGAACCAAAACCATAAGTGCCTTGCACAGTTTTAGATTGGTAGGGATTCTGTGAGCTGATATTTCCTATTTTGTCAGTTCCTCAAAGCCTTGCTTCTTCTAAAATTGCCAAAGCACTTTGCTTTGCACAATGATAGTAATTGCCAAGTAAAGTGTAAACAGAAAAAAAAACAAGAAAAACTAAACTGGTCATTGTTGCTGCAACCAGTTGTCATGAAATTTGGAAGGAAAAACTCATTCCGAAATGGCTTATAGCCATATTTGCACAGACGCCCTCGTATATCCTCTACACCCGTCTGGTACATAATGAAATAACCTACTTAGCTTGATTACGGTTGTCCTTGATTAGATAAGACCATCATCGGTCCGTGAACTTTCCTGTTTGGATCTTGCTTTCGTAGAAGTTTTCTAGCAAAGGCTAGCCATAGGTCATGCCGATCTCCTTGAGATGCTAGAGAGGTTAGTTGTACGCAAGATGTGCTTGATTTGGATACTTATCAATGACATATGCATCAAATATGTAATGTATATGATAATTGTCACAAGCCGTGCTCATGAGAACCCTTGTACAGAGCCTTGCTCATTGCAATACTAGTTAACAGCCTGATTGACCAGTACTGCGAGGCACTTTGGCACCCTGCAGAAACTATGATGGTAATCAACTTGATAGAAAAAAAATTGAAAGAGAGTACCTTGGTGCAATAGATGATCTACTCTTGCCATTAAGGGCCTTGCCTGATGTGCAAGAGAAGTTGACATAATGACCATGGGCATACTTGACCCATAGGTAGTCTCGCAGGGAAACATAGCCAAGATTAGCATAATTACATGTTTCCGTAATACAATTGCACACAGAAAATTATGAAAACTACAAGAATGTGAAAACGCAAACCTGATAATTTCAACCTGTAAGAGAGCCATGCTCGTTGCCAACTGTGGTAGAAATGCCCGACTGGACTCCGTCTTAGTCATAACAATCTCATTAATTATTTCTATCGAATGCCCGTGTTGGCCACATTCCCTGTGCTTTCTAGCTTCTTGAACCTAATTTTTTGTATGGCACAATTATGTCGGCCTCGCATGCCCTTGCATGCTTGCGGCCTTATGTAGCAAAATGGTCGTACTCCTGTTGTACTCCTGTTGAAGCTCAACCCAACTTTGAAGACAAGAGTAGGGCCATTTCCCTTGGGAAGCCTCGTGAACAAGCCTCCTGAACTGGCCCCATCACCATCGTAGCTACGTTGTGCACGAATAATCCATCCAACCTGTGTAGCATGGTGATGGAAATTGAAGGCTCATGAATGATGCTGATTCGCCTTTGCCAAATTTTCGGTGTCTGCTGCTACTCGCATGCCTTCGATGCTCGCATGCTCTTTCCATGGCTATGTCCACATGGGTTGGGCCCCTTAGAGCACCCTTAGGGCACCCTTAGGGCGCCCACCATGTGTAAGCCATCGTGAAGAAACACATGGCGATGGCGGGTCTGCAGCGCAGGGAAGGAGAGAACCATAGCGTCGCCTGCAGACCACGAGGGCTTAAGCCCGTATGTCGAAAAAACTCCCCCATCGCAGCGCGAACTCTGTGAGCCAAACTGCCCCATGTTTCTGTGGTGGTCGACCCCGAGCTTGTGTTCCTTGCAAGCGGGTATTCCCACCGCCGGTATACCGACAGTCAGCCCCTTCGGCCTTGCAGGGGAAGTTTCCTGCGGCATAACCCAGTCGGCCACCGCCAAGCAATTACCGTGTACTCGAAAACCCAGCCGAGCAACCCATGCCTCTTCCATGCTCAATGAAAGAGAGAGAGAGAGAGAGAGAGAGAGAGAGAGAGAGAGAGAGAGAGAGAGAGAGAGAGAGAGAGAGAGAGAGAGAGAGAGAGAGAGAGAGAGAGAGAGAGAGAGAGAGAGAGAGAGAGAGAGACGCTGCCTGCTTCATGCAACCTTCCCCCCTAGCTCTGATACCAGTGAAAGGGCAAGGGGACTGAACATGCTCATCACCACCCAGCCATGCCCTATATAGGCCCTTGGCCTTCTAAATATAGGGACCCCGTGGACTGCATGTCCATCCTGGCCCTTGGCCTGGACTGGTCCTACCCTTGTCCTGACACACCAGCACCAGATGGTTGGAACATAGCAAAGACAAGAAGGGGGGGGGAGGGGAGGGGAAGAAACAACAACAATTTGGCTACCAATGATCGGGCTGTCAATTCCCTACAAAAACCTTTATTTCCAACTTTGATTCGTGCAAATACCATCCCGTTCCGACCCTGTCGGGCCCTTCAACTGAGCCGTCCAAAACTGATCGCTTTACCTTCCATTGGCCTAACAATTGCTTGATGACTAGCAACGCATCTCCCTTCACCACCAACCTGGAAATGCCGTACTCTATACACTGCTTCAAACCCAAATGCAAAGTGAGATAATCCGCCTCATTATTGGTCCTCTAGGTCACACGCTTTTGAAAATATGGCTTGTCTGTGTGGGTCGTGTATCACCACACCTCCACCTGCCTTCTGGACTACCCTTCGATACGCTCCGTCGAACCACATTGTAAAGGCATTCTCCTTCGTAGCTTCATCTCGCACCACCCTTGGGTAGGCTGGCAAATCAAGGACTTGTATGGTCGACCTTGAACTCAAATTCTTGACCAAGTGAACGATGTGACATTCCGATTAGAGCTACCGCCTACTTAGAGGATCCATAATGCTTTCCATGTTAGTTTACTATGACCATATGTGGGACCACCTCCAAGTCGGCCTATTGCTGAGGAATCTCCTAAGGTTGAGAAAACGGAAGAAATCCTCCAACCAGAGCAAATCATTCATCATCAAGTGTGGCCACTAAAGTCCAAGATAATTACATGGAAGTATTTGGTAAAGTTCAAGAATTATTCTACTTTAGACGCTCAGTGGATGACCGAGCACGAATTGGCATCTTATCTCGATATTCTGAAAGGATATGTACAAGCACTACAATTGAGAACAACTATTTAGAAGCCAAAGGGATGTTGCTAAATGGATTGTTTTCTTAATTTTTTGAGTAATTTCTATTTATGAAAATTAGGATATTTAAATGTGTACACTTGAACTATAAAGTTAGGACCAATAGATCTACTGACTTGATAAATCCATCAGGAACGGACAACTCTCATGTGTCATATGATGGATGACATTAAGCATCACGAAGGAGTTGTACCGTTAGTTTGGTGGGAGAGACCGGGAAGTGGATATCCTTGATGCATCACATGATGGGTGACGTGAGCATTGAAAAGGGAGTATCCCATGGGTCTCGCAGGAAATTCGAATTGGAAATAGAAATACGCGTAAAGATGCAGGCAAGATGGGTTCTGATAATTGCATCTAGGGACGCTTGAGAAGTGTTGTGCAGTATTAGTTTTCAACTCATTGAGTTTTATTGAGTTTTTAAATAGGTTCACACATTTTAAAAAGATGACTGGCAACCCACTTAAAAAGTGCAGTCGATTATAAAAATAAAGCAAGGCTTATTCTTAAAAAAAACAACGCTACCTCCAGGCTTAATTTGACGTGATCTCTCTCTCTCTCTCTCTCTCTCTCTCTCTCTCTCTCTCTCTCTCTCTTCCCTTGCCAAATCTGCCACCAACTCTCTGTCTCCTCTAGCGCTCCCTCTACTACTATTGTTGCAGGCTCCCCATCGACTATTCGTGCCGGGTTTGGAGAGCTAGAAAATCAATCAACATTCTCTCTCTTGGCCCAAGATTTGCTAACACTAGCTACATGAGGCTCTTTTGTTGGGAGTCTATAAGTGATTGTGCGAAGCCAGCATGCGAAGGTCGCTTTTTGCCCTCTGAACAACACGTACCGATTGTGAATGCGCTCTACGAGTTGTTGTTTTCATGTTTGTGCTTTTTGCAGGTACTCCATCACAAAGAAGGAGCAGCCTTGGCCTATGCTCATAGATTTTGGGAATGGAATCATGAGCGGTTTGCGGAGTTCACACTCTGTGTGCAGGCGAAAATGAGGGCTCGCCTCTCAAAATTTTCCCGCACGAGAAGAAATTGACCATCGAGTTTGAGATTTAGTACGGAGGGGTTTCTCCAGATTTTGTGCTTGTAAAAAGGTTCTCCCTAATAAAGACTCTCTTTAAGGGGGGGGGGGGGGGGGGGGGGGGGGGGGGAAGAGAGAGAGAGAGAGAGAGAGAGAGACCAGCCCATCTTCTAGTCCCCAATACTGTGTCGATCTTCTCCCTAGTCTCTTTTGAGTGAGAATTTATTTATTTTTTAGCTTGTTGATTGTTCGTGTGCGCTCTCGTTAGTGACAATCGCCCGTGAGGATAGTGGGTCCAAAAACTCTTTGACTTTTTGCAGACAAACGGTTGCTCACCACTTCAAAAGCTTGCCCTTGTGCAGGCTGTTTGAGTGAATAGTCTGAACGGTGCCTAAAGATACAACCTTTTCTGAATATTTGTAGTGCCTCTTACTTTTCTAGCAAGTCGTGTACACTTTTCAATGGCTGTCTATGAAGGATTTCTTGCCAAAACTGCGATATGAACCATCGTGTACACTTACTTTTCTAGTAGGTGGTGTACAATTTTCATTGATTGTCTATGAAGGATTTCTTGCCAAAATTGAGATATAAACCATTGTTTTAAGCCTGTAATCAATCACTTGCCTATATTCAAGCATAGAGCGTGCAACCTCTACATTAGTAGCGGAACTGCTTCCTTGCACTTAGAGTGCATGTGGCACAAAACACTACAGCCCTTGCAAGTACGTCGTGGGACGCAATTGTTATACAGGAGGTGCATGGAATCTTCAACTTTAACCAAGGGTAGACACAATCGTCACGTAAGGCTTGGTTCAAACTCTGCAATAGGGAGGAGAAATCTCCATGACCCTTTTCCATGGAGGAACCACAGAGTGAGGTGCTTGTCCAAGCTAGCGATTCACATTCGATCCACTATGGCCGTTGTACTTTTTGTCGATTGGAGTGTTCCAACTGCCACCCATGGACAATCTTACCCACAACACTCTACTTGGGTCCAATTAAGGCTATGGTCATGAAAGGCTTAGTTATCAATTATTTGAGGAAATAACTAAGCCTCATTCTTGGTCACACACAAAAAGGAGCATTAAATGAATAACTATGCTTACCCTTTGTAACTATGCTGCATGGTAGTGAAGTTCAAGGCATAGTTGGGAGGATGAATGAAAAACTAAGCTTCACATGACTATGCAAGAGGCTTAATTATTCATTTCATGCCTCTTTAATGCTTTGTCTGGGCATAGTTGGCATAGTTATCTATAACTGACGACCAAGCCTCGCGTGACCCTAGCCTAAGTATGCTCATTGCTCACCCGGGCTACACGGAAATGCGCAGTCTGAATTGCCGCGGCACAATAGGACGGGATCGCTCCCGCGCAGCTGAAAATTCTCTCGCTCTCATGAAGGAAGGAGTAGCACGCTGCCAGGAATGGCTTCCTCGAAAGAACAGACGTTGCGCCGCAGCTGCTCTTCCCCATTTCCCGTGAGGCGGCTTTATTTGCTACGTTCTATCTGTCTCTGTGGATCAACAGGTTTCTCAACCCCAGGTCTTCTGTTTTATGTGAGCAGCTATTGCGGGAATCACAAGCCCTCGGATGTGGAGACAAGGATTGCCTGTCCGGTAGACCCAACACAGTAATGATCCTCCTTTTCCTTTGCCTGCTTTTGATTCATTTGAAGCTTGATCCAAAACAGCATTGTGGAGTGGGCTTGCAGCACTATTCTTGAAAAGGAGGCAGAAGCTCATGCACGGAGATGCCCTAGAGTTCTCCACATGCAAAAAATGAAACAGATGCTGTATTATTGTAAGGGAGCCAATGCGGGCAGTGATGATGAGGTTGAAAATGGCACTACTGATTGCAAAAGTGGGGAGTTGGATGATGATGTGCACGGAAGAACGGACACCGTTGAAGAGGGTCATGTGAGCTCCAAGATCAAGCGTTCTCTTTTCAACTCTATCACCAAAGAAGAGCTGATTGAGTTGATCGAGAAAGTAGAGTTCGCATACAATCTACACTGCAGTGATAAATTTCAGCTCACAGTTGAGCATCCAGCCGCATGCAAAAAGTGGTTCTCTGCTGACATAGACAGGTGATGTGCCTATGGCGCATTCTTTATGTTCCAAGGGTTTCAGAAGTGAGGAAAATGATGCAAGACTCAAAATTGTTTACCTGATTATTACATGTAGTTGTGGCCATACTTACATCCTGCAGTACTTTGTTGGGTCATTTCTCATCTAAAGTCAGACTGGTTAGGGGGGCATGCTCGCAATAGCCAGGGCTGTAGTTGTTTAGCAGAAGCTACTATATGCTTCGTACCTGTCAATGTCTAGTTTGTTGTCCAATCTGGTAATCAGTATGATGCCAGATATTATGATTCATTCTTTTAGATAGTTTCAATTGCATCAGGCAGCTATGGGTTTCTGAAATAAAAGAAGGCAAAAATTATTTTGAAAGCCCTTATGGTGTGTTTTAGGAGGATACCTTTTCAAGAAAAGCATGTTCTGCAGCAGGCCTCCATGCTTGGCAACATGGAGAGCTTTGGTCTTCTTCGATCTCGTGATTCAAGCGTGGAGCAGGTTACACCATCAAATCCAGATTTAGAGCCAGTGTTTGTCGAATTTGGGGCTGGAAGAGGTTATCTTGCTCACATGCTAGCTGATTGCTATATTGCTCAAAAAATCGTGCTGGTGGAGCGTAGGTCATATAAATTCAAGGTCATTATGATTTTTGTTAAACATGTAGTTTTTGTTTTGAAAACTCCTATCAGACAATTTGTTGGTCTTTCACTGCAGGCAGATCGAACATTGCGGCAAAATCCTGATGTTGTGCTTGAACGGGTCCGAATTGACAGTATGTAAACTACCAAGAACTACCCAATTGGCTTGCTATATGAGGCAAAGGAATTCTTATTAATGCTTTGAACTTGGAGACTAAATAATTGTTCAATGTTTTGATAGCTTGATTGAGATCATTGTGTTTGGTGATGTAGCGTGTTTAAGAAGCCATTTATGTGGCTTGATTGTGCTCACTGCTGTGTGGGCGTTCAAGTGTATCTACTTAAAAAATGAGCAGAGGCATCATTCGAATTAGGGTTGCAGAAATGCACGTATACAAGTGTGGAGAAGAAGAAGAAGTTCAAGGACACACAACATGGGAAATTGCAGTACTTAGTGTGCATGTAAAAAGATTCACTTGCCCTAGAAGGATGGGCATATATTCAATCCACTGGAGTGAAACATTCTAGAAGTGCTCTATGAGTCTCACATACATCACTACCTAAGTGTGATACACTTGCCCTAGAAGGATGGGCATATATTCAATCCACTGGAGTGAAATGTTCTAGAAGTGCTCCGGGAGTCTCACACACATCACTACCTAAATGTGATACAGATCCCTTATGTGAGTTGGCACATGATGTATAGAGAAGTACTTCCATACCCTTATGCGTTTGCCACATGTTTCATGTGTGAAAAAAACAATGTCATAGATGGGGCTCGAACTAACAAAGAATTTTTAGAACACGGCTATCCCATGTGTTGGATCAACGTACAAGCCTCTCCTTGCAGCATTAGCTTTACAAGAGTGGCTTTCTGGTCGTTGAGCCTTGATAGGTGATGTTTTTCCGGTCTAGAGGCTTACTTGGTTAAGTGTTTTTGTTGCAAGTACTCTTCCTCCCGAAAGGAGGAGTTGTAGAAGGTTCATGATTCTTTGCTTGAGTCACTCCGTGATCAGAAGAAATTATGACCAAGGAGGTAGCACTTTTTGTATCGATGTATGCTCGTGTGTGTGTGGGAGCATGTATTGGTACCTAGTTCTACACCCACTCTTGGGTAGTGATGACGTTAGGGTATGTTGTAGTATTTTGTCAATACTATGCATGATGGAGCTGGTGGTTATATTGTCTTGTGGATGACTACCATGAGTCTATAACTTGCACTTTCCTTTAAAGGTGACTCTGGGCTTATCTTGGATTCACCTAGGTATATTGTCTTGTGGATGACTACCATGAGTCTATACCTTACACTTTCCTTTGAAGATGAATCTAGGCTTATCCTGGATTCATTTGTGTATATATATTATACATTATTTTGAAAACAGAATGTAATTAGCGAGTCATTGTCCCCCAGGTGAAATTGACAACAATCATGAATGACTTGAAATATCAAGTACGAAAACTGGAATGAGAGGGGCGTCTAGAGCTAGAGAGAGAAGGGTCGTTTTTTTCTACCGCTAAAAAGAGAGAAAGTGGGGGTGCGTGTTGTTGTTGCCTTTTGTTATTTGAGGTTGCTTACTTAAGATTGCAGATGCAAAGGCAAAGACAAAGGTTCTACAAAGGACAAAGGAAAAAGCAAGCATCATGAGAAAAGCAGTGATAGTGACTCAGGGAAGGAAAGTAAGGAATCTGCGAAAGAAATACCGAAAGGGGCGCCAATCTTTGGGGCCAATCTCTCTTGGCACGGAACTACTCCGGGCCGTGTCTACTCTTTAATTGTGAAGTATTTTAAGTGAATCTCTACTGTGTCGTGACAGAATCTAGACTTGGGGTGTCCAAGTTTATTACAATCACCATCCTTGTCTTTTGGACATTCGCACATCACCCGGGGAAGCCTCTCTCTCAAAGTAGCTGTGGAGTACATCATCTAGAAGGCCTTTCATTCGAGACCATCTAATGGCATGCATGGAGGTTAGTACTAGTACCTTACCTTAACCAAGAGGGGATGTCACGTGCATATGGATTTGTGTGCCACGTGGACATGCTTCATCGACTTCCAGAGCTAGTTCTGTACATATCCCTAGATAGGAATGTTCAGAATCCTAGGAGGATTAGTACCGGCAATTTTGTATGCCTGTTCGCAGGACTTGCATGTTTGGACGAGTCCTTTAGATTAGGTTTTCTAGTTTTGGAACCCTCTTGCATAAATGGTTTGTACAAGCGTTTTGACAGATGTTGTTACACTACGGTGGGCATCTGGAACGACGTGCATGTAGTTTTAGGTTAAAGAAATCCAACGAGCCATTCCCTGCCTTAATCGGATTCCTGGGTGGGCAGATTTGCGGCGGTTTCACCTAGAAACTTTGCCTAGACAAGTTTATTAATAAATAATTTACATGATTTATTTTTAACCTTTGTCTTCCAAGTTTGCCCTACCTAAGTCCTAAAAAGTTCATAAGCAGTATTTTGCCCCATAAAGGGAACAAATCAGCCAGTGTGTTGGGACACATTCAGCTAGCTGTAGAATTCAGCCCTAGCGTTCTGCATTTGCAGATCAGTCTCGGTGTTTTGATTCTTCATCGCGAGCTACTACCCGGATCAGCAAATCAGCTCATCGTTCTCAGTTTTCAGCCCCTTTCCTTGCCAGAATTGTGCTGGATATGCTAACACTACTTCCCCTATGACCTTCGGCAGCCCATTGAGCCTCTTCTCGGCCATTCCCGCCGCATTGAGTGCTTCCATTGCTGTCCATCATCGGCTCCATCACCATGTGCATTTTCAGATTGTGTAGTCTGGTGCATGGGTACATAGAGTCAGTGTCTATTGAGCTCGTTTGTCTTATTTTTGTTTTGCAAGCGTAATCGAGGGCGATTACTATTCTTTTAAGAGGGTGATATGTCACAAATGAGTGATGTGGCACACAAGGGATAAAGGCGGTTAGGGTTTTTATAAAAAAACCTAACCCCGAGCAGCTTGAAGAGCATAACCAAGGGGCCTAAAGACAACGTAAGAATTGGTTACAGATTTTGAAAAACACTGACTGATGATGACACGGCAGTGATAGTATGCATGCCTACATTTTGCATGCTAATGTGGCAGTTTGTATGGGTGGTAGTTTTTGAAAACAAGCTTTTGGGGTTGGAGCTTTTGAGAGCAAGTGCCTTTGGATGTGATGCTTTTCAGGGCTCTGCTTTTAGCATCTTACCTTGGTGATCAGCAATAAAGAAAGAAATACCGAAAGGGGTGCCAGTCTTTGGAACAAGTGCATGTGGAAGCGGAACTCCACCGCTCTCGTCTTCTCTCTCTCTCTCTGTGTCTATATATATATATAAATATGTGTGTGTGTGTGGTTCAATGTTGCAGTTTGTTCGTGTCCAAGCTTGTTATGGTTGATCTCTCTCTCTCTCTCTCTCTCTCTCTCTCTCTCTCTCTCTCTCTCTCTCTCTCTCTCTGTGTGGCTTCTATTTGACTGCGAGGAGATTCTGGAGTGTGTCTGTGCGTACATAGATGGCCAACCTTGTCCATTATAACTGTTATGACAAAGTCCCCAACTTTGATATTACATCCTATGGTTGATGATGTGAGAGTGCGCGTGTGCGGATGCGCAAGAGGAGAAGAGAGGGAGACAGTAGACACAACAAACGTTGGTGTAGGGAAGAGGGGGCAAACAACCCCCCGGACTACCAGAGCAGAAGACCAGTACAATGCCAGATGATATGTGTAGTGGGTACCCCCCCAGACTCATATATATATATGTGCCCAAGAGGAGGTCGAGCTGTGCATATGGATGCCCCACGACCCAGCATAAAATGTGTGAGTAGGGCACCTGGACAAAAGAAGGCAGCCGGCCCAGAAGTGGGCGGCCGGACAATGTAGCCTATATGCATATGCCATGGGTGGCTAGCTTGGAGGCACACTAGCCGTACATGCATGTCGTAGACCTATGTGAAGCAACAGAGGTGTAAATCTAACACCCCCTCTCAGCACCGGATGTTGAACGAATTGCATGAAGCCGAAGACGTGAGGCAAATGATGAAGATGTCTGTTGCGATGTCCATTGAAGGGGACTCCATGAGTGTAGCAGCAGTGTCACATGCGCACTTCACTTGCGCTACGTGGACATGCTTCTGCTACAGTCTAGCATGAGTCATTAGCTTAGGACTGAGCCTCGCACATTTGTGAGCCTCTAGCCGGACGTGCATGTCCAGGCCGGTCACACTTGCATACCCTCTCTTGCATAGTCAGTTTGCATGATCATTTGTACCGTATGAACCCGTGCATAGGAACTACCTCTTATAGCCTTGAAATAATAAGTGACTTTTCACTTAGGATTTATTAGGCCAGATGGTGGAACATGACCCAAGCTGCTCGACCCAGCACTTTGGAGCTATAAAGGGCAGCCTTGGGTGCCTAGAAAGAGCAAAGAAAACCTGGAGGTTGGAATGGCACGAGCCGTGCCGCAAGGACCAGCAGTAGCCATCGTTTTCTCTCATCAGAACCCCAACGTTTTTGCAGATCAATAGCAGTTAGACCCAGCGTTTTCAGTTTTCAGCATTGGCGTTGTCGTCATGGTTGTCATTGACACAATACCCCATAGTATCCGCATGACCAGCATGATCTTGTCGTCGACCTCACCATCTTCGACATAGCACCGCATGACCCCATCGACGACCTCCCTGTCTTGGATAGGGTACCCATTAGCTTTAGCAATTCAACATCCAGTCATTGTATGAGCATTTGTGCAAGAATAAATAAAGTACTTGCTCTAGCAATAGAGCAAGGGGGCCCTTGAGGGTTTGGGACCCGACATCCCTGTGTCATCTCTCTCTCTCTCTCTCTCTCTCTCTCTCTCTCTCTCTCTCTCTCGTGTCTCTCTCTTTCTTTTAGTTCAGTACTTTCAAGTGAAGCAAAGTGTCCCTTGTGTTTGTGCGGAGTACTAGATCCGAGCTAAATCCATAAACACTTCCGCTGCACCTGACATTGATATCAGAGTGCTGTGTGTGCTTCGGCTTCGTGAACTCAAGGGAAGAACCTAAAGAAGAACCCCAAAAGAATCAAGAAGCTCAAGAACTCAAGAACCCAAGAACCCAAGCAGAACCAAGAACCCAAAGAAACCTCTCCCGATTTTTTTTTCCTGAAAGAATCTTTGAGTTCCGGCCATGGACTTACCAGATCCCATCTTCATTGCCATGCCTTTGAAGGAAGATCGACACCGGATACACGACAACCCAGATCTTGAATACCAAGATCTACTAGTCTCTTATGCGGAAATTTTAAGGAGTTGGAGACAGGATCCCTAGCCTCTTCTGCATTCGCATTCGCATGTAGCGTGCATCCACTTCCGTCGACATGAAACCCTTGGATTTTGCCTCCAAGCACCTGTAATAGACTTGGACACTCCAAGTCAAGAATCAATCGCGACAGCACCAAATAACCACTTCAAAACAAGTCACAGATCACAATAGATTTACACTGGCCCGGCGGAGTTCCGTGCCTAGAGATATTGGCCCCAAAGACTGGCGCCCCTTTTGGTATTTCTTTTTATATTAATTAGATCAAAGTACAAGAGAGTGGTTAGGGTTTCACTCTCAGACTCTGCGTCCAGATGCTCTCAGAAGTGAGACCCTCACCACTTATTTAAAGGTTACAAGGGATGCCCAAAAGCAGAGCCCCAAAAGCTATCTAGTTAAAAGCATAAGAGCTCAAAAGCTCTTCTCTCTCAAACTCTGAGCATGGATAACTACCAAAAGCTCTTTCTCATAAATCTGTGCTGTCATGTCCGGCCTAGAGAACAAACGGCTCTCGTAAGCTATGACGTGGCCTTCTTGCATTAGGACCGTACCCAGACTACGACCACAAGCATCACAATATACTTCAAATGACTTCTGCAAGTCCGGCAAAGTCAAAATAGGTCCCGTAGTCAATTTCTCTTTCAATGTCCGAAAGGCAGTCACCTTTGTGGGTCCCCACGAAAAAGGTACTCCTTTCTGTGTCAAGGTATGCAAAGGGGAAGCAACCTCTGCAAACTTTCGTATGAACCGCCTGTAGTACGAACACAGTCCCAAGAAGCTTCTAACTTCATGGACATTCCTCAAATCGGGCCAATCACGGATAGTCTCTATCTTGGCCGGGTCCATTTGCACTTCTGCTCTGTTGACACAATGTGTCCCAAAAAGTGTATCTCTGGTAGGAAAAATTCACTTTTCTTTGCATTAATCACTAACGTGTGATCTCGTAATGCCTGAAAGACTTGAAGCAGATGATCTCTGTGTTCTGCCTCATTCTTGGAGAAAACAATGATGTCGTCAAAGAAAGTGCCAACAAATAGCCTGTACTCTTGAAAAATCCTGTCCATCATCCGGTTAAATGTCGCAGGAGCATTGGTTAAGCCAAAAGGCATCACCAAAAACTCAAATAACCCAAAATTCGTCCGAAAAGCTGTCTTGTAGACATCTCCTGGCGCTATCCTGATAGGATGATATCCACTCTTCAAGTCAATCCTGCTAGAGCACGAGGATCCCTATAACCTATCGAGTATATCATCGATCCTAGGAATCGGAAATCTGTTCTTGATGGTGATTTCGTTGAGAGTGCTATAATCGGTGCACATTCTCCAAGATCCGTCTTTCTTCAAAACCAACAACACTGGAGAGCAATACGGTAAAGTACTAGGTTGGACAAGACCCTTTTCCAAGAGGTCTTTCACTTGGTTCATAATCTCTTCATTCTGTGCTCGGCTCACATGGTAAGGTGGCCAGTTCGGTGACGTGCTTCGAGGTATCAGATCAATGGCATGATCTTCAGGCCCTCTAAAAAGCAATCGGCATGAGCTTGGAGAAAAATATCTTGGCGTTCTTTTGTTCAGGTCAAAACATATTTATCCATCGTTCAGTTCTCTCCCAAAAGAATGAGTAAGAAACTGAAGTTCATCAAGTACAATGTCTAAGCCCTTCATTTATCAAAGTCGCTTTCTCGGCCCGGTAGTCAACCACGGCATAGTTCTTGTGGTACCAAGGGATCTTGAGTAGAACGTCACTCGTGTGCCCTGAACACCCCTGTCATTGCAAACGAAGTTTGCCAATGCTCGGTGTAGTGGCAACATCCCATCCGGGTGCCAGTCGAACTACCTCCGCCTGTGGCGTCAGTCTGTCGGGCGTAATTCCAAATCAAGCCGCCAATTCCAAGTGAAAAGAAGTTGGCCTTGGCTCCTTCAAAAGAGCTTCCTGATCCTTCACTTTGCCCCAAGAGCGGCAAAGTTTGTACTTCCATTCATTAGATTCGATGCAGGTTCCACGCCATGTGGTACCAGTTCTGTTTTTCTATCTGCCTTTTCTGCCACGTTCCTCAGCTGCCCTAGAACTCTCAGGCCTGTCGTCGTCTTTATCATTCTGTTCTTTTGGTGCCTTTTTAGGGCACTTCGCGGAGATATGTCCATGTTCCCTGCATCCAAAGCACTTCCCCTCTCTGATGAAGCGAGCTCTCTCCTCGGGAGTAAGCTTGGGTCGTGCATCCTTTTTTCTCTGGGTTGCTCTTTTTCTTTCTACTTTCATTGCTAGAAGTCTGTTCGGCTCGTTGTGTCATGGCCTCATCTGTGGGGTAGGTCAGATTGCCAGAGTGAATGGCAAAGCCCCGCTTCGCATGACTCATCAACTCCTGAATAGAAGCTGACTTCTGTTCCAAGCAGTGATCTCGGATCTGTGTAGGTAGACCCAAGGTAAACCGCTCAATCTGTTCTGTGAACGAGATCTTCTTGAATGAAGAGGCGGGTAGAAAAGAGCTCTAGAATCTTTCACAATAAGCATTGATTGTATCTTTCTTGGTCATCCGAAGATGGTTCCAAGCAGCTCGTATATCTCGTTCATATTCTTGCGTCAACCAAGAAGAAATAAAAAGCTTTTTAAATTTCAGCCATTTAACTGGCGCACTCTTGTTTAAAAGAAGCGTGGACCACCAAGTACGAGCAATCCCCTTAAGGTAAGAGGTAGCTCTCCGAATCTTGGAGTGCTTTGAATAGCTTCCTCCCGCGAAAGCAATGTCAAACTGTTGTATAAAAGACAAAGCCTTCGAAGCATCTGAGTATCTTAAAAAAGTATCAAACTTGATCGAGTGGCCACCTTCCTTAAACTCTCGTACTTTCTTGCTTTTATCTTCGAGAAAGTCATACTGGTTAGCTTTGTAAAAAAATTCTTCTTGTTCACATAAAAGTTTCCGTTATCGGAATCTGAGTTGTCTGTAGACGAGTCCTCAGTAGAACTGTCAGTCTCTAGGCGAGATGTAGCCTTCTTTGCCTTTCTCTTGCCCTTTCCGAAGCTTTGTTTCTTTTCGCTTTTTACCTTTTCTGTCTTCTTGGCTCGAATCTGAAGAGCTAGAAGAACTGTCAGAAGAAAAAGAAGAAGAAGAAGAAGAAGAAGAACTGGGTAGGTCTTCAAACTTGACGCGCTTCTTCAGTTTCTTTGCCTTGTCGAATGTCGATTGACGACCGAAATATCCCGGGAAGTCAGTGCCTTTCTTCTGCTTTTTGCCGTGCTTTTTGGCTTTCTTTTGCGCATCAAAAAGCTGAGCAATCCGTGCATCAACCACTCTTCTAATTCCTTCTTTGAATATTTCTTGTGAGCAGAAGGTTTCTTGAGAGTGGGTGTAGTGGTTTTCTGCCATTGCTCATGCACTTCTTGAAAAGAAGTCTCGCTCATATATTTTGCAAATTTTGGGTCCTTCGCAAAATTGAGCATCATCTTCGCTGCATCACCGATCAACTGGCAACGCTCCATCTCTCGCCACTCCGCCTGAGTAGGCCGAGGCGGGCCATACTCTCTGCCGGAATCTTCGTTGTGATCATCTCCAGATGCAGAGGGAGTTGAATGATCATTGCCTGAAGCCATAGGTGCCGCGGAAAAAAATTTCGAGGATCGGATTTTCCGTAGAAGAGAAATCGGCCAGGCTCTGATACCATTGTAACAGACTTGGACACTCCAAGTCAAGAATCAACCACGACAGCACCAAATAACCACTTCAAAACAAGTCACATTGGCCCGACGGAGTTCCGTGCCTAGAGATATTGGCCCCAAAGACTGGCGCCCCTTTCGGTATTTCTTTTTATATTAATCAGATCAAAGTACAAGAGAGTGGTTAGGGTTTCACTCTCAGACTCTGTGTCCAGATGCTCTCAGAAGTGAGACCCTCACCACTTATTTAAAGGTTACAAGGGATGCCCAAAAGCAGAGCCCCAAAAGCTATCTAGTTAAAAGCATAAGAGCTCAAAAGCTCTTCTCTCTCAAACTCTTCTCTTTTTTTTATTAAAAAAAAAAACATTCTCTTCCTTTCTCTTGCGTAGAGTAAAAAGCAAGATTCGCGTCACTCATCATTAAATTTAAAAATAAAAATAAAAAATAATAAAGCCTCCGCGATTTCCGGAAATTAGGGTTTGCAGGTTTTTTGGCAGAAATTAGGGTTTCTGTTGTCCGCCATGTCATCACTTTGTGACAGCACCCTTACCTTTCAGCTTCACCCGCAATGTTTTCATGACAGGACTAATCGAGTGGTAGT